>NW_027491179.1:1200000-1737500 GCF_021521415.1 Bidens hawaiensis | reverse complement strand
TTTTAATCAGAGACTTCAAGCTGAAGTGAGTTAGGTTTTGTTTACTTTCAAAGTTAAAGTATCATTATTGAATATGGTAGCTTTAATGTTTTGGGATAAACATCTCAGTAGGGTATTCTGGTGGAGTTTGACTTTAATGATCAAGCGATTATTTTTAAAATTTAATTTTATGCTGATTGATTTTAATTTACTTAAGTACTTCAGTGGGTGTATTCAAGTAAACTTTGGGTTTCACGGTCAAATAATTTGTTTTATGCAGATTGGATATAACTTATTCTAAGGATTTGTAAATTGTTTTATCTCCTGATTTATTTGTAGATCAGAACACACTTTAATTTAGATGCTTATTTAATTTGCAACGTTTTTTTTTTCACATCTATTTGTTTGACTTTTGGATTTATATGGTTTTGTTTAATAATATATTTTTTTACATAATGATATTATTGGTGTTTGAAAATTCACTTTCAACTCAATATTACTACATGTTTTACTTATTTGTAAGTTTAGTTATCTAAACTGAACAAAGATGTTATCTGCAGTTTTGGACTTAAATAAAGAAGTAATATAATTTCGCATATTACAAACGGAGAATTGTTCTTACAGCATGAGTACGTGCTATTTCTTTTAAGTAGCAATCTTATGAGAATTTCTTGGTATTACACTCAATGTCAGTTGTTTCTATATGTAATATGTTTTTATGATATGCTCTTGGGTATGTGTGTGCCTTTGTATGTTGGTAATATGTAGTTTAAAATCTTTTTTTACATTAATATTTTAATAATTGTAGTGTCAAAACGTGTGTTTTATCTTCGGAGAAGTTCGTCAAAAATGAGCAAATAATACATTTTTGTGAGACAAGACATGTTTTATGAGACGGGAATGAAGTCTCTATAATTAGGTAAAAAAAAGGTATGCAACTTTGAATTACCTTTGATAATTATCATTGTTACAACAATAGTATGATCACTACCATAATCTGTTTATTAAAAAACTAAAAAGAAAATAATCGCTTGTAGATAATACCAACTTTCTATTGCAAAAGAATCTCAAATGTTAATGCATTTGACATGATTAAAAAATTTTATTTCGAGAACATTGCTGATGTTGTTTTGGGTAACAAGTAGCAACTTAATGATATTTTATCATCGGATATCAAGCATGTTGAAAACAAGGTCAATTCTGGAATAAATATTTTCATGCATCAATACAACAAGTTCAGAAAGTTAAAGTTTAAGGTGTTGGTTTCTTTCTCAATTGATGTGGGTTATATAATCATAAACGGTCCAGTGTTAACAAGAAGCGTATTTGCTTGAGATTCGGTCATAATGGAGGTTACATATTTTGTTTACATTTAGACCAAAAATTTAGCTTCGTCTTTAAGAAAATGGGAAACACTAGGCCGTTGACATAATGGAATACTTCATATTCCAAGTGTAAGGCCCCGTTCCCGGTGCCCTACTTTCGCGTTGGATTTACTCATAAACACAGTTCTAAATATCGGAGTTTAACTTTCGTGGAAATAAAATAAGTTAACCATTCATTATAAAACATTCGTATCTTGTCTTTAAAACATAACATAAACATCATCATGACAGTGCTCTCCAGATAACAGTCGCTTCAGTTCATGCCATGTGTCCCCTTTAAGCCAACTGCTTTAATCTATTCACCTACGTGCATACTAAAAGTCAGCTACGCTGAGTGAGTTCTAGGTAATGCAAGTAACATACAATACATTCACATACTTATATATATATACATATCCGTAGATACATATTAATTACTCGTACGTATCCGTAGATACATGTTACTTACTTAACCTGCTTATCTTTCTTTCGTACATAAATAAGTACGTACCTTCTTTCTTTCTTTTATTCTTTCTTTCTTTCATACTTTTATATATAATTTACTTTACATACTCATACGTTATAAAGAGCATTATGCCCTACTTCCTCGAGTATTATTAGGGCTCGGTCCCTTTTCTTCCTCGGATATATTAGGGTCCGTCCCTTCTTCCTCGAGTATTATTAGGGCTCGGTCTCATTCTTCCTCGGATATTATTAGGGTCCGGTCCCTTCTTCCTCGAGTATTATTAGGGCTCGGTCCCATTCTACCTCGGTCATTATTAGGGTCCGGTCCCTGCTTCCTCGAGTATTATTAGGGCTCGGTCGCTTTCTACCTGTAGCCATATAAATACTTATGTATAATATATAGGTGACCAAGACGAGAATCTAAACAAGTAGTTCAATTATGTGAAGGTTAGCATCTAAGATCAAGAATCCACTCCATTTTATCATTGATGATTGATATATAAACATGTGATAAACTAGCCGTAATAATATATGATAGATAGCTCCTTAAGCATTAAGTGAGCATCTTTGACAGAAAAGGGATAACATGTGCATTTTAAAGTTGACATTTTCCTAATGTCATGCTACCTCGAGAATGTCAATTTAAGTTGGCAAGTAGTTTCGTAAAGTAGAAAGATTAGGATTGACTTCGATTTCTCAAATACCAATTCTAACAACTTCGGGTGGTTGTAGTTAACTCACACAACCTCCCCTAGGTTGATTTAAGTAGGTTATAATTACACATTCCATTAACATATGATTTCTTTAACTAGCATGATATCCTAAGCAATGCCATTTTCGGATTACCAAGACTTAGAGAAATAGATCATAACTTAAATCTCATCATTTCTAAATACAATATAAGGATCCATGTTTCAATAATTTATCAAAGTATTTAGAGGGTAAATGGAGTTTAGCTCATAATGAGCATTATTATGAACATTAAAATGGATGATAATAACAAACACATGATTAAACTAGAACAATCTAACCAAATATGGATGAATCTTTCTTCATAATGATGATGATGATGGTTAATGATGATGGTTGATGAAGATGATCTCCAAGCCTTCAAACTCTTCACTAGATCTTCAATATGAGTGTTAGTGGGTGTTTTTATAAGTGAAAACCGGATAGAACTCTCTTCAAGGCACACCAAGTGAGTGCAACATAAGCCACTATTTATAGGCAATCTGGAGTGTGAAGCACGGCCCCGTGCTTACGTAGACACACCCCCGTGCATTTTTATGACATGTGCCCAATTTGTTTTGTCTTTTCTTGTAGATGACCACGGCCCCGTGGTCAAGGGCACGACCCCGTGCTTTTGTTCCCAGTTTTTGTCTTTTCTTGTAGATTTTTGTGTTTTCTGGTGTTCAGAAGCATGGGGGCGTGTTTCTTGAGGCATGAGGGCGAGTTTCTTGTTTTTCTTGTGTTTTCTTCTGTTTTTCTTCGTCTTTTCGCTTGTTTCTTCGTTTGGGGCTTGGTTTCACCTGAAATTACATTTTATTATGATAAGTAGCCTTATGTGCTATGTTATTTGATAGAAATTGCAGTTTTTAGAAATCATTTGATGCTAAAAAGATGTATAATTTTATGTACATCAAACATCCCCACACTTGAACATTGCTTGTCCTCAAGCAATCTATTTATAAATACTCTCTAAAAACAGCAGACTCGGATTATAGCCTAAACATCCCCTAAAAGAGTTCCAAGAAAATGGAAACAAAATAACCAACCTTAATTTGTAGGAAAATTTGTTTTTATGAGCTTCTGTTTATGCAGAACGTCACGTTCTCACAATGTTCACTCACACTCGGTTTAATATCTTATCATACTTGTGATGTATGTATGTGAACACTCTTAGGGGGTGTTTGTTTTTTCTTCAAACATCTTCAAGGGAGCTTATGTCTGCAGGCGCGCAGACGTCACCCTTGAAGACTGTTTTTTTTTTTTTTTAAACAGATCTGAACACATCTTATTTCCTCTTCAAAAATAAGACATGATCTCATTCTTATAACATCTTCACAAAACCCTACTCCCTCATATACGCACACAACATCAGACGGCGCTCCTCCTCCTCCTCCTCCTCCGATCATTTTTCCGGTGACCTCCCTCTTCTCCTCCGACCAGGTACCTCCCTCTTCTCCTCCAACCAGCCCCTCCCATGGTGTTGATTGAAAAACAAAACCCTAAACTGAGAGATAATCAGGGCTATGTATATGTATAGTGTGGTTTTGTGGCGCACAATTGAAAAACCCTAAACACACACGCAACACCATCAAAATCAAACAAGGGGGGGTCGGGTTTAGGTTCAAATACGAAACTAGCATCTGTTGATTCATATTTGTTTGTTGGATTTTTATTTATTCGATTGCTTTTGTTCAGGCAAGTTTGTTATGTTGTTTTTTGAGCTATTTTGTGCTGTTTATTAGAGCAGTTTTGCTGCATGTTTTGTGCAGTTTTTTGAGCTGTTTTGTGTTGTTTATTAGAGCAGTTTGTCTTGTATGTTATGTGTGATTTAATTCTAGATGGAAACTAATGATGGTCGACAACAATGGACAGATGAGGCTGTTAAATGCTTATTAGAAACATGTCTTGAAGAAATGCTTTTGATACTATGAAAAGCAAATTAGAAATGTTTTTGATACTATGAAATCAAAATATGTAGGATGGTGCTATCTTGTGAGATAAGTTTGACAGTTACATATTTTCAGTTTATGCAGACAGTATCAGCTTATAAAAACAAACAGTCTTATATTTTCAACTTGCAGATCTTCAGACCAAATCTTCAGTTGCAGACATGAAAACAGATGAAATCAGCTTGAAGACAGTTTATGTCTGCAAAAACAAACAGCACCTTAGTCAATATGCAACTTGTGATAAATAAGCTTGTAATAAGTTCGAATCTCCACCTTTGTGAAGAGTTGCATAGATCACAAGGTAAGATGGGTTGGTTTTGTGTGAGTCGCGATTTTGGTATTTTGTGGTGGTTTAAGAATCTAGGTTAATGATGGTGAGGATGGTAAATACAACTTTTGCTGATTGTCGGGAATCTTGAGATGTCACAACAACAAAAAGAGCTTTTTAGTACGCACAAAAGCGTCCTAAAATGCTATTTTATAGGACATTTCATTTAATAGGATCAACGAGAAAAGTGTTTCATGTAAAGGGCTTGTAATAAGTCTCGGAACTCAAAAAACGTCCTGATATCCCAAATAAGATTATGAAACCAATTTTATGGTCGCATAATATATCCATTAACAACCCAAAAAACGTCCCAATAAAAACATATTTGGACACTTTTACAATGTTTTAACATGTGCTTACCTATGTTTAATTTTTTGATACACATACAAGCGTCCTTAAAAATTAATTTATAAGACCCTTATGATGTAACATTATAGGTACTTTAGTACCAAGAAAAAAATCCTGATATCCCAAATAAGATTAAGAAACCAACTTTATGGTCGTACAATATATCCAGTAACAACCTAAAAAGCGTCCCAATATATACATGATATATAATATAATATATAAAACAAAATTGAATAAATAAATTGTAATTGTAGAACTCATAATATTATAACTTCAATAAGAAGTTCAATATGAAACATATTTCAAATTCTATATAAAAATTCAACAATTAATAACATATCCCAAACTTCAAATGTTTACACAATGAGTCTATATGTTTCTTTGAGTGAAAATTACACTTTTATAAAACTTAGCTCCAATGTTTTTCATGACATCTACCCTACAATCATCAACAATAAAAACAAACATTAGTATTAATTAAAAAAAATCATAAAAGTTCTATTTATAAAAGTCATTGTTCTTGATTCAAAGAAAAAACATGTAAAAGACAATGATTCAAACGTCTAACAATTAAACAAATTACCAACATATATTATGCATCCATTTATAATTGTCCCAAACAACTATATATATATATATATATATATATATATATATATATATATATATATAAACATCATATTACGCAGCGGCAACAATAAAGTTAGAAGGTGCTACTTCTTTACAAACTTTGAGCTAAAAGAATTGTTGGGACTTATATTTTAGTCCGACGCATCGAATTTATATGTTGGTGAAAAATATATTATTTGGTCTCAACCAAGGGGTGGATGGCTTGAACACCAAGTCATGCTAGACTAGTATAAATAGATGTTTTTATTCATTTGCCTAGTATGAGTGACTGTATTGTGTATGTGTGAGATTTAGGGTTTATCCCTTTAAGAGAGTCTCCGCCTCCAGGATGAGCTTTCCTTGTGGCGGCTGATATTTCTTAATCGATTGTATGTATGAATGTATGTATGTGTGAGTGATTCATCTTTATGAGAATCATTCGACTAATATTATCATACTACCATTTCTATCTTTTGTGTTTTGATTACAATTGTTCATCCTACTTTATTGTTGATTGTTAATCAAATCAGGCTCTCTACAATACACCTCATACGTCCAAACATCTTTCAAGAGTGAATACGAGTGAGATTCGATCCTAACCCTAGATCCGAGCTCCACCGTTAAAACCGACTATTCACGCTTCCGCACCGGGGCTCGGGTTTTAACAATTGGAATAAGAGCGGGGTTACCGAATCGTTCAGACTAACAGCTGAACTGATTCATTTCGCTCTTGAATCCACCATGGACGTTAAATGATGAAGTTCGTTAAAATTATTTTTGGGGGTTTTGAAATTATTTGATGATTTGGAGAAAAGTATATGGATTGATGTTTGGGTTGATGACTCATTTGGAGATCCAACATCAATTTCATGTTTATTTGGTCAGAATGGTCCAGATCTGATGTAACAGTGTTATTTGGCTCGTTTTGGGCAACTCTGTTCATTTGATGATTTCCAGATCTGAAAAGGTTGATTATGATATGAAGATGGGTTTCTTTGATTTCGAGATAACGTGGATATTGCTACAGTGATTAATTTCAGATTACGAAACTTGTTTCTGGATCTGAAATATTAGGGTTTGTGTGCTCCTCGTTGTTTATGTTATTTGTGCTGCTCGAACTGTACATGATTTGGTAGACAAACATTGCCACTGGTACAACCTGGTATGGAGAATGTACAAGTCAAGAATGAACATGTACTAGAGGCAATATCATTATGGTTTGTTGCAGCAGATGCAAAATGAATATTCAAGCAGGTTCTGCAAGGGCAAATCAAGTTTTGGTGTCTCGAGCACACTATGATCATATAAGACTGGACTCGAGTATGGAAAATGACTAAGTGGTGTCTTGAGCACAGGAGGTGTTTTGCCCAAGCACATCTTTGTGTGGCTCGAGCACAGGTTATTTCGAGCAAGTCTTATATCGAACACATCAAATTCGAGCACACTTTGATGAAACCCAGAGCATATCCTTTGTCTTCTCAAGAAAACTATCTTTTTAAGTCTCGAGCACACTGTCATTTATTCGAGCAGACTCTTTTTCGAGCATACTTTGTTTTGTCTTGAACAATTATGCTTGTGAAGAGAAAACTCAAGTTCGTGTCGAGCACACCCTTGCTCCCGAGCACATTTTTGCTCCCGACCATGGTTGGTGCTAGTGAAGAAAGTGAAAGTCACAAGTACTTTGCTTTCCGGGCACACTTTGTGCTAGTGAAGTGCTTTCGAGCACACTTTGTGCTAGTGAAAAAATTGAAAAATCATAAGTGTTTTGCTTTCCGGGTACACTTTGTGCTAGGAAAGTGCTTCCGAGCAAACTTTGTGCTAGGAAAGTGCTCCCAAGCAGACTTTGTGCTAGGAAACAGAGTTTGTGAAACATTTCAAAGTTTTGAAGAAACTTTTGAAATTTTTGGTGCCGTTGACCGTTTGACCAAGCTGTTCTCTACGAAAGATATATACCAGAGGTATTTTGGTAATTTTTCTCAAATCATCAACAAGCTTATGGAATTCAAACTTCATCAAATTTCACGACTTCATCAAGAGCTTTACAAGAACAAGTGTTGACCAAGCTTAAGGATTTAATCACATTAAGTGTCAACCAACTTTTGAATATGTTTATTTGAGATTTTTACAATCTTGATGAGGATGATCAAGATTGTTTCACCCACACTTGATTTGAAGACACATTCATTAAAGACAATTGCAACGAAATTGGGGGAGTAAAAATCTTTGAATTTCATTGCAAATGGCATGCTTCAAATCAAGTAAAAGACTCAAGTTAAGAATTAAAGATTATTTGATGATCACATTGAGTTTATTTCTTTTTGTGATAACCTTGTTACCTGAGGTTGATCTTTGAAGTTCAAAGCCTCGTTCATGCCCATACAACTATATCCAAAAGTGGTATAAGAGTGATAATTCGAAATGAACAATGGGAGAAGCTTAACGTGAGGAGGAGAATTTCAACGAAAGACAACGAGTTATGAGGTGATCATGAAAGAAACTCGATGGCATCGGTCTAAGGGGGAGATTGTTGGGACTTATATTTTAGACCGACGCATCGAATTTATATGTGGGTGAAAAATATATTATTTGGTCTCAACCAAGGGGTGGATGGCTTGAACACCAAGTCATGCTAGACTAGTATAAATAGATGTTTATATTCATTTGTCTAGTATGAGTGACTATATTGTGTATGTGTGAGATTTAGGGTTTATCCCTTTGAGAGAGTCTCCGCCTCCAGGATGAGCTCTCCTGGTGGCGGCTGATATTTCTTAATCGATTGTATGTATGAATGTATGTATGTGTGAGTGATTCATCTTTATGAGAATCATTCGACTAATATTATCATACTACCATTTCTATCTTTTGTGTTTTGATTACAATTGTTCATCCTACTTTATTGTTGATTGTTAATCAAATCAGGCTCTCTCCAATACACCTCATCCGTCCAAACATCTTTCAAGAGTGAATACGAGTGAGATTCGATCCTAACCCTAGATCCGAGCTCCACCGTTAAACCGACTATTCACGCTTCCGCACGGGGCTCGGGTTTTCACAAGAATAAGTTTAAGTTGTAGAAGATAAGATAAGTAAATAAAAATAAAACTATGAAACGAAACCTTTATGTCAATATACTGATATAGTTGTTCAAATTTATATAAGCCGAATACTATAAATTCTGAAAGTATGTTAAGAATTTAACGTACCTTTGACAACAAGGGTGCGGTCGACGACATTTGGAATCTACATATCTACATATAAGAAAATCAAAACTAAAATAAGCATAAACGAGACATGTAATATTATAACTAAACATTTATAATATTGCAAGTCTTGACATTCGGCATAACCATGTAGAGGTGGCATAAACTCGAATTAACCGATCCGTACCAAAAAAAAAGCAATTATCCAAAACCAAAACTGAAGGTTCACTTTTGGTTAAGCCATTTTAAAATAATCGACTAGCTTACCCAAACCAAAGTTGTCTCTTAAAAATATAGTAAACATACATGTTCTACTTTGTCAATATTGTTGAATTTAACTATCCAGCTCTTTGGTCCATGGTTTCCTCTACCCTCCAACAATTCAACTTCTTTAGTTATTTCCATCCCTAACCGATGTTCCTCCCACAAACTTCTTACCTGCAAAATACAACATAAACTTTACTAATTAACTAGTGATTTACCAGTTGAATTCCGTTTATGGGACTTGCAACAAATATAAGCATAATCACAAAAGGTAGTTGTAGTTTCATGTCAATTGCTAAAGATAATGTCACAGGTTGAACAGTTAATATTGTTAAGGATAGCATTTTACATTATTTCTTCCCGACATAGTCTGTAAACTGGGCAGTTCTTCAAAAAGGTGTTTCTGCGGGTGCTTTTTTTCAGGTTGCGTTTGTCCATCTTGTGACGTGGTTGACAAAAGGTTTTGCATGAGAAAACTGTAGCCGCCTTTCGGGCCAGCCGTCGTAACTGAATTATGCTCCCTGACACTTAAGATTATCAGTAAACCTATAGTATGCATTGTTGTAAGTTTTGTTGCCAGTTAATGGGCCAAAAGGGTGATTACAGACTGATGTACCTTTTATAATTACAAATATTATTTATAAATTAGAATCTGCAACACTAATAATTTATAACGCAAATGCCTGTATAAAATATCGAATTTTTAGTTAAAATGGGCCAGTTTTAAAAATAACTGATTCAAATCCAGCTACACAAATACTAAACTGAATCCCTTAAAACTAAGTTGGGTTGGAAGTCTATTTAAAAATAATCCTTTATTTGACTATCTTATATTTGGATCGTTACAAAAATACCTATTTCTTTTACCCGCTTCACCTAACCAATTTGTGTTTCATAAGCGCATATTTCCTGTTTGAGATTACCCATTTCCAAATTACCATTTTGATCCAACCCCAAATGACCAGCTTGATTTTTTTTTGTAAAATGTAATATATTGTTTATAAAAAATAATTGTGTTTATAAAAGAATTTAACACCAATCATGTCCAGTTCTTAGTACGAAGCTTGCTGTCAATGTAGGGGTATGGTACTAAACCCGGTTTTACGACCCTAAATTTATTATGTTTGGCTTATTTTATTATATGGACTAATACAATGTTATTGGGCTGAGGGGGTTTTGTGGAGGTAACCCTAACTGGGCTAGGCCCATTAGGGTACCATGATGGTGGCCATGAGGCTCTCTATATAAGGAGGTCTCCACCTCATGGTTAAAGGGTCATGCTCAATAAGAGCCACCACCATATTTTTGTGTCTGTAAACGAGAGATCCTTGAGATTTCTTAGCAGTCACCTCCACGCCCCCGAAAAGCCATTGCAGGTCTCAAGCAACCGGAGAAGAAGATCAAGACGTGGTTCGTTCATCTCGAAATCCGTGGAAACATCGTCATGGATCAGGTCAGATTCGTTTCATGTTTCGACAGTCAACTTTCATTCTAAGCATATCTAATCCATTAAGTTTGACATCCAAAAGTCAAACTGTATATCAGCCAAAAAAAGAAAAAATTTAAATGAAAAAACGTACTTACGGTAAATCTAAAAAAAATTGACGTTTTATGGCGTACCTTGTTATTCCCATTAAACAGATGCGCACACATGAGTAGAAATGTTGCCTCTCCACACCCATAAAAAACCTTATGCCTACACCTACAAACAAAAAGTCAGCAACAATCAATAGCAATATGTACACGCATCTTAATGCATATTATGATATGAAGTCACCACATATCGCTTGTTTAAAATCGTTAGCTTGTGAAAGTGCATTAGCATTACTTATAGAGTTTTCATTTTATTAACATTTGATTTTATATAATAATTCATTAAAAAGAATTTTATATTCTATACACACATGCACATAAATACAGAATGGCATGCAATTTGTTGTTAAAAAAAAGTGCAATCACATAAGTTCAAGATTTGGGTGGCTGGTCCTAGGCTGAAGGGGTTGATTATAAAAAGGTTCAGTTTGGTTGGGATCTATGTTTGGGTCAAAACTGATCTTGGCAAAAGAAGATTCAAGTCAAAACGGATACAACTGGACTTAGTACCAATCAGTAAGTCCTACCAAACATATTCATTAAATTGATCATATTCAATGGTTCGACTTTTAAAGTCAAATTATACAATTTGTATGGCCAAACTTTTAAGATCAATTAGTACAGCTTGTATGGTCAAATAAATTCAATAAAGTCTGCTTATTATATTTAATTAAAATTGCTTACATTTAATTAAAACTATTTGATTTTACAATTAATGTTGAGAGTGGTGGCCGGTTCAAGATTTTCCCAAATGTATTACACTTTTCACCATTTACACACAATTATCATATTGTCACACAATTAACGACCTAATATACACAAAATTTCCAGATTTTCAACAAATATGAATATTAAACCTAAATTTTGATTTCCCCAATTCCAGGCAATTTCAACTAATAACACCAATAGCCGTAATATTTTACAAAAACAGTAGATCTTACAGTTATTGAGGAATGGTGGCCGGTTCAAGCTCGGTTCTTGAGAGTGGTGGCCGGCGTCGGAGGAGCTGCGACTTCACAAAACAAACTGAAGATGGGTTAAAAGATAAAGACGCAGATCTTGAAAGTGAGAAAAGATAAAGATGGAGGTGAATCTACTTACCCACGGTGGTGCTTAGAGGAGCTCAGGTGGCCGGCATGTCGCAACAGAGAGATCGAGAGACAGAGCTGCAGATGTGAATGTGAGAAAAGAGAGGGAATATGGATTTATTTCCCGGGTTGTGCAAAAAAGGGATTAGTGGCGCCTAGTTTGGAGAATAAACCCTGGCCGTTGGATCAAGACATCTGTCAATGGCCCAGATGTTTTTCTTAAAAAAACGCCGATCGTGACTTGTCGCCGCTAATATCGTCGCCCCTAAAACATCCTTTTCTTGTAGTGTTAGGTTCATTTTGAGCGAGTATCTTCCGCATTATGGACGGTTCCTAATCTTTCCAGCAACATCTATTTGGGCGGTCTCTTAACCACATAAAACAAGCCTAATTACCGCTCAAAAGGACCTCATTTTTGTACTAGTGTATATTAAAATTCTAGCGAATAAGCGTTATATAAAAGTGATGTTTAATGACTCAAATATAAAGTATCTTATTATAGTATATTATAATAATACCACAATGATTAAGCATCTTATAAAGTTTAAAGTTATAAAACTCAAGTGTCAAGTGCCGCAATAAGTTATGCTACAATGAAATTCTAGCGAATAAGCGTACTATAAAACTGATGTTTTATGGCTCATATATCAAGTCCTATTACAATGTATTACAATAACACCAAAATGGTTAAACGTCATGAGGTTAAACTATAAGACCCAAGTGTCAAGTGTCATATTAAGTTATGTTATAATAAAACTCTAGCGAATAAACGTCCTATAAAACAGATATTTTATGACTGCAATATCAAGTGTCCTATTACGATGAATTATAATAACACCACAATGATTAAGCACCCTATAAAGGTTAAAGTTATAAGACTCAAGTGTCAAGTGTCCGGTTAAGTTATGTTATTATAAAACTCTAGCGAATAAGCGTCCTATAAAACATACGTTTTATGACTCAAATATCAAATGTCCTATTACGGTGTATTATAATAACACCACAATGATTAAGCGTCTTATAAAGGTTAAAGTTATAAGACCTTAGTGTAAAATGTCCTATTAAGTTATGTTCTTATATGACTTCGACTAGAAAGGGTCCTATAACACCGAACATTTATGACTTAACTACAAAGTGTCCTATTAACTTGTGTTATAATAAGACCTCAAGTGATCAAGTGTCCTATTACATTACCACATAATGAGACACCAACAACTACATGTCTTATAGATTACTTTATTAGGATTTAGATTTTAAGTGCCTTATTAAGTTATATGATAATACGACCCCAAAGAATCATCCATCCTATTAAATAACTTTTTAGGACACCGATTCTGTAGCGTATATTGTAAAAGGACCACAAATATTCATTTGTCCTATTAAATAGATTTTAGGACCCTATTTTACAAGCATCCCACACAAAAGGTCCTAAAAAGCCCTTTTTGTTGTAGTGTGTCTTCGATGGTTAGCTTTTTCTCCCGATGATGAAATAATATATATATATATATTAGAGACCTAGTGACTCTTTTAAAGTCAGATCGTCAAGACTAGTTTTGTCGAGGATGTGGATCCGTTCTTCCTCAATCCTATTCTGAAAATAACTTCCAACTCTAGTGGATCGTTCGACTTTGAGCCTAATAGCCCTCACCCTCATTAGTTCGGTATATTCATGCAGAGACTGAGTTTGACTTTTTCTACATCTTCCTTCGTGGGACCAGTTTCCACAACCTAAGCATCGTTCGTATCTTTTTGCTCTTCTTTTCATTGTGTTTTTGGAAATCCCACAAAATGGTGGCCTTTGTTCGTCTTGGCGCCACTTTTTCCTCACCTCATTGCTAAAGAGAAAGATTCTCTCCCTAAGTTCTAGAGGCAACCTAGGTTTTGCGAAATGTATGCAGCAAAGAAATTTGAAATCGAAAGAATGCATCTCCAGTTCTTTAGGGTCTGCCGGTAAAAGACCAGTGTTGTATTTTACCGGTGAGATGGATAAAGTGGTAGGGTTTTGGTTAAGCTTTTTGGGTTTTGTAATTTGGGGAATGGTGATATCATTACCTTCTTCTTTATACAACGCTTCATGTGGTCGTGAAATGAATATTTGCGACAAGTTCTAAATCACACGACACATATGACTCACTCAAAGCTTCCGAAAAAATATATATGGCATGAGGTTTTATCTCATAGTAACTGAGGAATTTGGTATAAACGCCATATTTTGCATAAATTTCTTTTCAATATTACAAAACTTCTTTTTTTACTTTTCACTTTTTTAGTTATAGTAGATTAATATTTGTTTATTTGCAAAAAAAATTTTGGATTAGGTTTTGTTGTAAAAACAATCTTTGTTTGCTGCAAAAATATTTGTTGATTAGAGAATTTTTATAATTATTTGAGCAAACAATTGGTCAAGTAATTCCCCTCTCCACACTTGATTCTCACATTGTCCTCAATGTGCAAAGATTCATTGAAAGATAAAAATTCTAATTGAGTATGGTGGGTTAAAATAGAGAGGTACTTCCCTATGGGTTAACGAAATTTCGACAGAGCGTCCCCTGTTTATCGTCCGTTTTCCTGTTTTTTACATGTAGAATATAAAACTGCAAACAACCACAAACAACCAAGAATAATTTGCTAAAAATTGGGTATGGAATCGTCCTACCTACTACTAATGTCTTGGCACCCACGGCTATAAAAGTGTCCAACCAAACAAACACATAAACAAGTAATCGACAAAAAGTAAATTGTTTAAAACACACATAATAATAATGTCATAAAGGTACTACCAATTTCTGCCCGTGCCCGACCTACCAGTCCACGACTCATCAGTTACCCGTGTCCGGGTCAAATGGTCCCCACTCCGCTGCCCTCTGTGTATCCATGAGATAAGCCAATCGATTAATCTCTCTCCTCGTCTCCTCATACTCAGCTGCCCTCTGTGTGTCCGAGGCTGCGATCTGACCTGTGAACCTGTCAAATGAGGCGGTAGTGTTAGCTGAGAATTGATCAATGAGTCCATACAGACCCTCGAAATAGTATCGGTTGTCGTATGACGAGCCGGGGCCAACCCCTGGTGAAGATGGGCCTCCTCGCTAATGGTAGGTGCGGCGTCGGTTTGTCTTGGCGGTGATCCTCTCCTCTCGGGCACGTCCTGAAGCATCATCTCTGCAGGGTCTTCGGGGTCCCAAACCTGGTTATACTTATCACAGAACCTCCACACATCTGGGTTTTGACTGATTCGCTGAACCATCGCATGCTTTGGCAATAATCTAGGCTGAGAGATATCGGATCTGGGCTTCGAGTCCCTTATCTGTCCACATTATAGGCCCCATAGAGGTTATAGATCCAAGGGCCACCAAAAACCGGGGTATTTCCTTTGGCAGTTGCATTTGTCATGAAAAGCTTGCAGAATAATAATGTGATGTTGCATGGTTCGTCATTCTTCATGCAGTACAATGCCCAAAGATCCCTCAACTTAACAACCCCCTCACTTTGACCTCGAGCCGTGGCAGTGTGACTGAGCAGACGGTGAATGTATCTCATGAGCGGGTCACGTAGTGCTATGCCCTTCGAAATGCTTGCATTTTATTCTTCAGTACCGTAAGTCAGTTGTTCCCATGCTTCTAACCTTGTGTTCCCTGCTTCAGCTTCATCATCAGCATCTTCATCTGCAAATGTTGTCTTAGCATTAAACCAAATTTCTGAGTCAGTTTCCGCGGTTTTGTAGATTCCCATATCAATTCCCAGTTGGGTGACAGAAGTTGTGTGCCATTCACCCCCACATCTAAATTCGACGGCATCTCATCCCACATGCCCAATTTCTTGGTCTTTATGTTGAAAGAAGCTAAGAACTCCTTTGTCCGTTCGGTTACCACTTCTCCCGTTTGACCAAAAAATCTTTTCCACGGCCCTTTCACAAATGTCTTGTACCGGTCCCATTGATTGACTTGGCGCAATGTGTCTCTGCAGGCGTAAAAGTTTGGTTCTGGAAATCCTCGGTTCAGGTAGGTTAGTCTGGTGTTAGCCTGTCTGTTCTTTGCACTGTGTCCGGGAAAGACCAGAAATGCATGAACATCGTTCTCATACTCGACCATCTGCAATTTGTACTCAAATTAGTCAAAAGTCAACAAAAATTATTATTATGCTGGAACAGAGAGCAAAGCACGGCGGCATGCTTTCAAAAGCACGGTACCGTGCTGCTGTTGCTTGTCAGTTCCTACAGAATTTGACTTTTGGTTGACCAAAAGGTGACCACGATTCGTGTTGTTCAAAGCAGGGTTCGTATTTTTAATCCTAATTTCTACTTTATCCAGATTCGAACCTTCGTTTATAACCGGTTATAACAATTTGGTTTATTAGTTTGTTGGATATTCATCTTAAGATCAAAACCCAAATGGTTCCTTTAAATTAAACTTTAACAATCAACTATTCAACAATCTATTCATCCTAAACTAATAGAATAACCCATATCGTTTTCGGGTTTAGACCCGATTTAATCAGTTTGAAAGATTTTAGGGTTAAACTAAACCTAAAAAGATGAATTTGAACAATATATCTTTAAATTAACATACCTTTGGTTCGAAATTGAAAATTTGATGAAGAAATTAGTGAAATAGGGGGTTGGTCGACGGTTTGCTGTTCAGAAATGAAGTTGGTTTTAGGGTTGGGTGGTTGGAAAAGTTATTTTATTAGTTAAAAATTCGTAACTGCACTGAACATAAAAGCACGATGTCGTACTTTTGGAAGCATGGTACCGTGCTGCATAATGCAGACAGCTTCTCTTTTTTTTTACTGTTTATTTGGCGAGCTTGGTTCGTTTTTAACTGATTTTCTTTGTAGGTTAGGATTAAGACAGTAATTAAAAGTCCTAAACTTCATTAAAACATAAAACATAATAAACATAGTAAAATGAAAAGTACGACAACAATCCTAGACTTTTAACACATAATATTACGGGAGCAACTCCAACATAAAACAAAGTCGGGACTTCAACGACCACCATTCCCGAACAAGACTTGAATGTGTGGTGGTGCTTGTTTAACTTCCAAGAGCTCGGAAAGTTTTTTGTCGAGCTTTATGATTTCCCGGTTGAGAAAGTTGAGCTTGGAAGCCACATCCTTGTGGTGGTCATCCACAACATGGAAGTTTTCAAACCGAAGTAGTTCGACTTTGTTGATTAACTTGATTACGCGAGCTTCAGTTTGGATGTTTCTTTCGACTAGGTCTCTCATAATGCATTGTAGCCTCATGATCTCTTCCTCAAGGTTTGAAGAAGATTCATGTTGCTTGCCTTTTCTCACTGGCCTCCATTCAACTTTCTTACTTTCCATTTCAGTAATTTTGTGTTTGGTGTGAATGGAATAGTGAGTTTTTGCATACATTATGTAGAGACTGGAAAGTCGAACACGACCCTGTGCTTTTGGAAGCACGGCCCTGTGCTGCTAGGGGAATAAATGTTTCTGAGTCAGAGAATTGTACGGATTCAGCGCGTATCATGCTGAAGATTCTAGGGTGACCACGGCCTCGTTCTTCTTGAAGCACGGCCCGTGCTTTTGTCACTGAGATTTTCTTATATTTTTCAGTCAAACGCGAGAGCCGTAATTTTTAGAATGATGTTTATCATGGTATTTTAGAAGTTTGGTCATCCTAAAAACTACTTTTCATTAAAATTAAAGGGTCCTAAAACATATATAGGATAAGCCCGGTTTTCCTAAAAATAAGAAAATATTTGGGTTAAGCCCGAATTTCCTAGCACATTGTGCGTAATGCCCTTGTTTACACATGAAAACAAAAAATTAAGTTTCCTAGATTTCCCCGAAAGGTACTCCTCCTCCGGATGGCCATGGTGGCGGAAAGTACGTGAAACCGAGAACATGAAACCGGAGTTGTTCGTTAATGTCTCGAAGCTCCATTTTCATGTTTTCCACCGATTCGGTGAGTTGAACGAGGCGCATCTCAGCAAGGAGATTCATTTCGGTGAGTTTCTTGACGAGTTCTTCAAGTTTCAAGAGAAGCTCGGTTTTGAAAACATGACGGGCATCGTTTCTCGGTTGTCGAGGAACGGGAATTACTTCACTTATTTCAGTAGGCATGTTGAATTTTCAGAGAGGATTATTTTGGTTTTGGTTGATGTAAGGAATACTTTGGCTAGAGGTGCCTTTTATAGCCAACCAGATACCTAAGCACGGCCCCATGCTTTTGGAAGCACGGCCCGTGTTTTTACTCTGACAATTCTGTTACAAACCAGTCTGACTGAGATTTTTGCAGCGAAGATTCCAGTCCGCAATTTTTGGCACGGCACCGTGCTTCCTTAAGCACGCCCCCGTGTTTTTGGGATTTTTTTTAAACAAAAAAAAACAAGTATTTACACGGCCTAGTTTTTGAAGGTCTTGGCCAGACCTTGTATCCTTAATCTTCTATTTAGGGAGTTGGAGGGTTACTACCTCCGATATTTCTTCAAATGGTCCATCGATATATGGTTTTAATCGATGCCCATTTACTTTGAACTTTTGGCCGTTTGAATTTGAGATCTCGACTGTCCCATAGTCAAAGACTGATTCAACTATGTATGGACCTATCCATCGTGATTTCAATTTTCCTTGGAAAAGACGTAAACGTTGTTGGGTTTTAACAAGATATCAAAGCCATATAAACCCATTTATATGAAAAACTCAGCGGATTAATTTGTTTAAAATCTTGTTATATTGATTAATATAAAACCCGTTTTATATGTAAAACCCAAACCCCGGATCCAAATACGAATTTGCATGCATACAAAAACAACATTCATAGGGGCTTTATGTAATACAACCTTTCAAGATGCAAGAAGGATGAAGAAGATGACGGTTTGAATAGCAAGCCTTCAATGGAGAAGTGCCTCAAGCTTGTATACCCTCCAAGCCTTCAACAAACACCTTGTATGCTAGGATTTGTACTTAGAAAACCCTTCTTCTTGTTCTTGTTCTTCCTTGGCCGAAAATGGTGGAAGAGATAAGAGAGAGAGAGAGAGTTTACTTGTGTGTGTGAGAGAGAAGGTGAAAGTGAATAATAACTCATCCACCAACTACAACCTTGCATGTCCTTGTAAATAACAAAACTAATACAGACAAGAGAGAGGGGGGAGGGGTAGCCCACTTTTGGTTTCCCTCCAACAAATTCAAAATGTTAAGTATTATTATTTGTTACTTATGTAATATTGACTAGCAAGGTTTTGTAACATGTATTATGTAACATGTCTTTTATGTTTGTTGTATAACCAATTTAAACAACAACATAAAATACTTTCTCTCAAAATATAAATTAACCATATAATTTATATCTTAAATAAGTGCAAATATCTAGAAACCCATTTCTAAATATTCTAAGTGTTGATATTTATTTATTAGTTCATATCTTAAATAAATATCATGGTGTTTGTCTAGCTTGTTATTGGGTATGACCCGACTTGGATCATAACATACTAGCCACATCAACTCTAATATGTGTCTTGGGCAGACCGATTCCTATAAACGTGTGTTGTATAACAGTGCACGATCGCCAACTTGGAATTTCTTGTTTCCTTTTAAATGGGCGTCGTGTAAGCGTTTTGTAAGACCATGAATTTTCATAGGCTAATGTTCTTAGTTCTTCGAGTTCGTGAATTTGATCTTCCCGGTTTATGCCGGCGGACAATAGATCAAAGTTCACTGCTCTGAGGGCCCAGTAGGCTTTGTGTTTTAATTCTACTGGTAGATGACATGCTTTCCCATAAACGAGTTTGAAGGGTGTCATTCCTATGGGGGTTTTGTAGGCTGTCCTAAGGGCCCACAAAGCGTCATCTAACTTTTCTGCCCAATATTTGCGATTCATTCCTATGGTTCTTTCTAAGATCCTTTTAATTCCTCGATTCGAGACCTCTACCTGCCCGCTGGTCTGGGGGTGGTATGGTGTTTCCAGTCGATGGTGAACTCCATATTGCGCTAAGACTTTGTCCATTAAAGCATTACAGAAGTGAGTACCTCTGTCACTGATTAGGGCTTTGAATCGTGAAAATAACTTTTTCAGAAATCGTACAACTACTCAAGCATTGTTAGTGGGAAGAGCTTGTGCCTCTACCCATTTAGATACGTAGTCGACAGCTACAAGGATGTATTTAATTCCGAATGAGTTAGGAAATGGGCCCATGAAATCTATTCCCCATACATCAAAGACTTCACAAATTTGAATGCCTTTCTGAGCCATCACATTTTTGGCTGAGATGTTTCCGGCTCTCTGACAAGCATCGCATGCTTGGATCAAAGCATGTGTATCTTTGTATATGATGGGCCAGAAGAATCCTGCATCAAATACTTTTTTGACCGTAGTGGTGGTACTGTGGTGTCCACCAGTAGGTCCTTCATGGCAGTTTTTGAGAATATCTAAGGCTTCCTTTCCTGCTACACACCTATGAATAACCTGATCGGCACCTATCCTAAACAAGTACGGATCTTCCCAGAAGTAGAACTTAAGGTCGGAGAAGAATTTCTTCCCTTGTTGATGAGAAAGTCCTTTTCTTAGGATTCTAAAAGTTAGGTAGTTTGCAAAGTTGGCATACCAAGGACTTTCTTCTTTCTCCTCTATGACCGCTTGGATGCGCATGAGAATTTCATGTGGGAAATTATCATTGATAATTTTTTTGTGAAGTTCTTCTGAAGTTGGGCATTCTAAGCGTGAGAGATGGTCTGTGGCTACATTCTCTGCTCCTTTCTTGTCTTTTACTTCGATGTCAAATTATTGGAGTAGTAAGATCCATCAGATAAGTCTGGGTTTGGCATCTTGCTTATTGAAGAGGTAACGTATTGCGGCATGGTCGGGGTAAACTATGGTTTTGGAAAGAACGAGGTATGATCTAAATTTTTCAAAGGTAAAGTAACTCCTTTTCTGTTGTGGTGTAATTCTCTTGTGCATCGTTGAGAGTCTTACTAGCATAGTAAATTGGGTGAAAGTGCTTTTCCATGCGTTGTCCGAGTACGGCTTCAACTGCAAAGTCACTTGCATCGCACATGATTTCGAATGGAAAGGTCCAGTCGGGTGTAGTCATGATTGGTGCGTTGACAAGTTTGTCTTTCAATATGTTGAATGATTCAACACATTCTTCAGAGAAGACGAAGGGTGCGTCTTTCTCCAGAATTTTGGTCATAGGCCTAGCAATTTTGGAAAAATCTTTTATGAAACGTCGGTAGAATTCTGCGTGACCTAGAAAACTACTAATAGCTTTTACTGACGTTGGGTACGGAAGTTTAGAGATAGGTTCCGTATGGACATGTAAAAGTGGTTTTCTCCTGATCTTCAGGAGCAATGGGAATTTGAAAATATCTGGAAAATCCATCAAGAAAATAGTAGAACATTTTTCCAGATAATCGCTCAAGCATTTGATCGATGAAAGGAACCGGAAAATGATCTTTTCTTGTGGCGTCATTAAGTTTCCAGTAGTCGATGCAAACTTGCCAGCCCGTGATGGTTCTCATTGGTATTAGCTCATTCGTTTCGTTCATTACGACCGTCATTCCTCCCTTCTTGGGTACTACTTGAACGGGACTAACCCAAGGTGAATCCGAAATTGGGTAGATTAATCCCGCATCAAGGAGTTGATTACTTCTTTCTACACCACATCTTTCATGTTGGAATTGAGGCGTCTTTGATGTTGAACCACGGGTTTGTATTCTTCCTCCATGAGAATTTTGTGAGTACAAAAGGAGGGAATGATGCCCTTGATATCCATGATCTTCCATGTGATGGCTTTCTTATGGTTTTTAAGAACTTAAAGAAGTTCGTCTTTCTCTTCTTTAGAAAGGTGAGACGAAATAATTACTGGAAGTTGAGAGTCTTTTTCTAGAAAGACGTATTCGATATGGCTTGGTAGTTCTTTTAACTCTAAGGCTGGTGGTTCTTCGATTGATGGTTTTGATTTTTCATTACATTCTGTGATTTCATACACTACTTCCGATGCTTCCTGATAGTTATTATTTAGAATTTCGTTTTCTAAAATGGTTATGTTGAGTGTTTTGTCTAAGACTTGTGTCTCTAGCGGTTTATTGATGGTGGAATCTCGCATATAGCAACTCACGATGGAATCTATGATGTCGACACAATATAATGTGTCATCATGATGTTGCGGATATTGCATAGATTTCCCTATGTCAAAAGTGATTGCCTCATCACTGACCCTAAGAGTTAGTTTGCCGGTGCAAGCGTCAACAATAGCTTTTGCAGTGGCTAAGAAGGGTCTTCCTAAAATAAGAGGTACACTTTTTTCTTCCTACATGTCTAGAATTACAAAATCTACTAGGAAAACAAACTTGTCAATTTTGACGAGCATGTTTTCAACAATGTCCCGAGGATATTTAACAGATCGATCAGCTAACTGAATGCTTATGCGGGTGGGCTTAGGTTCTCCCATCCCTAGTTTTGCAAGGCATTAAATTAATACTATCTCCTAGGTCAGCTAGGGCATTGCTAACTGATAAATTTCCTATTAGACAAGGGATAGTAAAACTCCCTAGATCAGTCATTTTTGTTGGCAGCTTGCTTTGGAGGACTGCTGAACATTCTTCACTCAGAGTGGCATGTGAGAGTTCCTCCAGCTTCCTTTTGTTTGTCAGTACTTCTTTGAGAAACTTGGCATATTTTGGCATTTGAGCGATGGCTTTGACAAAAGGAATGTTGATATGGAGTTGTTTGAAGAGTTCTAAAAACTTCCCGTACTTAGCTTCCAATCGTTCCTGCTTCAGCCTTCCTGGGTATGGAATAGGTGGAACATAAGTTCGGACTGGCTCCTTGGGTTTTACGGTGCCCGTTGGGGTCATTCTTTCCCGTGTTTCATCAGTAGACTCCTTTTCCGTAACTGGTTCTAAAGTTGGTGAGGCAATAGTGGTTGTACCGCTTCTGAGTGTAACAGGGTTAGCTTTCGCATCCGGGTTAGTGATTGTGTTGCTTGGAAGAGTGTCGGGTGGTCTTTCGGATAAATTTCGGGCAATTTGTCCGATTTGAGTTTCTAGATTCTGTAATGATGCTTGTTGACTTTTGAGGTCGGCTTCATGTTTTAATAATACTACGCTAATATCAACAGCTCTTGAGTCGGCCTTTTTTCTGCTTCATTTGTTTTGGTCATGAGTTGGATTAACATCTCTTCGATCTTTGAGTAGCTCGGGTTTTGATGGCTACTAGAAATTTGATCTTGGAATTGAGGTTTAGGCTGGAAAGATTGATTTATCGGTCTTTTCTCGAATCCGAGCAGGGGTTGAGTGTTACCTCCTTCTTTCCAACTGAAATTCGGGTGGTTTCTCCATCCTGGATTGTAGTTATTGCTGAAAGTGTTGTTGTTGTTCTGTCGAGCGATGAAATCGACTTCTTCCATGGCCATAATGACTTGTTTACAATCACTTGTCTTATGAGTTCCTCCACAGGTGTCACAGGTGAATCTGGTTTTTGATAGCTCGGTTTGAAGTTGTTTGAATTTTTTAGAAAGGGCTTCAAGCTATGCTGTGACAAGAGTATTGGAATCGACGTGATGTATTCCTTTACGGTTGTAAGCGAAACTCTTCTTTACGGCTTTCTCCAGGACTTCAAATGCTTCGTTAGGTGATTTGGATCCCAGGTCTCCACCAGCGATTTGGTCGATGGCCTGTTTGTTTTGACTAGATTGTGCGCCAAAGAAAGTTTGTACTTGTAACCATACACTCAGTCCATGATGTGGGCATCTTCTTAGAAGACTTTTGTATCTTGCCCATGATGCGTGTAATGACTCATCATCATCGGTCCGGAACCCGGTAATGCTGGCTCGGTATTTGGCAATTTTATCAGGCGGAAAATATTATAGGAGAAACTGTTCAACCATCTTGTCCCAAGTGGTGATGGAACCAGAGGAAAGAGATTCTATGCATTCCAAGGCTTGACCCCATAGAGAGAAAGGAAAGAGTTTGAGTTTGATTTGATCGTCTGAACAGTTTTGAATTTTAAAGGTTCCGTAGATTTGTAGGAATCGAGATATGTGAGAAAGAGGGTCTTCGTCGAGGAGACCATGAAATTGAAATGAATTTTCCACCATATGAATGGTGCATGATTTGATTTCGAAATTTTCGGTGATTTCGGGTGGAGCCACTCCATTGCCGTAGCCTTCGAGAGTTGGCTTGGAATACTGGCTCATATTCGGCTCATTGTTCTGGGCCGCCATCATTTCTTCGTTTTGATTTTTTCCTGATGTGGTGGCTTCTACTGACTCGTCTTTGATTGCTTCGGCGGTTTCTGCAGTTCGTTTACGTGCTCGTCGACGAAAGAGTCGTTCCGGTTCAGAAATTGGAGAAACAAGCTCAGACTCAAAAATAGAGGACATACATGGGACTAAATCAAAATTAAAACTACAGTAAAAGTTAGTTAAAGTTAGACTAAAGGTTAGTAGAAGTTAAACTATGAGTTAGGCTAAGCTATTTTAAACTAAAAACTAATGTCTAAATCAGTTAAGCTAAAATAAAGGATAGGTAAATAAAGGTTAAAATTTAGGCTAGCCGTAAAATTATATAGTTAGTAATTAATAAAAATAAAATAAAATGAAGGTTAAATATTTGTACAATTATAAACAATGATTAAATTAAAATTTGAATCGTTCCTAGAAACGTACCGTGTCCCCGGCAGCGGCGCCAAAAACTTGATGCGGTGTGCTGTGTATACAATATGAAGGATGGGATGATTTCCTTTTCCACAAGATCGTGTTTTAAATTTATAAAAGTGATTTCTACAAAGACTAAACACACACAAAATAGGCAAGTGTACCTATCGTATATGTATAATAGTATTGGTAAGAACCACGTATCGATCCGTGGACACAGATGTTTCTAATAATAAATCGTTGTTTTATTTCAATCGGAGGTTTTAATCATATTGGGGTTTATTTTTAAACTTTTTATAAAATATAAATACTTATATATAATATACAGGTGACCAAGAAGAGAAATTCTAAACAAATAGTTCAATTATGTGAAGGTTACCATCTAAGATCAAGAATCCACTCCATTTTATCATTGATGATTGATATGTAAACATGTGATAAACTTGTCGTAATAATATATGATAGATAGCTCCTTAAGCCTTAAGTGAGCATCTTTGACAGAAAAGGGATAACATGTGCATTTTAAAGTCGACCCTTTCCTAATGTCATGCTACCTCGAGAATGTCAATTTAAGTTGGCAAGTAGTTTCGTAAAGTAGAAAGATTATGATTGACTTCGATTTCTCAAATACCAATTCTAACAACTTCGGGTGGTTGTAGTTAACTCACACAACCTCCCTAGGTTGATTTAAGTAGGTTATAATTACACATGCCATTAACATATGATTTCTTTAACTAGCATGATATCCTAAGCAATGCCATTTTCGGATTACCAAGACTTAGAGAAATAGATCATAACTTATATCTAATCATTTCTAAATACAATATAAGGATCCATGTTTCGATAATTTATCAAAGTATTTCTACTTTTCAAGAACATGAATCGATCATGAATGATTGTCAATATAATCGACAATCACCAACTTTGAATTGTTGATTTAAGATGGTGAAACATTTCTCAGCAAAAGATAATTGTAAGATAACCATGTACTTTACTAGACTAAACCACATGTTTTATATAATTATCAAGTAAAACAAAGCTTCTTCATAGATATTAGATGGTAAATGGAGTTTAGCTCATAATGAGCATTAAAATGGATGATAATAGCCAACACATGATTAAACTAGAACAATCTAACCAAATGTGGATGAATCTTCCTTCTTAATGATGATGATGGGTAATGATGATGGTTGATGATGATGATCTCCAAGCCTTCAAACTCTTCACTAGATCTTCAATATGAGTGTTAGTGGGTGTTTTTATAAGTGAAAACCGGATAGAACTCTCTTCAAGGCACACCAAATGAGTGCAACATGAGCCACTATTTATAGACAATCTGGAGTGTGAAGCACGGCCCCGTGCTTACGTAGGCATGCCCTCGTGCATTTTTATGACATGTGCCAAATTTGTTTTGTCTTTTCTTGTAGATGACCACGGCCCCGTGGTCAAGGGCATAGCCCCGTGCTTTTGTTCTCAGTTTTTGTCTTTCCTTATAGATTTTTGTCTTTTCTGGTGTTCAGAAGCATGGGGCGTGTTTCTTGAGGCATGGGGGCGTGTTTCTTGTTTTTCTTGTGTTTTCTTCCGTTTTTCTTCGTCTTTTCGCTTGTTTCTTCGTTTGGGGCTTGGCTTCACCTGAAATTACATTTTATTATGATAAGTAGCCTTATGTGCTATGTTATTTGATAAAATTGTAGTTTTTAGAGATTATTTGATGCTAAAAAGATGTATAATTTTATGTACATCATATGCGATACAACAATGTATTCGATTCTTCCATTCTATTCGAACATATATAATGTATTCGAATATATCTATGTATTCGAGTCCTTAAGTGTATTCGAATGAATATATTATATGCGAACCTAAAATGTATTTGAATATATATATATATATATAATGTATGCGAATCCTTAAATGTATTCGAATATATATTTTATGCGAATCCGTAAATGTATTTGAATATATATATATATATATATATAATGTATGCGAATCCTTAAATGTATTCGAATATATATATAATGTATGCGAATTTACAATGTATTCGAGTCCCACTGTTGTAATCGAATGACCAGATTGTATTCGAGTGTGAGCATTGTATGTGAGTCTTATAATGTATTCGAATTTATGGATGTATACGAATACATGCATTGCATTCGAACTGGCTGTTACTGCTTGGTTCTTTATCTTCGTTATCCATACATGTTTTGTCATCTAAACCCCTATTATGGTTTGGTATCAACACATAGACGTTCCCATTTCCATTTTCGGCTAAGACCTTGCCCGTTTGTTCATAAAGCTTGAGCCTTTATGGGTTTTAAACCCCATTTAGGCTATATCTAGGGTTTCTAACATGGACCGTGTACGCTAACAAGTTCGTTAAGTCCACTTTTAACATCAAGTTTACATTTTTAGGGTATAACAATACCCGATTATCTATCCTACCAAGTTTCATGCAAAACCAACTTCGTTTACCCGTCCTTTTCATGAACCAGACACTACTCGTTTTACCCGAAACAAACCAACTAACCCATTTACTATCAAGTTCATTACTTTATCAATAATCATGACCCGATCTATCATCCTACAAATTTTAATGTAAATCTGTACACGAAAAGTAAACCTTTTTAACAAAAACGTACCTTTGATGTTTATAATCAAAATCACTCGAATACACCAAAACCAAATCAAACGAACTCGGAATTGAGTGATTCAAGCGGCCACGGGACCGTCTCGCCCCGATCTACAAACCCATCAGCTCTCCTTCGCCGGAAACCGCCGCTACAGTCGCCGGAACAGCTGAACAGTCGCCGAAATCTTCACTATTGAGCTGCTACGGTTTTGGTGATAAAAACCGGACTTCCCGACGTCTTATCGAAGATCTAATGGTTGGAAATCTTCAATTATATATCATGAACACTTAGTTAAAATTTGAGACCGATCTGACGGTCATATATCTGGGAATCTTTGTGTCTTTGTGGGTGGTTTTCTCAAAAACGTATATTGGAGAAGTGTGCGTTTTTTATGGTGTAGGCTATGGTGTAGAGATGTGTGAAAATGGAAAGGATTAGGGTTTTAAGGGGTATTTATACTCCCTTAAGCCCATGGACTTTAGGCCCATCTTTCTTTTTTGATCCATAATTAATTTCATCTAGTTAGCCTACTTATCCTTCCATCTTTTTTTTATTATTTTTCTACTAACTCAAGTAAACTTTTCCACCATAAATAAATAATATATTAAATATTATTCTTAAAAATTTCGGGATGTTACACCATGGTACCTTATCATTACTTTTTCATGTTCGCCTCATAAAAAATAAGGGCATGTCCGTGTGCATTCATGTTCGTTCATTTAAAATCTAAATGAATAGTTTGCAATAGAAATGAACAAGTCTAATACATCACAATTTATCTAGAAAACATATCTAAATTAGTGGCTTAAATTTACCTCATTCATTTTAACGAGCCCTTTTTATTTTCATACACACACACACACATATATAACTACTTAGATGTTTATAAAACATAAACGAACGAAAAAACATCAACGTAAATAAACAAACATAACCAGATGCTCACGAACATAAATGAACAAACAAAATGCATGTTCATGTTTGTTCGTTTTTTAAATAAACGAAGATGAACTTCCAGCTGAACAATTTGTTGATGTTCGGTTCTTTTATAGGCTTAAATTAGCATGTAAGCTAATTGGAAATACATCTATAAGTTATAAGTAGTAACTCTCTCTCTCTCTCTCTCTATATATATATATATAGGTGAGATCTAGAGAGAACTCCCCTTAAAGAGAGAACTAATAAAGAATTATTTTTATCTTTTAAAAAAAATATTTTTTGATTTCTTTTTATTTCCTCCTTCTAACAAGTTGATATTGTTCCTGATAAAAAAACTGTCGAAGTAGTGCATATATGCATTAATGTGTATTTTATATATACAATAGTGTTTTATTGCATATAATACAACACAATTGTATTATACAATTTACATTGTTGAATATATGCAAATAGAAAAATAGTGTTTTATTGCATATAATACAACACAATTGTATTATACATTTCACAATGTTGAATATATGCAAATACAACACTATTTATTGTATGCAATGCACACTAATGCATATACTTAATACAACAACACTAATGCACATATGCATTATATCGTTTTTTTTTTAAATTTTATATATAATATAACACTATTGCGAATATACAATACAAACAACTGCATATATGCTATTCAACACTATTTCACATATCAAAATACACACTATTGCACATATGCATTATAAAAAAGTCGATGCATTACTTATATGCATTACGAGTTATTTTTAATATTTTTTATTATTATTTTTTTATATTAAGAATAACAACATATAAGAAGGATGAAAGAAAAAATATTTTTTTTAATTAAATTAAAATATTTTTTTATTAGTTCTCTAGTTCTCTCTCTAAGGAGGAGTTCTCTCTTGATCATTTCCCTTTATATATATATATATGTGTGTGTGTGTGTGTGTGTGTAGGGAGGGATTATCCTAAGAAGATAAGTATGCCTAAAAAGTGTAAGAAGTATTCTGAATGATTAGATCTTGGTAGTCAATGGTTAAAGATTAAAAGATGGAACAAGTTGAGGAGTGTTTTATTTTAAAGGGTTAGATTATGACTAAAGGGTAGTTTAGTCATAATATATTAGATTGGTGTCCACCCTCCCAGCCAGTTAGTTTGGTGTGTGTTTTTGTTCTCAATGGTGGTTGTTATATATGAAAACACCAATCAGTCTTTAACTCTCATATTTTAATCCAAATCTAAAACAAATCATCAAGAACATTTATAATTATAACACTATTTCTTAAACATCATAACCAACATTAATGAATTATGTATGTTGTTATTCAAACGAGATACATGTAGCCATTAGTTATGAACAAAAACACACTTTCAAAGACACGGTAAAAGAAACACACCAACATATTACTCTTGACATAACACCAATAAATAAAACACAAGTATAACTTTAGAAAATTAAATAAAACATATTAACATAAACATACCAATAATTAAAACACACTAACCAAAAAATACGAACACATATCATATTATTATTGCATTACGTCTGAACAATCTAAAGGAAAAAAAAACAAAAGCAGCTCCACAGGTCATATGCCACACAAAATCATGTAAGACATTGTACGAACAAACCTGCAGTTATGAAATCATTATACGAACAGGTCACCTTTTAAATAATTTTTAAGCTCTGCAAACATGCACTATATTAACACGTTCTAAAATCATTATACTTCAAAATTTGATTTGGTAAAACAACTAAACAGATCTTAAGTGACAAGTGACAACCAATTCATTCTATCTAGATCATACTACAAATACACAACACACCTACGTTAGTGAACCATTGATTTATATTATATATGAACGAACACAGACAAACACTCGTTATCAAAACAAACGAACATGAAGAAAAACCTGTTTGTTTATTAGTTAAATCCTTTAGATTAGTCTATGTGGCCCGCTAGAGATCACAGTCCAACTTAGGCCTCCAAATCTACCCACATTATTTTGACCCAAACTTTGTATCATGTATCACAGACAAATAATGGGTTAATTTGGACTCTACGTTGATGTTTGGGTTTGAAGAGGTAGGTCCCAGCAGAGCCCAGTTGGACCCGCAAGACTCACCTTGAACAGGGACGTCTGCGCAATGACCAACTGCTCCAGCAGGACCCACCATGCTCAAAGAACCTTACGCGCAGTACGCCAGCTGTACCCGCAGGGAAAGCCTCCCAATGGTGAAGTACCCCGCCTGTTCCCGCAGCTGCGGATACAAGCCATTAGGGAAGGCTACCCGCACTAACAGCAAGGCTACACGCACAAGGCATTAGCCACTTCAGTAGTCACATGAAGGAATGAGCAATGCGGGAATACTCCTGCCTAAATGAGCCAGTCCGTATGCTTCTGGAAGGTCTTTCGTACTATACCTACTAAGGTATGGGCGGAACAGACAATTTGACCAGAGCATCCCATGAACCAATCACAGGGTGACAGCTCACCGACAACAATACGAGGAGGAGCACCCTCTAGTACTGTTTGTCACTATTAGCCGCTGCCTACTCACCAACCCTTACGATGGGACGTGCGCAGCCTACAGTTGGTGGAACAGTGCGTAGCCGGCAGTAAAGGAACAGTATACAGCCGACCTTTATTGTTGGCCGTAGCCTATCCACCAACCAGCATGGCCTGTGCGTAGTCCACTGTTGGTGGAACAGGAATACTATTCAGCCGGCTGTACCTTCTAGGAAACCTACCTTCGGCTATAAATACTCCAACACCTTGGAATGGTAAGGACATCATCTGATATCTCAATCTTATCTAGCAATCTCTTAATATACACTTATATTCAGAGCAATCTAGTCTGATTCTCACGCCGGAGGGTGGTCACAAGGAGGAACCCCCCCCCCCCCTTCTCAGTGACGAGCTTACGGTGTCTGTTTTGCAGGTCTCCAGAAGAACAACCTTCTCTGCTGGACCTCATCCTCGTGGGAAACATTACTTAACCCCCAGATTATCTATAATCTGCCCGTGGGTTCACTTAGTGTTTCTTCATTGGCGCCATCCGTGCATAAAAGCTAGAACTAATTTAGTTTTTTCAAAATTTCTGAAGAAATGGTTAACGTTACTCCGGTCCCAAGGCCAGTAACCGACCAAGAAACCCCGGTAACCACAACCCCAGCAACTGGGGGGAACACCGGCGCTTATACAAATCTTACGAACACTACCCCGACTACCCAAGCTGGGGCAAGTGCAGTAAATATTCCACTGGGGTTCACCGATGCCCAGTTGGAAAAACGATCGAGGGTCCCTCGCCAAACACTAGATCAAGTGAAGGCGTGGGCCGAAGCACGTCAGAGAGAGTTCCAAGCTGAATTGGATGAACGCTTGCGTTCAGTTCAACAGGCTGACGAATTCGGCAGTACTCGCCAACATCTCAATATGAACAGCGAGGGCGAGTACTCAGACGACGAGAGGGAAGAATCCGATACCGACGCAAACCCTCGCCATAAGGCGAAAGGGAAGCGTAAGGAAACGGACTTCCAGCCGAAAAGGAATTTTGGGGAAGCTTTTAAACCAACGAATGCGGAGAGAAACCCGCGTGACTTCTCCAAAACCTTTAGGCCAACTGCTACAAATGCAGGAAAGTCAAAGTTCGCAAGGGACATTGCGGAAGCAATCTCCCCGAGAAGTGCCAAACAAATGTCCAACATTGGCACTTATGATGGTCTATCCGACCCAGACGACCACTTGAACAGATTCATTGCGGGGGCAACCGTCAGTAACTGGACGGAACCCACGTGGTGTTATATGTTCCAGATGACTCTGGTTGGAGCGGCCAGGGCATGGTTCGATCGTTTACCGGTCCACCACATATATGACTGGGCGGACTTTCAGAACAAGTTCAGCCAGCACTTCAGCCAACAGAGGAAATATACTGAAGAACAGTGGATGATCCTCAACTGCGTTAGAGAGGAGGATGAATCTTTACTAGACTTCATCACCCGCTTCAACTCCAAAAAGCTAAGTCTCGGCAACATAAGTGAAGATCTGGTTCGCGCCGCTTTCATCCAAGGCGCCGAATACCCAGAGCTTATCCGCACATTGACGGGTAAGGATGGCATGCCATCAACATGGGATGCCATCATGACGGCGGCCAAGCGCTTTGCCGAGACGGAGAAGCAACTGGGAAGGGATCTTCCCCAGAGTACACACCTCTACACGCAGAGGACAAGAGAGAACAATGTTCGGATCGCCCGGCAAAACAAAAAGAGGAAGCTAGGTATATGGCAGTCAAGGGTAAACTTTGACACCTCATCCAGCTCTCACCCTCTTGTTGGCAGAAGAAATCACACACACCCTTCAATCCAAAAGCACCGGTGGACGCCACTCACCAAAAGCGTCACGGAGATATTTGCCACTGAAAAGCTACCATGGCCAAAACCTCCAATGATCCGACAGCGACCTAATGCGGATCAGAGCAAATCCTGTGACTTCCACGGGATAAAAGGTCATGGTACAGAAGAGTGTACATCCTTGAAGGATATTGTTGAAGCATTCGTCAAGGATGGAAGACTGGCACACCTGGTGGCATCAATCAAGAAGGGAGGAAGGAACGACAACCGGTTCCGAGGCAACGGACGAAAGCCCGTGGACATCAGCATCAACATGGTTCATGGTAACATCAGAGGAAGAAAAAGGCGAACGCCAGAACCATGTGCGTGGAAGGAAGCTGAGGTGCGCTTCCCGCGAGTGCCAGGAGGACCCAGCAAAGAAGGCCCTATCGTCATCAAAAGCCAGCTGGGGCACTACATCACTTCTCGCACTCTTGCTGACAACGGCGCCTCGTCAACGGTGATGTACAGGCAGTTCTTCGACAAGCTAGATGACGAAGACAAGGAACGCCTGGAAACGATCTGCGCCTCGATGGAAGGGTTTGATGGCAGCACAAACACCCCCCTGGGTATCCTATCTTTCCCCGTCACTCTTACAGATGGGAAACACTCCCGCACAGAAGATGTGGACTTTGTCGTGATGAGGAAGCCACACCACACATACGACATTCTCTTCGGGAGAGACGGGATGGCAAGATTCAACGCCGTGGTATCCTCAGTCCACGGCATGATGGGATGGCCAACAGCTGAGGGTGTAGCGATGATCACCGGCATTCCCCAGGTATGCATCGCATCTGTCTCATCTAAACCCAAACCAAAGATGGCTAAACCAACCATCACCGAACCAGAAAGATGGGCCTTCAACGGCAAGTACCCTGACCAGGCCGTCTCCATTGGCCCAACAATTGTTGATCCTACACGCACCTTACTCAAGCGCTTATTACAAAAAAAGCTGACATCTTCGCGTGGACACCAGCTGACATGACTGGTGTACCCCGAAGTAAGGCAGAGTATAAGCTCAAATGCGATCCGGCTGTTACGCCGATCGTACAAAAGCGCAGAGTAATGGGGCCAGAACAAACTAACGCGTGTAGAACCCAAGTCAAGGAACTCCTTGACGCAGGCATCGTACGTGTTAGTAGATATCAAACTTGGGTTGCAAATCCCGTTATGGTACCGAAGAATAACAAACAATGGCGCATGTGCATAGATTTCAAGGACTTGAACAAAGCATGCCCCAAAGATTGTTATCCGTTACCCGAAATTGATCTTAAGGTGGACTCGTTGGCACAGTTCCGCCTTAAATGCTTCCTGGACGCGTATAAGGGGTACCATCAAATACACATGGCCGTTGATGATCAGGACAAAACCGCTTTTCGGACGCCCGATGGCACATTTTGTTACCAAATGATGCCATTCGGACTTAAGAATGCCGGGTCCACATACCAACGCCTGATGGACAACCAGTTTCATGCCCAAATTGGGAGGAACTTGGAAGTCTACATGGATGACTTGGTCATCAAAAGCCCTGACCCAGAAGCGATGTTGAAAGACATCGAAGAGACTTTCAACACGCTCAGGAAGATAAACATGAAGCTCAACCCGAGCAAATGTGCCTTTGGAATGGAAGAAGGGAAGTTCTTGGGGGTCATCGTCACTAAAGATGGCTTCAGAGCGAACCCTGAAAAGGTCGAAGCCATTATCAAAATGGAATCACCTACTACCATCAAACAGGCTCAGACACTGAATGGACGACTAGTGGCACTTAATCGCTTTTTGGCAAACCACGCGGATAAGTCGTTTCCCTTCGTGTCAACGTTGAGAAACTGTTTAAAGAAAACGCACTTCCGCTGGACACCAGAAGCGGAAGCAGCTTTTCAGGAGATTCGGTCACGCTTGATCGAACTCCCAACACTCACAGCACCAGAAGCGGGAGAGGAGTTAATCCTATACCTTTCAGCAACAGATAGAGCAACCGGGGCAGTCCTGCTAGTAGAGCGAAAAGGCATTCAGATGCCAATCTATTATGTCAGCCGTATCCTAACAGACGTAGAAACCCGGTACTCTACCCTCGAAAAATTAGTCTTAGCACTTATACACGCTTCACGCAGGTTAAGACGATATTTCCAGGGTCACCCAATCACCATTCTCTCCAACTTCAAACTTGCAAACGTTCTAGGCAAACCCGAGTTATCGGGACGCCTAGCCAAATGGGCAATTGAGTTGGGAGAATACGCGATAAAGTATAAGCCATGACCAGCCATAAAAGGCCAGGTTCTGGCCGACTTTATTGCAGAAGTGCCTGCATCGCGGGAAAAAGAGTGCCAGGAAGAGGCTCAACCCTCTCCAGCACAAGACATCAATGATGTCTGGCGACTCTACACTGATGGGGCAGCCAATAACGAGGGTTCAGGCGCAGGGCTGAAACTAACCAACCCAGCGGGCCAAGAATACACTTACGCTATTCGACTGGATTTTCCAAGTACGAATAACGAAGCCGAGTATGAGGCATTCTTGGCTGGGCTGAGAATTGCGCGTAAGATGGGAGTGAAAAACTTGGAAGCCCACGTGGATTCCATGTTAGTAGCCAATCAAATCAACGGGACGTACACGGCCGTGAACGACACAATGGCCCTGTACCTCGCACAAGCAAAATCCCTTATGCGCGATTTCAATGACTGCAAAGTCATACACGTCAAGCGAAGTGAAAACAAATCTGCGGATGCGTTAAGCAAGCTTGCATCATTAGCCTTCACCCACTTAGGAAAGGATATCCGCATTGAACTCCTCGAGACACCTTCGATCCCGCACAAGGAAATTTGTGTCATCCAAACCGGCACGGAAACGTGGATGACACCAATAATAAAATACCTTGCGGCAGGTACACTACCAGAATCCAAAACACAGGCAAGAAAACTACGCTGTAAAGCACTGAATTATCAACTCATTGATGACATCCTTTACAGACGTAACTTTCTTGGCCCACTCTTAAGATGCGTGGACAACCAAGATGCTGACTACCTCCTAAGGGAAGTACACGAAGGCATCTGTGGAGTACACGCAGGTCCCCGCGCTGTTGTAGCTAAGCTAAACAACGCGGGATACTTTTGGCCGGGGATGCATACGGATGCACTGGCATACATCAGAAAATGCAGGTCTTGCCAGCTTTACGCACCCAACACGCACCGCCCAAAGAATGAAATTGTTCCAGTCACTTCTTCATGGCCATTTCAGAAGTGGGCCATCGATGTGACAGGCCCATTTCCTACAGCAGCAGGAAATGTTCAGTTTCTAGTGGTAGCCATCGACTACTTCACCAAGTGGAAAGAAGCAAAACCCTTAGCCCAAACAACCGCAAAACATATCAAAAAATTTATTTGGGAATTTATTATTTGTCGTTTTGGACTTCCACAGAATTTGGTGAGCGATAACGGCACCAACTTTGCTGACAAGAAGCTACAACAGTGGCTGAAAGAACTGCAAATCACCCACACCTTTACTTCAGTGGCACACCCGCAAGGTAATGGTGAGGTGGAAAGAGCAAATAAGAGCATCGTCGAAGGCATCAAGAAAAGACTATTGGAACACAGATCCGGCTGGGTGGACGAGCTTCCGCACGTCCTTTGGGCAAACAGAACGCTGAAGAAGGCCAGTACGGGAGAAACCCCGTTCAGCCTCACTTATGGCACGGAAGCCATGGTCCCGGTCGAAATTGGTTTACCCTCACCAAGGGTCTTGATTCAGCCAGAAGACAATGATGCGGAAAGACGGTTGGACCTTATGCTAACCGAGGAACGCAGAGACTTAGCCGCAGTGCGTGAAGAGAACTACAAGCGACAAATGCAAAAGTACTACAACACGCGGGTAAAACTCTGCAACTTCAATGTAGGAGACTACATACTGCGTAACAACGAGGCTTCGAACCAAGAACGCCCAGGAAAGCTGGCCCCGGTCTGGGAAGGGCCATACATTATCAAAGAAGTCCTGGGAAAGGGCGCATACCGGCTCGAAAGGCTCGATGGCACTCCGATCCCAAGAACATGGAATGGAGCTCAATTACGCAAATGTTATATGTAGATCAATTCCAAACTTGTAAAGAAAAGGCCTAGAGCCACTTCTAATGGAAATGATTCTCCTTTCACAATGTGTTGATAGCCTTACCTTTATACTTATGAACTTCCCACACTGGTGCCGGTATTCACCGCATAAATGGGGGAAGAAGTAAGTCGTTACGTGTGGAAGGCGGCAAAACCCGCATAAACACAACGCTAAAAATAAGGAAAACCTACACGCAGGTCAGATGTAAGTAAAGTTTAGCCATCCTTGTAAGTGCAAGTGACGGTCTTACCCGCACAATCACGAACAAGGAAGCAAAACTTCAACCTATCATCTACCACGTTCAAAGGTTAACTTATTCTGAACACTTAGAAAATTTCAAAGGAAAAGATGAGGAAAACTTCCACGCAGGTCAGATATAAGTAAAGTTAAGCCATCCTACTAAGTGTAAGTGACGGTCATACCCGCACAATCATGAAAGAGGAAGCGAAACAAACTTATAATTTACCACGTTAAAAAGTTAACTTATCTAAGTACTAAAGAAATTACTAAGTTAGATCAAAACATGCGTAAAATAAACAAGGCAAAGAACAAACACAATCTTTATTTCATCAAATTCAAATATTACAAAGATAGCTATACAAAAGCAAAAATCTACGCTAATGGTGGAAAGGGATCTTCAGAATCAGGCTTCAGGACCACTTCCACTTGGACCCGCTCCATCAGTAGAGCGTGGTGGTTCAAGGAAGGCTTTAAGAATAGCTAGCCCATCATCAGCAGCAGCGACTTCGTTCACCTTCTCCACCACAGGATGCGGGAAGGCGGCATACTGGTTCACTGCTTGGTCATAAACAGCTTCAGTATCAACATTGTACAAAGGGAAGTTGGAAAACGGGATGCCTTTCTCAACGAACCCTAGACCAAGCAGGAAGCCGACCTTTTCCCCATCCTCGTGAGAAGCGTTGAGGGCTGCGCTCATAGCATCATCATAAGAGGTCTCAGCAAAGACCCGATGCACAACCTACAAAAGAAAATATACAAGTGTCAAAACCTTTTCTATTTACAAAGAAAAGCGTAAAGACAAGAAAAGCTTACATGAGACAACGCTTCTCGAAGAAGCCATTCCTTGGCAACCAGGGCTTCTTGGAGGGCAGCTTGAGCTTCGTTACGGGCGCGATCGGCTTCACTCTTGTTGAGGTTGGCAAGCAACACTTCTTTAGCCGCAGCCTCTTCGACGCCCTTCAGCTTACGCTCAGCATGGTCAAGCACCCCCCTCTGGTCCAGGATTTCTTGGAGCTTTTTGGCGTCTTCCATCGCCAAGGCATCATGAGCCTGCTGGAGAGCCTCTAATTTGGCTTTAAGCTCCTCATTCTCCACGCGTAGAGGCTCGGCAACAGCTTCAGCCTTGGTGGCCCTCTCGGTTGCGTTCCTTGCAGTTTCCTTAGCCAGCCGAAGCTGTTCATTAACAGCTTGGGCAGCCTTGGAACGGGCCTCGAGCCGGGCCTGAACTTCAACCTCGAGGGCCTTGAAGGCCTTCTCCTTCTCCGCAGCCACTGCGGTAAGTTTTTGGTTCTCCTCCCGGACAGCCCGCGCCTGAGCTACTTCTTTAACGCGAGCTGCTTTCAACTTGTCGTTTTCACGACAAAGCAGCTCGACGCGCGGCTGCATCCGGGCCAGGGGAACCCGAAGCTCATTGCTTAGCCTACCCTCCTGGTAGCTAGCCATGGCTTTCCCCAACGCACCACTAGGAGCAGCGTGACGAGCCCACTCCACGCACTCCACAGGGGTGCGAAGGGTTGTTCCTCGGCGAATGTTCCATCGTGGAACATAAACTTCATTGGAATCCGACACTGCAAAAAACATAAAGCAGTTAGGAAAAGATGAAATATAAAAAAAATAATAATAATATATATATAAAATAGGCCAAAAGAACCCTACGCACCTGTAGGGTCAATAACAGGCCGATAGCCGCCGAACCCATCACCTGAACCCAAGGGAAATCCATCCAAGAGGTCAGGCAGATGGGAAGGTGGCAGAGACTGGCGAGAAGCCCCATGCGTACTTGATGGATCGGCCGTCGTTGCCGATGACAGGGGCATGGTAGCAGCCGCCGCGGTCGCCGCCGCGGAATCCGCAGCAATATTAACCGCCGGCTCGGTGAAGGATGCTGTAAAAATAGCACTCACAGCCCGCGGTGACGTCATCACAGCTGGAACAGTCGGCTCAAAGGAGTGAGCAACTGAACCAGCGGAAGCAGGCGCAGGCGCCTGGGTCGACGCCTCAGGTAGGCTGACTAAGCCTACCGTCATTGGCGGAGAGGTACTCCTCTGCGCTCCACCCTGGAATGCGTCAACATCCACGCCTGCGTAAAGAAGATAAGTGTTAAACGACATTAAACTATGAAGCTAAAGATAAAGGAAGTTTGTACTTACGGATTTTCTTGAGCCTAAAGGTACGGAGAGGCGGGGACGAACCCGATGGAGCCGGCCTCTTCACGCCGGTCACCGTCGTCATCCTGGGCTCTTCGGTGACAGTTGTCACAGCCTTCGGAATGGTGATCTTATCACCACCGGGATTCCCCGCCACCTCTTCGCTCTCGGTCTCCGAGTCAGACCGAGGCGCTGGATCGGCAGTGGAGGCCACCTTCTCCTTCCCCTTCCCGCCGGCAGCCTTCTTCTTCCGCACCAACGGAGGACCATCTGCGGATTCCTCATCAGAACATACGATTAGAGGAATTCCAGCAGAGGTTTCAACATTGAGGGGTCGAGGGTCGAATAGCGCCTTACCTGGTCGACGGGCGCTAAGGATCTCATGGCCTAGCGGATAGACCTCCACGAACCGATCCGCCGTTTGTTCTAGGATGGGCAACTCGTTCTCGTCTAGAGCGCGAGTACCCATCCGAGCGGGACCGTCAGCCTCCCGCGGGTTCAAGAGCGACTGCAAGTCGTTCCCCTCTGAAATAAACAGGAAAAAAGTTAGAAGAGATTCTAAATCAACAAAAAGAAAGAAAGCATACCGTAAGGAACAGAGTTCGAACCGTATTCGAGGACGATTGGGATCTTATGCGCATCCGCAGCCTTCCACACCCGGCTCATCCCCAGCATCACCATCCCGGACTCCGCAAACCGGTAAACCGGAGATTGGACTCGGGATATCTTCGAAAACCATTCCGCCTCCTCGTAGTTGGAGGCGTGAAGGTTGGGAAGTACTTGCCCATCCTTAAACTTCATGGCAAGTGGGGATGGCGCGAGCGGAGATGTAGAAGAACTCCCGCTTCCACGCGCTAAGACTGCACTCGGTTGCGCAAATCTTCAAACCCTTGATCCGGGTTATCAACGTGTACCACCCCTGGATGCACCTCCAAGTGTAGAAGGTCATCAGGCGGTCAACATAGGGCTCAATGCCCAAAATCCGGCACACCCACTCGAAGTGGCGAATCTTGGCGATCGCCATGGGGTGCAACTCGGTCAAATGAACACCGTGCCTCTCAAGGACACGGTAAACAAACTTTGTCAATGGGAACCTAAGATTCCCATAAACAAAGAATGCAGCATAAACCCCGATCTTGCCTCTGGGGGCATCGTACACCGTCTGATGGGGTTCAGGAAACTCAGGCTCGAGAGACTCGAGCATGAACTTCCTGACGACGTACCGATACAGATCGCCAGGCAGAGCACACTGGCACTCGCCAGCAGTACTCTTGTCATCAGCCGTAGATTCGAGATCACGAGACATCTTGTAAAAGAAGAAGAAAACGATTTCGGGAGAATGCTTGCATGAAAAGGTGAGTATTCGCCGGAAATCGTTTTGAAGATGAAGAGAAGAGTGAAAGTGTGGATTACAAAGAACCCTCTCCCCCTTTATATACTAATCGCAATTAATGCGATGAAATTAATGCGGAAGAGAGAGAAAATGAAGGTGCAATGAAACTATGACACGTGGCAAAAAGCAAGCTGGCAACAGCTGTTGACAGGACGCATACCATTAATTTCGCGGCCACGCGCCCGAAAAATCGCGCCCACGCGCCTGAAAAAGCGTCTGGAATGACCATGTACTGTCACGTCACCATAACTTCCTACACGTCCTGACACAGTCAGAAGAAACCGTCGCACGACGTTTCAGAGGTTTGGACTGTTCTTATCCTTCCACCAACCCTTCGAATTTCAAAATTCAAAATTCAAAAAGATTCAAAAGTAAGCGGGAAAATACCCCTTACCTTGGCAACCAAGTAACCGTAAGACGAGTGCGGGTACAGTGTCAAGGCAAAACCCTTCACATACTTAGCACCCGCAGGGAATTGACGCCAGGAATACCTTGGAAGTAAAGTAACCGTAAGACGAGTGCGGGTATAGTGTCAAGGCAAAACCCTTCACATACTTAGCACTCTGCAGGGAATTCAAACCAAGAAGAATCTTCTGGGCCATGCTTGCGGAAACGGGAATAACATCCCCGCACGACGGGAACGTCGAGAACTATATTGTTTGAAACTCCAAGATGGAATTGGTGGTTTTAGCATAATTGATCACTATGTTGAAAACTACCAAGACCCCATGGAGAATCCACACAATTGGGACTCAACGCTCCTGACGTGCGAGGAGGTTACAAACCTACCCGCTTCACACCCAAAGATCAAGCAGAAAAGTCGGGAATTTCTGCGTGACATCAGGAAAACCGCTGGAAGAATCACCACGGAAAACCTAAAAACTAAACCCTTTTCAAAACCCCTTGCTAAGTCCAAAAGTTCACCTCACTTATTAATAATTCATGAGAAGAACATTGGACTGGGGCGACTTGAAGAGGTAGGTCCCAGCAGAGCCCAGTTGGACCCGCAAGACTCACCTTGAACAGGGACGTCTGCGCAATGACCAACTGCTCCAGCAGGACCCACCATGCTCAAAGAACCTTACGCGCAGTACGCCAGCTGTACCCGCAGGGAAAGCCTCCCAATGGTGAAGTACCCCGCCTGTTCCCGCAGCTGCGGATACAAGCCATCAGGGAAGGCTACCCGCACTAACAGCAAGGCTACACGCACAAGGCATTAGCCACTTCAGTAGTCACATGAAGGAATGAGCAAGGTGGGAATACTCCAGCCTAAATGAGCCAGTCCGTATGCTTCTGGAAGGTCTTTCGTACTATACCTACTAAGGTATGGGCGGAACAGACAATTTGACCAGAGCAGCCCATGAACCAATCACAGGGTGACAGCTCACCGACAACAATACGAGGAGGAGCACCCTCTAGTACTGTTTGTCACTATTAGCCGCTGCCTACTCACCAACCCTTACGATGGGACGTGCGCAGCCTACAGTTGGTGGAACAGTGCGTAGCCGGCAGTAAAGGAACAGTATACAGCCGACCTTTACTGTTGGCCGTAGCCTATCCACCAACCAGCATGGCCTGTGCGTAGTCCACTGTTGGTGGAACAGGAATACTATTCAGCCGGCTGTACCTTCTAGGAAACCTACCTTCGGCTATAAATACTCCAACACCTTGGAATGGTAAGGACATCATCTGATATCTCAATCTTATCTAGCAATCTCTTAATATACACTTATATTCAGAGCAATCTAGTCTGATTCTCACGCCGGAGGGTGGTCACAAGGAGGAACCCCCCCCCTTCTCAGTGACGAGCTTACGGTGTCTGTTTTGCAGGTCTCCAGAAGAACAACCTTCTCTGCTGGACCTCATCCTCGTGGGAAACATTACTTAACCCCCAGATTATCTATAATCTGCCCGTGGGTTCACTTAGTGTTTCTTCAGGGTTCTTAACCGATCAAGAATTATTTGTTCTTGTTTGTTTACTTTTAAAACTAACGAACGTAAACGAACATGAACCAAAATTTTGTTCATTAATATGTGCGTTTAAATCGATAGGCCCATTACAATTTAGGGCATGTTTGGGATTGAGGTGAGAAAGTGCTTATGGATTTTGGAGGAGGCAAAAAGACTAAAAAACCCCTCCAAAAAAGCACCAAGCTTAATGCTTTTAGGTGCTTTTGGATAGGCTTTTTAGACTTTTTGCCTCCTCCAAAAGCCATAAGCACTTTCTCACCTCAATCCCAAACATACTCTTAGTCTTGTTTTAATAACTTTTTATACCCAACACATTGTTGTTCACATTTACATTAAATCGATTTTAGCTCAGTTATGCTTGTTTATCTTTGTTTAGTTATGTTTGTTCCTTTACGTTCGTGAACCATTGAATGAACACGAACAAAAAAACTCAGTTTGCTCAATTGTTCGTGTTCGACCTTTGTACGGTTAAAGTTAAACAAACGAACACGAACATGTTGTGTCTGTGTTCATTTATAGTCCGTGATCAATCCATTTCAAGGCAGTTTTCCTTCAAATACCTACTTCTAAAAGCAAAAGTATAGTACGTTTAGTGAATTGATTGTTAAGGTTTTAAACGAACGAACAGAAACAAACATGAAAATTCCAATTTGTCACAATGGTAACAACATATATAGGAATTATAAATTAACAGGAAAGATGTAACTAACAAACAATTTAACACTTAAATTGAAACATCACCAACACATCTTACATAAAAAATTAAAAAGAAATAATACCCAAGATTACCATTAGAATTAACCCTTTGAAAAGTGAGGTCCGTGCATAGATTCCAACAATTCTTGCAGTTGTATCGAAATTAAGGAGATTTAATGAGTATAAAAATTATAAACAAAAAATTAAAAACAAATTTTTGTTATGAGACACTGATAAATATACTATGGCATAGAGTATGAATTAACTATTAAGACAAATAAATCATCACCAACTCACCAAGATTATGTGGAGAGATATTGATTGCAATTCCAACCTAAAAGGGAAAATTAATAAATCAAAAACTAAATAAACACATAATATGCAAAGATAAAAATGTAATGTTTTGAAAAAATCACCGCAATCCCTGAAGTACCATTCAATAATAACTTGGGATTTAAGCATGAAGTAGTGATGGTGCTTTAAGAGATTAGTCAAATGTTTGGTACAAAATCAACCTGGCGAAAAATAAACTCAAGGCATAAAAATTATGTAATAAACTAATAATATTGTACAATTTGAAGACCAAACGATGCATATTGTGTCCAAATCCAAATCTGATACAAGCACTGTTACAGTTGGTGCCTAAAAGAATGAAGCCGAAATAACGATACCTCAAGAATCTAGTTAATTGTTATAATTTACAATATAAGAAAATCAATAAGTGTTACTTATAGTAAAACACACTTCAAATCTGCATTTTGTATACGACATTGTTGCAGGATCATCTCCATCCGGTGAACCAAAATTCTGGTGACCACTAACAACTGGACAACGCAATGATATATCCTGCAAAATAACAACATAACGGTTAAATATCAAAGGCCGAGTGAGGTAAACAAACCTCTGATATCAATCATATCGTATTCATAATCATAAAAGAGACCCGAAATTATGAAATTAGGCCATCTAAATACCTTTTGTTAGGCTTTTTAGTCTATTTTTACCGGAATCCTGCACAAGTCCTCGGTCAGCCTTCACTTCCGGCGTCGACGTGTGACGGCTAACAAGGCATCATTTCATCTTTGGCCTTCACTTCCGGCGTCGACTAGTGTATTAAATGATCTTTTAATACACAACAATAACTAAACTACAAAATCTACAAATACAACAAATACGTACAAAATAATAAGAAAATCACAAACTAAACATCATACTAGAAAAAATATACTAAATTAATAATTCACCCAAAAATGAAATGATAACACATGACGTACCCATTTCAGATAGACGTGGAACTAGAACTAGCCTATAGAAAGTCAAATACATAAATTTATTAAAAGCTCAATTCACTATCAAGCACAAAATACATATTTTAAATAACAAAAAACAAAATGTTGGGCTACATTAATTGACAGACACATGAGACCCTATTTTTAGTTATTCATTAAACAACATATATATTCTACATCACCAACGAACCATAACAACTCAATACAAACGAAAATAACACAAACCATATAAATTTTTTATGCATTCATGTATATTAAGACGAAAAGTTGCATCTTAAATAACAAAATGTTGGGTCACGTTAACTACTAGACCAATGAGACTCATTTGAGATATAAACAAAAAATAAAACAAAACAAACTATACTTTAACTACAACTAATAAATATAAACATATTTTATAAGTTCATGTATCCTTAAAGTTTAATACCCAGACACATCCTACATGAAAAATATACATAGACAATAATTAAAAAATTATAATTATTAAAAAAAAAATAAAAGTAACCCGCAGGCTAAAAGCTAGTATATATATATATATATATATATATATTTGATTTTAATTTTATGTATTGTAAGGAAGTTAATAATTATATACTTAGGATTTGATGATGAAAATTGTTTCACAAATAAATTAGACGTTATAACCCGGTTTAAAGGTTATATGGGTTTGGTAAAACCCATGACCCGTTTTTTTTCTTTTAAATATAAAATTGTTTCTTAGTTATAAATCATATCTTTTTTAAAAAAAATAAATATTTAGTACATCCCTATTTTATAGGATTTTCATATCAAATATTTGGTGAGATTAATTTTTAATTTAAGGAGATGTGATAACCCATTAGACTGTCTGAGTTTGGTAAGACCCATACCCGTGAATTTGGGTCAAATGCATGAGAAGCCTCCACTTAAAAATCAAGCAATCTTATGGCTTCCATAAAAGGAAGGAGCGACCACAATACGATACATAGGATTTTGAGCTTTCTTTTATATTTATTATATATAGATAACTGATTTCATTCTCTATTAAATAATTTTTATCACCGTTAAACTTCCTATAAATTTGCACACACTCTTTGAATACCGACTATTACTAAAACAAATAAAAGAGGTTCGGACATTGGTAAACTCAATTTTAATTGAATTATATTATTATAGCCTCCATTAAAAACTAATAATAAAAATTCATCATTTGTTTTAAATAATGAAGATTTGGAAATTTAAAATGGGTTGGATTTTGGGGTTTGAAAATTAACGAATGTTACAAGATTCACAACTTTTGGAAATTTCGTCCCGAAATTAAAATAAAAACAAAATTTTAAACGAAAAACAAAAACTATATGGATTTGTCAAAAGTTTTAACAAATTTTACATATATGTGAAAAATAAATAATTATATAAATAACATTGATATTTGAATGACCCGAAAAACGGCACGAATGGGATGTATGGCAAGTGCACTTATACATAGGATGTACTAGCAACATATCCACCTGTAACACCCCAACCCGTATGGGCTGACATGTCACAATAACATGATTTCATAATAAAAGACATAATTTTCAACATTTACTTGTCAACGGTATACACATTAGACAATGCAAACTTAAAGTTAATTTACATCCTAGCATGGTTGAAAAGATATTTCATTAGGATCTAGATGTTTTATTCCTCGCTCTTAATCCCACCCAAAGTAACCTGTGGACATGTATATATAAAAATAAAAATAACGGAATGCGCCGAATGCCCAATACGGAATAATAAGCTCAAAACAATTAATGATTTAACGAAACATAATATAGATTGAACTTACAGTTGATGATACGATGTAAAGTAACCTTATTAAAATAAATTAAAACATATCATATGGATGTACCCATGAGCGAACATAAAATGTGACAATATACAGGTAGCTACCCTTAATCCCACCCAAAGTAACCTGTGGACCTGTATATATAAAAATAAAAATAACGGAATGAGCCGAATGCTCAGTACAGAATAATAAGCTCAAAACACTTAATGATTTAACGAAACATAATATAGATTGAACTTACAGTTGATGATACGATGTAAAGTAACCTTATTAAAATAAATTAAAACATATCATATGGATGTACCCATGAGCGAACAAACGTGACAATATACAGGTAGCTACTCCTGCATATTTATCACCCGAGATGGCGAGTTGGCATACCCGCTATCCATCTCCTTAATATTAATCTTAGGATCGATCCATACGCCTCCAAATATCCATATGTACCACACTTGTACTTAAGAGACGCCGTGAACTAATCTCACCGTCACGGTTGATGCACTGTCGATGCCGCAACAACATGCTCGTGGGACACTCCACGAGAAACGACACTTAGGGTATCGGAATACATGTCTTATCACATAACTCATAGCAATTATACTATCGTAACATATATCGGAACATGCGAATATGAGTATAATCAAATATAATAATATCTCATGACATGAAAGTTAAATTCAATGCTTAATCAGAATTGGAATCCAACGGACATCCAAATGAATTGATAAATCAAAGACGTGAGGAGTTATAAAATATATATTAACTCAATAGGTTTATAGCAATTGAATATGAAAGCAATGGAGAGTGGGGGTAATGATCTATACCTTTAGTGTTGCAAAGTGATGTTAACTTGTTTATGAGTGCTCAAGATTATCTACGTCATAAAGTTAATATTTTATTTAGAAAATTATATTTAAAATTTCAGTGTTGGTTCATTTCAGTTTTAAATAACTCATTCTGCATATAAAACATACTAAGATATATGTTGGTGATTCATTTATAGAGATGGTCAACTTAATGTATTTATAATAGTACGTTCCTTTTACAAGTAGTACTTATAAAAATTTTAATCATATTATATGAAATTCTCATTTATCTTATTTTAATATTAATCTAATATACGCACTTCATAATATTCTTATGTACATAATATATACTTTTACCTTTTTATCATTTTAAAACTTTATTAAAACATTTCTGTTAGTTAATAAAATAACATAATAAATTCATATTTAAATAATATTGTTATTGCTTACTTAAAATTTTCGAATGAAACTATCTTAAAACGTTTCATCATTGTACAAAACAAAATTCTTTTTAGTTAGTGAGCATATATTATATATTTTAAAGAACATTTAAGAAAGATTTTAAAATAAACGAACTTATCAAATTGTATTAGGTAAAAGACAATAACCAATAGCTACATAAATTCATATAATAAAGTTTTTAAGTATTGATTTAAATAAAGAGATTGAGTGGGCCATTTAATACACAATAAAATAACAAAGGACAAAGTCCCTAACCCATCCTCTTTATGTTAACTATGAAATAAACAGAGCCTCTCATATATTAATACTTTTTAACTATGTTGAGTATGTATGTGTGTGTTTAAACACAAGAATAAGAAATAAACTAATAGTGCCAAAAACTGGATTCGAACCACAGACTGAACCATTTAGTTTAGTAAAAATAATGATAATAACTAAAGTATACCTTAATCTTAAGTTACTTCGTCTTCCTTAATACTTTGCCGGAAAAAGCACAGATTGGCCGAAAAAGCTTTCGGGTCCTACGAGAAGTTTCTTACGTTTAAATTTAACACCAGGCCTGTTCACGTTGGTTCTGTCGAAGGTGATTCAGAGATGGTGGGGCTTGATTGGCTATGGAGTGGTTAGAAATTATTTGAAAGAGAAATAAGTGCACGGCTTTGTTTCATGATTTTGATGGTATGTTATACGGTTGCCGGGAAGTTATTTTGGTTTGGACACAAAGAACGTAGATGATGAACGATGGTGTTGTTTTGGTGGTTGGTTTGTTACGGCTTGCCAAAAAATATGAAGAGATGATATTTCAGAATAGGAAGGTGTAAGTAATAAGGTTTCGAGACATGTTTATATAGTCAGTTTGCTTTGTAACTAAGGTAGTGAGATGGTAGATGATAGGCTTGAAGGCTGGCCACGTTCACAAAGATTTTTGAGTTGGTATTGTCTCCCTTGGGCAAGCCTAAGTTTACTTATTTCTATCCTAAATATGACATATGATCTTATCTGCATGTTTTGTGTATTTCTTTTAAATATTTGTTATATTATAATAAATTATTTGTCTTTAATGACTTATATATATATATATACACATATTAATACGTAAAATAGAAAGAGGTAGATTTATGTTATTTTAACTTTACACAATCTTTTTATTAGTTGTTTATTATTATTATTATTGTTGTTGTTGTTGTTGTTGTTGGATATCACATCCACCATACCCTTAACATACTGCATTTGCCCCGTTTTTCAAATGTGATTTTAAGTTCCAAGTTATTGCACACAACCTTACATGTTATGATTTTCATGCAAAGACCTTGATAATTACGTGTCGACCCATAATTACCTTTATCGTCAGATGGTCTACATAATCCATCCAATTGTGTGAGTTTTAAGATATAAACAATGAATAAAATAAACTTTTATATGTCATGATAAATATACGAAAACTTGGAACTAAAGAACTATGAACTATTAGAGTCAAATCATAATAAAATATATAATAACGAACCTTGAGGTCAAGGATAATGCGAAAATATCTAAATAAATAAACCAAAACATTAAAGTTTAAAACGAAATAAACGATGTTATTGAAATTGAAACGAAATGAGTGATTCTCTTGAGTAACACAAATTATAAGAATAACGAAAACGCTAGGGTCATGAACATTACAACAAATAAACGAAACGTTGGGCTCGAGAATAATAGGGTAATTAGATGTATCATTAAGTTACAAAAATATAACCAAGTAAGTCGATAAAGCGTTGGGCTCAAGAATAACAAGGTTGATAAAATGAAACTTTGATGTCAAAATATCGATATAGATCAGGTCCTTGGAGTTAGTAATGGCATACTAAGCAATAATATATCCACATGAACAAAGACAACATTGAGATAAAAAAAAAGATTAAAAAAAGGTAAATAGTTGACACATGAAGATTGAGAGTAACAAGGTAAAGCATTGGACTCAAAATAGATGAAACATTGAGATAAAGAATAATAAGATAAAACGTTGAAACGTTTAGCGGAAAAGAAACAAGTAAATAACCAAAACAACTCGTGGTACGCAAACATAACTCAACATGTACACGTGACTTCTATTAAGTAGCTATAAACATAGCCCAGGTTTTAAGAAAATGAATCCATTCAGAGGTATTCAATCATAGATAGTCAAATGTAGGAATACGGTTCTATTAGATAACTATGTGCACAACCATGTTCATATTCAAATTTCCACCAAACGGTCATGTTGATTGGAAATCGCTCATTGACCGTGAGATTGAGATAACAAAAAGGAAACCGATTAAACAATGCAACTATGTACTAATGATGCGTGTGTGTTTTGTGCTTGAGAGTGAACGCAAACGAAAGTAGTTCAAAGATAAATAAATGGCCGAACTCAAAAATAGTTTTATAAACAAATTTGAAAACAATTAAAATACACAGGATTATTTTGATTACATCCCAAATGAAAAGGGAAAATACACAAAGATTAAGGAAAATAAAACGCTACTTGTAGTTCTTGTCTTCTTGAAGGTATGTGGGTCTGAGGTATGAAGGCTAAGGTGGGGTGGTGCTATGATTTCTTAACCAAATCTCATTTGCTTTAACAAAAAGTGAAAAAAATGATTTTTGAGATTTGTTTTAGTTTGTGAAAATCGGTTGTAAAACGTGATGCTTTTATAATCTCTAAGGTAAATTTTAAGCAAAAGCCCTAATTAGCTCTAAGGCTTGTTAAACTTTATAAAATTTTAATGTAAAATAAATGCTTCCTTTTTGTTTTTTATTTATTTATTTTATTTTTTGGCGGCGTCCTTTGAAAACTTTATAGAGGGTCTCCAAATAAAATGACTCGTTGCGGGTAGAACTTTTTTTTGTGATAATAGCCTCAAAGGGCTTAGGAAAATATTATACTTTATTTAAAGATTTCATTTAACCTTTTATATATATATATATATATATATATATATATATATATATATATATATATATATATATATATATATATAAAATAAGAATAATAATAGCAGTAATAACAATAATAATAACACTAATATTAAGACTAACAGCTGGTGTTAATATTTATGTTGTGTACCAATTGAATGACTACTTGCTATTTGTTATTTGTTATTTGTTTACGTGTTTATTTATTGTATTCGGAGAGGTCCGTCATTTATCACTATTATCACATCATGTCGTATCGCCGACAACTCAATTATGGTAACCGACGTCCGATTCGCATGGCAACAGTTTAGCTCGCTCATCATTATTTGTTTACAATGTTACATATCATGGTTTGATTGTATATACTCACAGATAACAGTTTTGCTCTTTATTTATATATTAATATATTGTATTTTAAAACTAGTGATTTTCTCACTCAACCTCGTGCTGACAAAAAAATATTTTGTACGCATTTGCAAGTTATCATATTGGTTGTTTATCAAGATGAAGATCACTTAGAGATGCCTTTTAAGACTTAAAACTTATTCAACATTATTAGATTTGTTTTTTTTTTTTTAATTTCTTTATACTTGATGTACTTAAATGTAAATTGTTTTATTTAAAATAATTAATTAGATATTGTCACTTTACAATTGCATGATGGTACCTTGTGAGCTGTGAACAATCAGTTCGTGTCCTGACATTTACGCCTTAAGTTGGGGTGTGACAAATGGCGACATGCAGCTCAGCTCAACGCCTGCCACTACACTATTTGTGAACCCTCCAATTCCAGACCTCCTAGACGTGAAATAGAGGTAACAATATTTAAATGACCATTGTTATAATACAAATAAATGTATCTTACATATACTATAAAACTCCAACTATACAAAAATGTAAACTGGAGATACAGACAACTAAACTACCCTACCGGACATCAGCCGCTACATACCCCACAATGACCATTGCTGAAGCAATGGACCTCTTCAACAATCAAACAACAGTAATCCGTCTTTCCTAAAATAAGCCAATCATAACAAACAATACAAAACACTACTAACAACTACTTGTGAACTTGTGTAGCGACAACTGGTCGAATGTGTTGCCACTATTAAAGACATCATTGCAGGCGAGAACAAGGCATGGTACTAAAAATACTACAACTTATGCAAAAACAAAGCCTTCAAGATAGAAGCTACAACATCAGCCAAAGGAAAGGAGATAGCAACATCGAAATACTTTTACAGATGTGGAGCTCACGAAATGGTTAATAGATACATATTGAGGAAGAAACACTTATTTATGTTAAACATTCCATACACCTGCACCGATAACGTCATATGATGTCAAACAGGTATTGTGCGTCAGTCATACTCGAAGATGCAACATGCAAAACAACCGTCACCTTCTTTGATTAATCCATGGTGACCTTGCTAGGCAAGAGTTGTGAAGAGATTATGAAGAAGGAAGGATACCCTATGGCAAAAGAATGTCCAACAACATTTCAAAAACTGATAGGCGTACAAAAGAAGTTCTGAATCCAACAACACCATGAGGAAAATAGGCAGCTAGACACTTGCGTCATCAACCATGTTTCGACCCCCTGCCACAACAATCATTGAAATCCCAGCCACAGAACCCCTACCTCAAACACCGAACAAACAGTCGAGAAAAAGGGAATACCCCGACGGCACAGGAATATCAGTTACTCGTATTGCATATATTGTATCCAACCCAGTCGTTAACTTATACTAACTAATAACCTATTCCAATAAAATCAAGTACCGCACACCTCCAATGAAGGAGGCCAAGAATTAGCATGAATACAATAAACCTGCCTTTTTATGGGAAACTGCCTTTTTTGGGTGACTGCAAGTAAGTTATATACAACGTTTTCATAAATTAGACAATAAATGTATACAATAATTCAAAATTTTCTACATAATACAAAATACAACAACTCTACTAACACAATCCTTGAAATCAGATAATCATAACAGTTTCCAGGAGCAAAATCTACACTTGAAGGCTACCCGACCAAGAAACGTTGTTGTTTTGACAAATCACCTTTTGGCAACCGAATCATAACAAATTATCCAGCAGTATAACTAATGCAGCTATGTAGTTGACTGCCTCACAAGCTAGCAAGTTTGTACTATTAATATGTAATGCTCCAAAAATAGTTGAATGTTTCTTAAACCAACTTAATGTTATCCTAAAAATAATACTTAGTCATTATCTACAATAACTGCAAAAACCAAGCTTGACGCAACGTGCTGGATCAACCCCTAGTTGTTATTAGTATAATTGAAGAAGTTGGTGCCAAAAAGAGGATTTTTTTTTAGTTTATGTAACATCGTGAAAATTTCGAGTTCAAAAAGTCAATTTTCCAAAGTATAGGGACTAAAAATGTCAAATTCCAAACCTTAGGGTTTAAATTGAAAATTCTGATTTTCTGACCCATCGCGCTACGTGATGGATCATCAGAGAGACCCATCGCGGTACGCGATGGGGCTTCTGACACAGAGTGATACGTGTGCCACGTGGCACACGGTGGCACTATGTGCTGCCACGTGTCACCACGTGGCAACACTGTCGCCACGTGGCGCAACGGCTGCCACGTGTCGCCACGTGGCAGACTTACCCTGTGATTCGACAGACCTATATCGCGGTACGCGGTAGGTCTGTCCAGGGACCCATCGCGTACCGCGAGGGGGTCCAAAATATCGTCTATAAATAGCAGCCATGGGGTCTCATTCAATCCATCCCACAACTCACCTCTCACTTCTCTCTAACTTCTCTCTAAATCCCGACAATCATATTAACGATCCGTCTCGATAAGTGTACCCCTATCCCTTGTTTGTGTACCAACGTTTCCTCGAAATTCATGTCACCCTCCACCCACATTTGACCAAAATGGTGTTTGTTCTCGAAGTACGTGCCAACGTGTGTTGAAGATTGGCGTTCATTGATTTGTGTGTCGAGAAAAGCAAAGCGACGTCGGAGTGCTGCTCAAGTTTCGTAGGGTTTCCTAAACGCGAATAAGGTTAGGCGTAACGACAAATTCAATATAATGTTATATTATAAGGCTTAAGTCTTAAGTCGAGGTTATACTCGATACCTCGATAAAAGAAAAGAAAACATAACAAAGAAATGAATGAAAGAATGAATATTGAATATTGTGAATACGTATATATGTGTGTAAGTATATATGTATATATTCTTTGTTATGAAAATATTATTTAATGAATAATGAGTATTCTTAAATAATAAAAGAAAATGATTACGTTTCTTGGAGAAGAAGAAACGTCGGGTTTTTATATAAACTAAAGGTTTATAATTTACTTTTAAACTAAAGGTTTTCAAGTAAAAGAAAATGAATTAAAGGTTCATCGAGGTTGAGATATACAATAAGACTAAAGGTCTTAAGCCGGATCGTGTATCCGACTAAAAAATGTTTATACTCGTACTATAGGTGCGAGATAAATAAGGGAAAGACCCTTGGACGGTGAGTGAAGCCGATCCTAAAGTGATAAGGTGAATACGCCCCCAAACTTTTATAAACTTGTTTTTAAATAAGTCAAACGTGTTATATGAATTTGTTTACAAGGAACTATGTGTTCCTAAAACCGTTATAGATAAAAGTATAAACCTAGCCCTTAGGCTGTGCTATACGTATGTCTGGATCCTTACATAGGTGGTACTATGCGATGAATGGGCACATCGCACCACCCTGGTCGTAGGACGCTTTCCTGCATGGAGTACGACCATTGTGTATATTTACGTGTACTTAACTAAGTCAAACGCAGCGGTGTTAGCTGAGGTGACCTAGAGTAGAGGCTCAAATTTATAATGTGTTATTTGACTTTGTTATTCCTAAGCCACGATGGGCTGAGACAGGCGTAGTCTCGAGGGGTAATAAAGTAAAAGAAATTATTTTTGCGTCAGCGTGTTCACCAGCATTCGTTGCTGACGTATTTTCTTACATTTTGCAGGTGAACAAGATTAGCGCTTGGATGTGTCGAAGTGCTATATTTAAATCCGATGGCTGAGATCTTTTGTTAAAACTTTAATATATAATGGTGGTGGTTTTGTAAATGTAAAACAAGAAATCTTTTTGTGACATTCGTGACAAAACGAGGTATACTTTATTCACTACGTATCGAGTAAACGATAAATCAGTTAATTCGTAACGACTAAACGAGTAACCGACTGCTACTGACTAAGACCCATATATATATACTGAGGGGTCATATATGAGTCATATATATGTTATAGAGGCTAACATATTGATATTTAGGCCCCAGTACGTTTAATACCATTTAAACGAAAAAGGTTTCGTTTATTGATACGCTATGAGTTTAAACGCAATCGTTCACATCAAAACGAGCATTATAGCATCCGTTAAACCGAAAAAGATTTATAAAAAACTTATATGACATGTTCTAAGAAATCCGTGAAAATATTTTGGATTTTTACAACGAGTCAGTACGTTTTTCTTATTTTACAAAAATGGGCTGAAAAGCACTCGTTTTCGCGCTGTTTTTCAAAATCGAACTATTTTTCTTGCGAAAAACCGAACCCGAATTAAATTTTGGACCGAGATTTATGCGTGGCATGGATAACGAGGCACTAATGGGCCAAAGGGAGGCCTAAAGGGCCTCCCTTTACTTGTGGCCACAAATGGGACACAGCCCCCTTGTTCTAGCATTTTGTATATAATAAACAAATTAAGATATTTTTGCACTTGAACTTCAAACAACTCAAAACCCAGCAGATTCTCTTCACGTAGCAGCCAAAACCTCCAAGGTAACAATCAAAACTCTTGAGATTTTTACTTAATTAACAAATTTTAACCATGGAAAATTAAGTCTTGATTAGTTTTAAACATGTTTAACCATCCAAAAACCATAAAAAGCAACTAAAATCTTGTTTTTATGTTAAAAATGTTTACAAATTAGAAACATGTAGATTTTTGACCAAAAACACGGATTAGAACATGAATATGTCGTTTTTACGGTTCAAAAGTTCGGTTTGAAACCAAAACTGAAACCCTAATTAACAAGGCTATTCTATGGATGATTTATGCTTGGTTGGATGTTATATGATATGTAGATATACTGAGTTTGCGACCCAAGACCCGGAGAGTTGTTTAAGCCATCGAAAACCACCGAAAACCGACAAGGTAATACCGTATTACTCCTTTAGGGGCTGTTTGCGCTTCCATTATGACATGCTTGTTTTTAGGTTTTGAAACATTTCAGGGAAATTAGGGATCATGTAAATGAGTCCCTGTTCAAATTTGGTAATTTTTCGATAAACAGAGAATATTTGGCGAATTTATTACCGTTTATTGGCGTTTATTCGGGAAAAATAGGTAAACTTCATGAAAAGTTTTGAAACTTGGTTTGGAAACCATAAATGTTATGGTAAGATCACTGGAAATGTTTGGGATAATTTGGAGATGTCTAAGTATTTTTTGTGCAATTGTGTTTTAATCGAGTTTTAACAGCCGAAAAACACGCAAAAAGACATTTTGGCCAAAGAAATAGATTCTGGAGATTTTTCAGGGACTATGTGATGATATTGAGACCACTTGGAAAAATTATCGGATTTTTCGGATGTCGTTTGGTATAAACGGACTATTTATTACTTAATTGTAACACATTCAATGAATTTTTATAAATAGATAATTAATCATAAAATTTCTGAAAATATTTTTATAAAATTCTCCATATTTTAGTTTATTTTTACAAAAGTTTCCTTAATTTATATATAAGTACATAATTAGCTATGATTAATCAAAGATTTAAACTATAATTGTTTTAACGAAACCGACAGTTTTGTGTTTAACGGACTGACTGGTATGTCGAAATTTCAAAAGTGGTCAAATATAATAGTTTTAGATGAATTTTATAAAAACGAACTTTCTACGAGAATTCCGGACAATTCGGGTGGATTGTACGCGTTTTGTATAATCAAACCCGTGTGAAAACAGAAACAAACCCCGCGATCAATCCAGATACCGAAACTTCAAAATTCTTTCATAAATCAAATCATTTATTCAATCAATATATTTACTTAAGTTTGTGTGAACTTACCTGATCCCGAAACGCATAAATGATCAACTTGGCTAGCCTCGGAAAACGGTGAAACTGAGCCAAATCTGGTTTTGAATATTTCACAGTATACAACGTCACAATCTAAGACCATGGTCATGTTTTGTGCCTAATAGCTATACCCAGACTAGTTATACAGCCCGATTTAGCTTCAACATTGTACTAGTATTAACAGTACGATACCGGTTATAGGATTCAAGCTATAATCGCGGCACCTTACTTACTGACACGTATTACCAGCTTGAACTACGATAAGGTGAGTTTCACGACCCCACTTTCTAAACTGTTTTACAAAGTTTTGGGATGGAAAGCATGTACTTATATACTTGAAAACTTGTGATGATGTGAATTATCTAAGTACTAACACTTAAAAGTCCCCACAAACACAAGTGATTAACTTTCGTGCCAGTGACGTGTGGATAGTACTATCGGTTTGACAAACCCCACTGACAGGGCCGGAGGGGTATGCCGGAACATGTTAACCCAGTTGCACATTGTCATTTAAACTTATTACATTCTGCTATGTGGTGTTAGACATACTGCATACTTGGGGGCAAAGTGGCTGTTAATGGCAACGGGAGTACATGGGCAAGGGTGGCCATGTGTGCGAGCTGTCTTGGTGTCATTTGTGGCTTAGTATAAAAACATCATACACATACATATATACATACATACTGTGAACTTTACGAACTCGTATACTGATTTTGTTCGTACTCGTGAAACTTGAAACTCACCAACTAGACGTAGTTGACCCGTTTTAACATGTTTTTCAGGTAAACCGAAGTTGGAATGAATTTCTTACGTGCTTGGTGTTAGAAATGAAGTTGAATAGCTGTGAATAGACACAAATACATAGTATTGAATAAGAAGCTCGTGAACCAGTTATGTGATTTTTATGTAGTTTGTAAACATAGTACCAACCCATGTAATATGATGTAAATTAGTTTGTTCAATTTCTTTATAAACAATGTGGTTGATACCAGAATTATCTGTTACATTCCCGTATTACGATTCCGCAATTACCTAGTCGGGGTGTGACAGAAGTTGGTATCAGAGCCATTGGTTATAAAGAATTAGGATGTCACTTAGGATACCCTAATATAACCGTAGGCTCAATTTGCTCTGGGAATAAAATTCTATTAAATAGTATATACTGATGATTTTCGGGATGAATTCGAATGGACAAGTGGGTTATTATGGTCCGGAACGTAATAACGGACTTTTTTGTATGAGGGAATTCTAGAAGGAGTCGTTGAACAATCTAATAGGTAAAAACAGTAACATATGTGTATAAAATATAATATTAAATAATTATATATCTATATAAAGGATTATCTATGCTAATGTGTGTGAATACGTGTAAGTACTAAACTGTAATTAATATTATACATTATTATAATTAATGTTATCAAGAATTGTTATTATTATAGTAACCTTTGTAAAGAGGGATGCCGAGAACCAGATATGATGCAACTGATCAAATACCAACACTATCTCTTGAGAAGGAAGAACCAGAAAAAGACTCGGAGGAGAACACATATGTAGAAACAGATGAACATGAGAGAAATGAGGTGATTCCATATGAGGCGCCATTGATAAGCCTTACTCATCAGGCTATAGATGAGACAGTTATTCCCCTAGAACATTACCTAAGCATGAGGTCGGATTCACCAATACTTACCACTAGAACTCCTAGATCTCCCACACCATTATCACATCATACCCCGGTGACTGCATCCACTCATAGAGCTAGTCAGACTGACTGTATGAGAGTACCACCACCTGATAGTATGCATTCCCCACCCAGATTAACTTATTGTATCCTAGTTAACTTTCCCTACACGGAGTATACCTATACCTAATCAAGAACCTCCCCATTTAGCCGACCCAGCTTGGTTAGCTGTATTGACTAATCAGATACTAGAGCACTTAATAGCTATAATTACCAACTTACAGAGAAGACGGGAGCTATATGATTACATGCTGGATATACAACAAGTAGTAATTAACTTACATTGATCCGATACTCATTCTTAACGGCTCTTGGACAGAGTGGCAACCTAGTTATGGGGTTGTCAAGCAGTTATTGCAACCTAAATGGTTGGTTGTATGTGGTTATTGTATTATATACAAATGAATAAACAGAAATAAAAGTAGTCTGGTTGGTTGTGCGTAGTCTTTGATACCTCCTGCAGCACTGGCAGTAGTATATTACGCTGACATGGAGGATATTAATAATCTACTATTATTACAAGCACTGATACCCTTACCGGGTTAAGTCTCTATATAGTGATTAATTTTAGTATGTCTATTTAAAGCGCCGACTTATATCAGGTTAAGCCTATGCATTGATTTTGGAATAAATACGTACAGTAACAGTTATGGGTAATACAAATGTGTTCTTTGGCATAGCTGTGCGTTTATGATTATTGTTATAGAATGTCCCCGGAGAAAACTAATACTATATCTGAGGTGGAGGTGGGCGAAATGATTGCTCGCCAACTACAAGCAGTGATACTGACTATTGTAGCGCTAGTCACTGCTGGCATACTTGAAAATACAACCGTTAACCAACTGTCGAGCAACGATACAACCGATAATACTACACCTCCGCCGAACACTAATGCAGCTACGAATACTATTTCCCCGTTGAATACAAATAATGTCACGAATATAACTCCCCCACTATATACCAATATTTCTGGTAACACGCATACCTCGCGTCGAGAATGTTCGTATGAATAGTTTATGTCATGTAGACCTATAAATTTCAGTGGTACTGAGGAACTAAACGGATTGATAAGATGTATTGAAAAGGCTGAATCCGTAATTAACATAAGCAACTGTCCACCATATTGTATAGTTAAGTATACTACTAGCATGTTTATTAATCATGCCTTAATGTGGTGGAATATGATTGTACAAACTCGGGAACGAGAAGCGATTAACAGTATGACATGGACTGAACTTAAAACCCTTATATTAAAACATTTCTATCCAAGAAATGAGATCCATAAGTTGGAAAACGAACTCTGGAATTTGGAAATGAGAGGCCCTAATCATTTAAGTTACACAAATCGTTTCAACAAATTGACTCGTTTAGTACCATGGTCAATTATTCCGGAATCCAAGCACATTGAGCACTACATTTGGGGACTGACCCCAAACGTGAGAAGTATAGTCAATTCCATAGCCCACCCCACTTTAGAAAGTGACGTGTCACAAGTCGGCGTCGTTAATTTTGACCTTACAAGAAACAGTGTATTAAGAGTACTAGGGGAATCGTCTAGTCTGAAACGAACTGATTGTACCTCTAGAGCACAAATGAAATCTCATAATCAAAGAATCCGCCCTGCAACTTAGAATTATACTATGACCAGTTCCAACACGAAACAAGATACATACAAAGGGTCGTTGCCAAAATGTGAAAAATGTAATTTACATCATACTGGCGAGTGTCGAACAGTTATATGTCAAATATGTGGAAAATTGGGCATTGTGCCCCAAATTGTAGAACAAAATGAATACTCCGAACCGACAATCTCAAACAACCCAACCCCGTCGTTCTCAACATCCACCTCGACCTCAACCAACCCGACCACAACTCAATCAACAAACCCCACCTACCATGAACTTTCGTACCTGCTACGAATGTGGTAGTATGGAATACTTTCGAAGATACTGTTACAAGTTGAATCAGAATGTAGTAAGAAGACAGAACCAAGCACGTGCATCAACTTCCAATGCATCTAGGAGATGCGCTTTTGTAATAGGATTGAGTGAAGAGCTTCGTGATCTGAACGTAGTAACGGGTACATTTTTAGTTTCCGGTCAGTATGCTTCAGTTTTGTTTGATACGGGAGCTGATAGAAGTTTAGTATCTGTTAAGTTTTTACCCTTAGAAAATATGCCGGTTAGTGAACTAACAGATACCTATACTATAGAGCTTGCTAACGGTAAGTCTGTAATTGTGAAACAAATCATTCGAAACTGTTCCCTGAACCTAAACGACCACCCGTTTCTTATTGATTTACTTCTAGTGGAATTAGGAAGTTTCGATGTTATAGTCGATATGGACTGGTGTCTAAGTTTAAAGAGGGAATTGTTTGTAAGGATAAGACTGTTAGGATACCCCTTTCGAATGATGAGGCGATGATTGTTCAAGGTGAGAAATCAGGTACTGTACTGCCTCTCGTATCCCAATTTAAGGCACTAAAGTATTTACGCCAAGGTTGTACGTTATACCTGGCGAACGTAACAGTCAACGACCCAGATGAAAACGAATAGAAGACATCCCAGTGGTATACGAGTATTCAGATGTATTTCCCGATGATTTTCCAGGTTTACCATCGACCCGACAAGTAGAATTCCGTATTGAATTAATACCAGGAGCAGCTCGCATTGCTAAAGCACCTTACCGGCTTGCACCTTCTGAAATGCAAGAATTGTCCAACCAATTGCAAGAGTTATTAAACAGGGGATTTATCCGACCTAGTTATTCACCATGGGGAGCACCAGTGTTATTTATGAAAAAGAAAGATGGAAGTTTTCGGATGTGTATTGATTACCGGGAATTGAATAAAGTGACCATAAAGAATAGATACCCCTACCTCGAATTGATGATTTGTTTGATCAGCTTCAGGGTGCGAAATATTTTTCGAAAATTGATCTCAGATCGGGTTATCATCAAGTAAGAATTCAGGAAGAAGATATTCCAAAAACAGCCTTCCGAACTCGGTATGGTCACTATGAATTTCTGGTTATGCCGTTTGGATTGACCAATGCGTGTCACACCCGGCCCTGAGCGGCGGAAACAGCCGGGCGCGCGCGAGTGGGAATTGATACTTAAGCACGGGCCATTGCAAACATTCAAAGTAAGATTTTCATTGCGCATGAAAAGTTTAATACAAATACATTACATTGTTTAAAAATTACATAAAAACATCCAAGTATAAAAATTGTTGAAGATTTCCACGCCATATCCCCATGCGCGGCGGGAACAACCACGCGCATCGAAGGGATAGAACTAAAATCTTCCAAAAAAGCTAGTTTAGATGTTCAGCGTGAGGTGCTCTAAGTGTGACTCCATGCGCTACCTAGTTATCTCCTGAAAGACACGTAAAAACATTTGAATCAGTATAAACTGAGTGAGTTCACAAGTCTTAGTAACTTGATAAATCGTATTGCATCATAATCTTGATACAAATCATTCTGAAACATAATTCTGATAGCATCATTAAAACACATGCTTGGTGAAACATAGTTATATCAACATATTCTGATAAAATCGTTCCGCGGGTTACGCGCGAACATTTCTGGGAACTGTGCTCGTCTATGCAAAGTGGCGCTGCCACTACGAGCTAAAATAAGTAATACCGTCCCGCGGGTTACGCGCGAACGTTTCAGGAAAATGTGCTCGTCCATGCAAAGTGGCGCTGCCACTACGAGCTAATCAATAATTCCGTCCCGCGGGTTACGCGCGGACGTTGTGCCGGAAAACAAGGCGCTCGTCCATGCAAAGAGGCGCGACCCCTACGAGCGGGCTCAAACCCATAGTACTGCCCCATGACCATACTAGGCACTCGTCCATGCAAAGAGGTGCGACCCCTACGAGTGGGTGGATCAAACCAGCAGTCCCTACCCTTAGAGTTCCAATGGTAAAGTGATCACTTACTCGAGTTCTAGCGCACATACATCGAAAACCTTAGATAACCGTTTGCATTACTCATCATGAAACGTAACTTAAACACATAATCGCTTGCATAGCTTGTAAGTATACCTTGATAAAACATTATTTAAGTACGTGTCCCTCGCCCCGAAAACAGTTTAAAAACAGTGAAAACAGCGAGAATAGGGGCTGTGAGACTCACCTGTGGTTCTTGTTAAGGGATTAATCGAGATTCGGGTTTTCTTGGTGTTGGCCTCGGAATCGAAGGTCTAGTAACTGGAACGGAATCGAAAATAACGGATGCTTTGGGAGATGATTAGTGCAAGTTTGCAGTTCTTTGGAGTGTGTTTTGAGTGATAACTTAGGTTACATATTTATAGGCAAACTCAAGGGAACACAATCCCTTGCTTTAGGGGATTGAAATCTTTTCATATCTAGGGGTAATGATGATAAAGTATGGAAATTATTATTGTTTATTGTTTACTTAAAAGTGGAGGAGTGAACAAAAGATCTTGATTTGATTTGGACAGGACATGCAGGTCTGGGGTTGGTGAGAATAGGGTGGCTGACAGTTGACTTTTCATGTTACAGTGTGCTTTTTCAGGTACTTTTGTCAGTGTACAGTAAAAAGTGGAAAAATCCCTGAAACACGCTACTGTTTCCTTTTGGGCGGGAGTAATCTCCTTATGTCTGGAGAATAGACTAAGTGTTCTGTGCGCATCACTTTGTGCGCATAGCTTTCTGCGTGTAGGACATTTCTTTGCTGCGGGTAGGTGCGTAACCTTCTCGCAGTTGGGGATATTGAGTTTCATTTGTAGATTCTCCAGGTGGTCTTGGTATTTCAACATAGTGATCAGTCATGTTGAAGTCAATTCCATCTTGGAGCTTCAGACAAACTAGCTCTCAATGTTCCCGCCATGCGGGGAGGTTAGTTCCCTTCCGCACGCGCATAAACGATCTAGGATGCACCCGCCTTAGCATCATGCGGGATGGTCAATCCATAGACAACATAACGTTAAGTTACATGAAAACATAAAGCCAAAGCATTCACGCATGGCGCATATAACATATGCTCACGCTGGTTCTTAACATGGTGCGCTCGCGTAGGGCGCACATAACAAATGCACGCGCTGACTAACATGGCGCGCTCGCTCAGGGCGCACATAACAAATGCACGCGCTGACTAACATGGCGCGCTCGCGCAGGGCGCACATAACAAATGCACGCGCTTAATATTTACAATCACCTAATTATTAGGTTGATTACTTAGTTTAAGGGATTGGGAATTTACCGGGTGTCACATTCTCCCCTCGTTAAACGAATTTCGTCCCGAAATTTAGGAGACGTTGCTGGCAGAAGCCATGCTCTGAAAGAGGTGTGGGTATTTCTTGCGTATTTGGTCTTCTCTTTCCCAAGTGAATTCAGGCCCACGCCTCGAGTTCCATTGAACCTTTACTAACTTGATTTTGCTCCTGCGTAACTTTTGTTCTTTCCAATTGGTTACTGCTATAGGTTCTTCTATGAAGTGCAGCTGTTTGTCGATGTGAATCTCTTCCATCGGCAAAATCAACGTTTCGTCAGATAAGCACTTTTTGAGGTTGGACACATGAAACGTATCATGAACTCCACTGAGTTCGGCGGGTAAACGGAGTTTATAAGCAACCGGACCGATCCTTTCCAGGATCTCGAATGGTCCAATGAAGCGCGGATTCAACTTTCCTCGCTTGCCGAAACGGGGGACTCCTTTCCATGGAGAGACTTTCAAAAGTACTTTATCCCCTACTTGAAATTCCAATGGTTTCCTTCGCACATCTGCGTAGCTCTTCTGTCTGTCGCGCGCTGTCTTAAGGCGATCCCTTATCTGAAAAATCTTGTCTGTTGTTTCTTGGATCAATTCTGGACCAGTCATTTGCTTGTCACCTACTTCAGCCCAGCACAGTGGGGATCTACACTTGCGCCCATACAAAGCTTCGAACGGCGCAGCCTTAATGCTTGTGTGATAACTGTTGTAAGAAAATTCAACCAATGGGAGATGAGTATCCCAGCTACCTTCGAAATCGATTGCGCACGCGCGTAGCATATCTTCCAATGTCTGGATTGTTCGCTCGCTTTGCCCATCCGTTTGAGGATGATATGCCGTACTCATGTCAAGACGAGTACCTAAAGCCCCGTGTAACGATCTCCAAAACCTTGACGTGAACCGACTATCTCTATCAGAAATGATGGACACTGGGACTCCATGTTTTGAAACTACTTCTCGAATATACAGTCGGGCTAACTTTTCCATCTTATCGGTTTCCTTGATCGGCAGGAAGTGCGCTGACTTAGTTAGCCGATCCACAATAACCCATATTGTGTCATAACCCCCAGGTGTCCTTGGCAGTTTGGTGATGAAGTCCATAGAGATTTGTTCCCACTTCCACATGGGAATTTCTGGCTGTTGAAGCAACCCTGATGGTTTCTGGTATTCAGCCTTTACCTTCGAACACGTCAGGCACTTACTGACATACGTCGCGATGGCGCCTTTAAGATTGGGCCACCAATACAGCGTTCTAACATCTTGGTACATCTTGTCTGCGCCAGGATGTACGGAATACCGCGTCTTGTGAGCTTCGTTCAATACCTGCTCGCGCAATCTTCCCTTGAGAGGGACCCATATGCGGTTAGCGAAATATAGATTGCCGTTCTCTTTAAGTTCCAAATTCTTAACCATACCCCCAAGGCATTCGTTTTTAACAAACTCTGGTTTCAAGGCTTCTTGCTGAGCGTCTCGGATGCGGGTAGAGAGATTTGCGTGAATGGTCAACCTTAGAGCTTTGACTCGTAGCGTTTTTATTCGCTCCTTCCTACTTAGCGCGTCTGCTACCACATTCGCCTTTCCAGGGTGGTACTTAATTTCACAATCATAATCGTTCAACAACTCCACCCATCTTCGTTGCCTCATGTTTAAATCCTTTTGATCAAATATATGTTGAAGGCTCTTGTGATCCGTAAAGATTATACACTTTGTACCATAGAGGTAATGGCGCCAAATCTTTAGCGCGAAGACAACCGCTCCAAGTTCTAAATCGTGCGTTGTGTAGTTCTTTTCATTGGTCTTGAGTTGGCGTGAGGCATACGCTATGACTTTGTCTCGTTGCATAAGGACACATCCAAGTCCCTGATGTGAAGCGTCGCAGTAAACAACAATGTCATCCATCCCCTCGGGCAAAGACAAAATTGGCGCACTACATAACTTCTGTTTCAACATTTGAAATGCTGTTTCCTGATTTTCGCCCCAAACAAACTTCTTGTCTTTCTGAGTTAGCGCGGTCAGAGGTAGAGCTATTTTGGAGAAGTTCTCAATGAAGCGTCGATAGTAGCCAGCTAGTCCTAGGAATTGCCTCACCTCAGTTGGGGTTTTTTTGGCGCTTCCCAGTTTTCGATGGCCTTGACTTTGGAAGGATCAACGTGAATTCCTTTCTCGTTTACAACGTGACCGAGAAAGTGAACTTCTCTAAGCCAAAACTCGCACTTGGAAAACTTCGCATACAACTTTTCTTTCCTCAACAATTCCAAAATCAATCTCAGGTGTTGCTCATGCTCGGCCTTGGTCCGTGAGTAAATAAGAATATCATCTATAAACACAATCACAAACTTGTCCAAGTATGGTTTGCACACGCGGTTCATCAGATCCATGAATACAGCCGGCGCATTAGTTAGCCCGAAAGGCATCACTAAGAACTCATAATGGCCGTATCTAGTTCGGAAGGCTGTTTTCGACACATCTTCCTCATGGACCCTAAGTTGGTGGTATCCTGACCGTAGATCTATCTTCGAATAATAACTGGATCCCTGCAACTGGTCAAATAAGTCGTCAATCCTCGGTAAGGGGTACCGATTTTTGACTGTCAGCTTGTTCAGCTCCCTGTAGTCAATACACATTCTGAACGAACCATCCTTCTTCTTAACAAACAGTACTGGAGCTCCCCAAGGTGAAAAGCTTGGGCGTATGAAACCCTTATCCAATAGTTCCTGTAACTGATTGGATAGCTCTTGCATCTCAGATGGAGCTAATCGATAAGGCGCTCGAGCTACTGGCGCAGCTCCTGGGACTAAATCAATACGAAACTCGACTTGTCGCGGCGGCGGTAATCCGGGCAAATCTTCAGGAAAAACTTCTGGAAATTCGCGCACTACAGGTAAGTCTTCAATTCTTCGCTCATCTCCTTTCTTTTCTAGGACATGCGCCAGGAAGGCGTAGCACCCTTTCCTTAGGCACTTTCGCGCCTTTAGGCACGAAATCAGTTTCGTCGCAACTCCCCTTCTTTCCCCTTGAATTACCAAGGTTTCTCCGTTCAACAGTGGGATCCGAACCTGCTTCTCATGGCAAATAACTTCCGCGCGGTTCTCGACTAACCAATCCATACCTACCACAATGTCAAAACTTCCCAAGTCTATTGGCAACAAGTTAATATTGAACCCGTGACCTCCCATGACTATTACACATTGCTCAGTTCTTTCGTTTGCGCATAACTGCCTACCATTGGCTAGTTCTATAGTATAAGGCGTGTCTAGCCTACTGGTTGCTAGGCCTAGGGAGTCTTTAAACTCAGCGGATATAAAACTTAGGTCAGCGCCAGTATCAAATAAGACAGATGCAAAATGTCCGTTAAGCAAAAACGTACCGGTTACCACATTCGGCTCTTCTTTAGCTTCGCCTGCGCCGATCACAAAAGATCTCCCGCGAGCTTGGTTCCCCTTTTGCGGGCAATCCCGACTAAAATGCCCTGGCTTCCCGCATGCGTAGCAGTTGTCGCTTGCTCCAGCTTCTCTGATACGGCAATTCATCGTCTTGTGCCCTGGTCTGCCACATTTGGCACATTCGATTCTTGCGCATTCACCCTCGTGGTGATACTTGCATTTGTTGCACCATGGGCGAGGCCCGCTGTATCCTTTTCGTGGTGGCTCCGCGGCCTGAATCGCGTAAACCCTTGCGCTTTCCTGTTTCTTGAACGGTGGCTGCTTGGAGTCGGACCCTCGGTGGTGAGAGTTCCATTTCCTCTTGGGATCAGAGGTTCGCTGCTCGATTCCGCGCGTAGTCAACATACCCGCACGGATCGTATCCCTTGTAAGGGTAATGGCCCGCGCTACCCGCCTCATCAAAGGTTGGAGGCGCTGCGGCGTTGAGCGGAACCCTAACAACAGGAGGTAACCCAAAAATATACCTCTCGATCTTCTTTTCCTCCGTGTTTGCCATGTCTGGCACCAACTGGCAAAGTTCGTTGAACCGGTTGTTGTAGGCGTCGATATCCGTTCCTACCATGGTGTGGTTCCAGAATTCCTGTTGTAGATTCTGGATTTCTGCGCGAGAGCAGAACTTTCTCATCATCATCTCCTTCAGTTCCTCCCAGGTCTTGTGGAGAGCAACTTCTCGCCCCAATGTTTTCGTTTGAAGCTTCCACCAAGACGAAGCTGCCTCTTGGAACATGCAGGTCGCGTAAAGGACCTTCTGGTTCTCACTACATCCGCTAATGGAGAGAACTGTCTCCATCTTGTCAATCCAGTTGTAGAGCCCAATGGCCCCTTCGGTTCCCTTGAATGGCCAAGGCTTACAGGCCATGAATGTCTTATAGGAGCATCCTTTGTCCAAGGCTCCTGATTCGGGTTCTGGGGTCTCATTCTGACGACCCTGACTTGATTCGGCCTTGCTGGCCTCATGCGTCGCAATCGCCTGCGCGATTATTTCCGCGAGTTCCTCGGGTGTCATGGTAATTCCTTTGGCTTTAGTTGGAGGCATTCTCGCTTTAAAAGAATGAAAATATCAGACTTAGCGCATGTACTCTGAGCACATAATGTTATCATTATTCACTAGACAGTGTGACCCGTGTTCCTAAGTGTGTGTATAGTTTCTTTTGAAAATATTTTCTTTGAAAAAATATTTCATGCGATTCCCCAACGGTTATAGTCTAGGTTAAAACTTCTTTTCCTAGTTCGCTATAACCAGTGCTCTGATACCAATCTGTCACACCCGGCCCTGAGCGGCGGAAACAGCCGGGCGCGCGCGAGTGGGAATTGATACTTAAGCACGGGCCATTGCAAACATTCAAAGTAAGATTTTCATTGCGCATGAAAAGTTTAATACAAATACATTACATTGTTTAAAAATTACATAAAAACATCCAAGTATAAAAATTGTTGAAGATTTCCACGCCATATCCCCATGCGCGGCGGGAACAACCACGCGCATCGAAGGGATAGAACTAAAATCTTCCAAAAAAGCTAGTTTAGATGTTCAGCGTGAGGTGCTCTAAGTGTGACTCCATGCGCTACCTAGTTATCTCCTGAAAGACACGTAAAAACATTTGAATCAGTATAAACTGAGTGAGTTCACAAGTCTTAGTAACTTGATAAATCGTATTGCATCATAATCTTGATACAAATCATTCTGAAACATAATTCTGATAGCATCATTAAAACACATGCTTGGTGAAACATAGTTATATCAACATATTCTGATAAAATCGTTCCGCGGGTTACGCGCGAACATTTCTGGAAACTGTGCTCGTCTATGCAAAGTGGCGCTGCCACTACGAGCTAAAATAAGTAATACCGTCCTGCGGGTTACGCGCGAACGTTTCAGGAAAATGTGCTCGTCCATGCAAAGTGGCGCTGCCACTACGAGCTAATCAATAATTCCGTCCCGCGGGTTACGCGCGGACGTTGTGCCGGAAAACAAGGCGCTCGTCCATGCAAAGAGGCGCGACCCCTACGAGCGGGCTCAAACCCATAGTACTGCCCCATGACCATACTAGGCACTCGTCCATGCAAAGAGGTGCGACCCCTACGAGTGGGTGGATCAAACCAGCAGTCCCTACCCTTAGAGTTCCAATGGTAAAGTGATCACTTACTCGAGTTCTAGCGCACATACATCGAAAACCTTAGATAACCGTTTGCATTACTCATCATGAAACGTAACTTAAACACATAATCGCTTGCATAGCTTGTAAGTATACCATGATAAAACATTATTTAAGTACGTGTCCCTCGCCCCGAAAACAGTTTAAAAACAGTGAAAACAGCGAGAATAGGGGCTGTGAGACTCACCTGTGGTTCTTGTTAAGGGATTAATCGAGATTCGGGTTTTCTTGGTGTTGGCCTCGGAATCGAAGGTCTAGTAACTGGAACGGAATCGAAAATAACGGATGCTTTGGGAGATGATTAGTGCAAGTTTGAAGTTCTTTGGAGTGTGTTTTGAGTGATAACTTAGGTTACATATTTATAGGCAAACTCAAGGGAACACAATCCCTTGCTTTAGGGGATTGAAATCTTTTCATATCTAGGGGTAATGATGATAAAGTATGGAAATTATTATTGTTTATTGTTTACTTAAAAGTGGAGGAGTGAACAAAAGATCTTGATTTGATTTGGACAGGACATGCAGGTCTGGGGTTGGTGAGAATAGGGTGGCTGACAGTTGACTTTTCATGTTACAGTGTGCTTTTTCAGGTACTTTTGTCAGTGTACAGTAAAAAGTGGAAAAATCCCTGAAACACGCTACTGTTTCCTTTTGGGCGGGAGTAATCTCCTTATGTCTGGAGAATAGACTAAGTGTTCTGTGCGCATCACTTTGTGCGCATAGCTTTCTGCGTGTAGGACATTTCTTTGCTGCGGGTAGGTGCGTAACCTTCTCGCAGTTGGGGATATTGAGTTTCATTTGTAGATTCTCCAGGTGGTCTTGGTATTTCAACATAGTGATCAGTCATGTTGAAGTCAATTCCATCTTGGAGCTTCAGACAAACTAGCTCTCAATGTTCCCGCCATGCGGGGAGGTTAGTTCCCTTTCGCACGCGCATAAACGATCTAGGATGCACCCGCCTTAGCATCATGCGGGATGGTCAATCCATAGACAACATAACGTTAAGTTACATGAAAACATAAAGCCAAAGCATTCACGCATGGCGCATATAACATATGCTCACGCTGGTTCTTAACATGGTGCGCTCGCGCAGGGCGCACATAACAAATGCACGCGCTGACTAACATGGCGCGCTCGCGCAGGGCGCACATAACAAATGCACGCGCTGACTAACATGGCGCGCTCGCGCAGGGCGCACATAACAAATGCACGCGCTTAATATTTACAATCACCTAATTATTAGGTTGATTACTTAGTTTAAGGGATTGGGAATTTACCGGGTGTCACAATGCGCCTACAGTGTTTATGGACCTCATGAACCGAGTTTGCAAACCTTACCTTGACAAATTCGTGATAGTGTTTATTGATGACATTTTGATATATTCGAGAAGTAAGGAGGAACACGAACAACATTTGCGGGTAATCTTAGAATTATTGAGACAAGAAAAGCTATACGCCAAACTGTCCAAATGTGAATTCTGGTTACAAGAAGTCCAATTTTTAGAACACGTTGTGAATTATCAAGGAATCCAAGTAGACCCAAGTAAAATTGAGGCCATTAAGAATTGGCAAGTACCTAAATCACCAAAAGAAATTCGCCAATTTTTGGGACTAGCCGGTTATTACTGATGATTTATTGAAAACTTTTCAAGTATTGCCCAACCTTTATCCCTCCTAACCCAAAAAGATCGAACGTATGACTGGGGAGAAGAACAAGAAATGGCCTTCCAAACGTTAAAACAAAAGTTATGTGAAGCTCCAATATTAAGTTTTCCAAATGGAACTGATGAATTGGTGGTCTATTGTGACGCATCTTGTAAAGGTTTATGATGCGTACTGATGCAACGAAAGAAAGTAATAGCGTATGCCTCCCGACAATTAAAAGTACATGAGAAGAATTATACAACCCACAACTTGGAATTGGGATCAGTTATCTTTGCATTGAAAATTTTGAGACACTACTTGTATGGCACCAAATGTACCATCTATACTGATCACAAAATCTTACAACACATATTTGATCAGAAGGAGCTGAACATGAGAAAGAGAAGATGGGTAGAACTGTTAAACGATTAAGATTGTGAGATTAAATACCATCTGGGGAAGGCCAATATAGTAGCTGATGCTTTAAGCCGAAAGGACAGAGTTAAACTGCTGAGGGTACGAGCACTCGGAATGATTATCCAAAGTAGCCTAATCGAACAAGTTTGTGTTGCACAAGACAAAGCCTTAATTACATATCAGTTAGAAAAGGAAGAACTACACGGGAATGAAAAGAATTTTGAAAAGAAAATTGACGAAATATTCTATTACAAAAACCGGGTCCGGATTCCAACGCTTCATAAACTTCGCGAACTGATTCTTGATGAAGCGCACAAATCCAAATATTCTATTCATCCAGGTACTGATAAGATGTACAAAGATGTTAAAGAATTCTACTCGTGGCCTGGCATGAAAAAGGATATAGCGTTGTATGTAAGTAAATGTGCAACTTGTGCAAGGGTTAAGGCTGAATACCAAAAACCTTCGAGAATGTTGCAACAACCCAAAATACCTCAATGGAAATAGGAACAAATTACCATGGGTTTCGTGACACGCCTTCCCAAAACCTCCCGAGGACATAATGCAATTTGGGTAATTGTTGACCGATTAACCAAATCTGCACACTTCATTCCAATCCGTAACAAGTACACTACCGAGAAACTCACCCAAATTTACATTGATGAAATTATATCTCGACACGGAGTACCTCTTTCGATTATTTCAGATCGAGACAGTCACTTTACTTCAACATTTTTGGCAAGCAGTTCAAGAATCTCTGGGAACTCGAATAGATCTGAGTACCGCTTACCATCCAAACTGATGGAAAATCCGAGCGAACTATTCAAACCTTAGAAGATCTACTACGTGCTTGTGTACTAGATGTCAAAGGGAATTGGGATCAACACCTCCCACTTATTGAGTTTTCTTACAATAATAGTTACCACAATAGTATACAAGCAGCACCTTATGAAGCACTATATGGGCGAAAATGTAGATCGCCACTTTGTTGGACAGAAGTGGGTGATACTCAAATTACAAGGTCTGATTTAATTCAAGAAACCACTGATAAATCCATAAGATTAAACGAAAATTGAAAGCCGCCCGTGATCTTTTGAAGTAGGCGACAAAGTGTTTTTGAAAGTATCGCCATGGAAAGATATTATAAGGTTTGGTGGAACTGGTAAGTTAGCCGTGAGATACATTGGACCTTTCTAGGTCATTTCTAAAGTTGATCCCGTAGCCTACCGACTGAAACTACTTTTTGAGATTTACTCACGCTATCGAACCTGAAAAAGTGTATTACTGATGAAACGACGATAGTACCACTGGGAGATGTACATGTAAACGATAAGCTGAAATTCATAGAGGAACCTAAAGTAAGGGTAGATGGGAAAACCAAATAGTTAAGACACACAACAAAAAATCTCATTAATAAAAGTTCGGTAGAACTCACAACGAATACCAAATTTACATGAGAACAAAATGATGAATTTCGAAAGAAATACCCACACCTATTTCCTAAAAAGAAAACCGATGACACATCAAATTTCGAGGACAAAAGTTCTTAACGGGGGGAGAATGTGACATTCGTGACAAAACGAGGTATACTTTATTCACTACGTAGCGAGTAAACGATAAATCAGTTAATTCGTAACGATTAAAATAGTAACCGACTGATATTGACTAAGACCCATATATATATATATATATATATATATATATATATATACTGAGGGGTCATATATGAGTCATATATATGTTATAGAGGCTAACATATTGATATTTAGGCCCCAGTACGTTTAATACCATTTAAACGAAAAAGGTTTCGTTTATTGATACGCTATGAGTTTAAACGCAATCGTTCACATCAAAACGAGCATTATAGCATCCGTTAAACCGAAAAAGATTTATAAAAAACTTATATGACATGTTCTAAGAAATCCGTGAAAATATTTTGGATTTTTACAACGAGTCAGTACGTTTTTCTTATTTTACAAAAATGGGCTGAAAAGCACTCGTTTTCGCGCTGTTTTTCAAAATCGAACTATTTTTCTTGCGAAAAACCGAACCCGAATTAAATTTTGGACCGAGATTTATGCGTGGCATGGATAACGAGGCACTAATGGGCCAAAGGGAGGCCTAAAGGGCCTCCCTTTACTTGTGGCCACAAATGGGACACAGCCCCCTTGTTCTAGCATTTTGTATATAATAAACAAATTAAGATATTTTTGCACTTGAACTTCAAACAACTCAAAACCCAGCAGATTCTCTTCACGTAGCAGCCAAAACCTCCAAGGTAACAATCAAAACTCTTGAGATTTTTACTTAATTAACAAATTTTAACCATGGAAAATTAAGTCTTGATTAGTTTTAAACATGTTTAACCATCCAAAAACCATAAAAAGCAACTAAAATCTTGTTTTTATGTTAAACATGTTTACAAATCAGAAACATGTAGATTTTTGACCAAAATCACGGATTAGAACATGAATATGTCGTTTTTACGGTTCAAAAGTTCGGTTTGAAACCAAAACTGAAACCCTAATTAACAAGGCTATTCTATGGATGATTTATGATTGGTTGGATGTTATATGATATGTAGATATACTGAGTTTGCGACCCAAGACCCGGAGAGTTGTTTAAGCCATCGAAAACCACCGAAAACCGACAAGGTAATACCGTATTACTCCTTTAGGGGCTGTTTGCGCTTCGATTATGACATGCTTGTTTTTAGTTTTTGAAACATTTCAGGGAAATTAGGGATCATGTAAATGAGTCCCTGTTCAAATTTGGTAATTTTTCGATAAACAGAGAATATTTGGCGAATTTATTACCGTTTATTGGCGTTTATTCGGGAAAAATAGGTAAACTTCATGAAAAGTTTTGAAACTTGGTTTGGAAACCATAAATGTTATGGTAAGATTACTGGAAATGGGATAATTTGGAGATGTCTGTATTTTTTGTGCAATTGTGTTTTAATCGAGTTTTAACAGCCGAAAAACACGTAAAAAGGTATTTTGGCCAAAGCGTTAGATTCTGGAGATTTTTCAGGGGCTATGTGATGATATTGAGACCACTTGGAAAAATTATCGGATTTTTCGGATGTCGTTTGGTATAAACGAACTATTTATTACTTAATTATAATACATTCAATGAATTTTTATAAATAGATAATTAATCATAAATTTCTGAAAATACTTTTATAAAATTCTCCATATTTTAATTTATTTTTACAAAAGTTTCCTTAATTTATATATAAGTACATAATTAGCTATGATTAATCAAAGATTTAAACTATAATTGTTTTAACGAAACCGACAGTTTTGTGTTTAACGGACTGACTGGGTTGTCGAAATGTCAAAAGTGGTCAAATATCATAGTTTTAGATGAATTTGATAAAAACGAACTTTCTACGAGAATTCCGGACAATTCGGGTGGATTGTACGCGTTTTGTATAATCAAACCCGTGTGAAAACAGAAACAAACCCTGCGATCAATCCAGATACCGAAACTTCAAAATTCATTCATAAATCAAATCATTTATTCAATAAATATATTTACTTAAGTTTGTGTGAACTTACCTGATCCCGAAACGCATAAATGATCAACTTGGCCAGCCTCGGAAAACGGTGAAACCGAGCCAAATCTGGTTTTGAATATTTCACAGTATACAACGTCACAATCTAAGACCATGGTCATATTCTGGGCCTAACAGCTATACCCAGACTAGTTATACAGCCCGATTTAGCTTCAACATTGTACTAGTATTAACAGTACGATACCGGTTATAGGATTCAAGCTATAATCGCGGCACCTTACTTACTGACACGTATTACCAGCTTGAACTACGATAAGGTGAGTTTCACGACCCCACTTTCTAAACTGTTTTTCAAACTTTTGGGGTGGAAAGCATGTACTTATATACTTGAAAACTTGTGATGATGTGAATTATCTAAGTACTAACACTTGAAAGTCCCCACAAATACAAGTGATTACTTTCGTGCCAGTGACGTGTGGATAGTACTATCGGTTTGACAAACCCAACTGACAGGGCCGGAGGGGTATGCCGGAACATGTTAACCCAGTTGCACATTGTCATTTAAACTTATTACATTCTGCTATGTGGTGTTAGACATACTACATACTTGGGGCAAAGTGGCTGTTAATGGCAACGGGAGTACATGGGCAAGGGTGGCCATGCGTGCGAGATGTCTTGGTTTCACTTGTGGCTTAGTATAAAAACATCATACACATATATATATACATACATACTGTGAACTTTACGAACTCGTATACTGATTTTGTTCGTACTCGTGAAACTTGAAACTCACCAACTAGACGTAGTTGACCCGTTTTAACATGTTTTTCAGGTAAACCGAAGTTGGAATGAATTGCTTACGTGCTTGGTGTTAGAAATGAAGTTGAATAGCTGTGAATAGATGCAAATACATAGTATTGAATAAGAAGCTCGTGAACCGGTTATGTGATTTTCATCTAGTTTGTAAACATAGTACCAACCCATGTAATATGATGTAAATTAGTTTGTTCAATTTCTTTATAAAAAATGTGGTTGATACCAGAATTATCTATTACATTCCCGTATTACGCTTCCGCAATTACCTAGTCGGGGTGTGACACTTTTGAACTAATTCGGGAATCTTTTATAATCCCGACTTTTGTATTGTAAATATTTATATATTAAATCCACAAGTTTTACAAGTCTTCCGCTAATTGATTACAACTCTGATTTATTTACACTTGTGGTACCAATTGTTGGATCACACCCCTAGGCCTTATATGGGGGTGTGACAGGTTGGTATCATAGCAATCGATCTTAGCGAATTGGGTATCATAAAACAATACCCAAGCTTCAATCCAAGTATAAGAAATAATTGTTTATGTGTTTTAGGGATAAGATATGCTGGTAATCTTTCTTTTTCTCTCTACATTCTAAACAACCCATAATATTAGATGTCATTCAAAGCTCATATAGAAGACTTTGTGCGCAAGGCAAAGGAGGCCGGAATTGCCGAACCTTACCCCGAGGACAACATGAGTGAAGGATACTATGAAGCGTACTTTAACCAAGATATGGAACATGACTTGACAAAACCCGTATACTACCCCGGAAGTAGACACTACCCGATAGATGTTCCCGAGAGTCCACCAAAACAAAGAATTGAACCACCAAGACACTCAAGCTATCATCCACCAACAATACCGATGTATCAACCTTCTGAAGTACCAGCGTACTATCCATCGGAGATCCCCACTTACCAACCCTCGGAGATACCGCAATACTACCCAACAGGATACCTACCACCAAACCCTCATCCATCCTATGCCTTCCTTTCCAACATACTCATTAAAGAAGAACCAAGATCCCCATCCTCCGACTGGATGAAATGTCACTCCGATCCATGCCGATGGTATACCGGAAGCTCCACTTTTAATGAAGTCAGCTCTCAACCAAACAATAATGAAGGGCCGTCCCGTAAACTAAAAATGAGGATAATGATGCCTTCTGAGAGTTTCCAGATGTCCCCATTAAACATTAAGACTACACAACCCCTGGAGGAAGATGAACCAGAAGAAAAGGAACCCGAATAAGAGGAGGAGCCCGAAGAGGAGGAGGATCCCGATGAAGAATCTGAGGAAGAACCGGAAGAAGAGCATCCTGAGAATCCCAACGAGATGGCAAGCTCAATGGAAGGATCACTCACTTCCCAAAATCCAAGCTATGGTTCTGTGGATCCGTATGTCCAATACCTTGAGAAACTTAGGAATCAAGCTTCGCCAAGCTACCCACCATTCCAAGGAGAAATTCCATCAATCCAAGAGCAAGCCGATGAGATCCAAGAGCAGAACCGAGCTGCCAAAACTTACCTCTACCTTTAATACGATATGGATTACGTTCCGTATCCTGAACCAAGGAATCACTACGAGATGGTGACACTGGGTTACCGCGACACACCTCCACAGTATGGATACCCCAACGTAGTCCTACAGTCATATGAAGAGCACTTGGACCGCACTTTACACGAAACTGATGACTGGAGGAAGAAGGTAGACGAGGAAAGAAAGAAAAAGAAGAAGGTGGGAGAAACACTCATTCGTAAGTGCACCAAACTAACGAAGATTGTGAAGAAGTTCATGAAGGATTGAAGATGGTGGCCCTGTGAAGTTATGTGTATAATGTAGATTATTTGTGTTATGTGATGAATAAAGAATGTATGAAACGTTCTTATGTTATGATAGGGCAAACTATATATATATATATATATATATATATATATATATATATAGTTGAAACAATATATATACGTAGATGTAATATAAATATATATATATATATATATATATATATATATGTGTGTGTGTGTGTAAATAAAATAAGTGTTTAATAAAAGAAATGTTGTTAAAATTTCAGACTTAATTTAAAAAGAAAAAGAAATATGTCTGAACAAAGCAACAACGAAAATGCTCGTAAAGAGAAAGAATTGAAAGACAAGGGGAAAAACCCTGAGAATGAGAACGAGCGAGTGGAAGAAATTCCTGAAAAATACATGAATAAAATTCAAATGATGATTAAGAAAGCTGTTAGGGAAGAATCCGAGTTTAGATCTCAATCTAGACAATCCAAACATTCCCGATCTGTTAATCCTTCCGTTCATCCCTCTCGAAAATCTGAAAAATCTCGTCCGAACCCGTCTCGTGTCGAGGAAAGTGTGCATGAGTCTAACGCCGATGGTGGAGTTAGACGTGAGTTCAAGAAACTCAAGATACGTGGTTGTTCGTTTAAGGACTTCAAATATTATGGACCGAAAGAATTCCATGGTGACGAAGGAGCCATCACAACCGTGAGATGGCTTGAGGAAATGGAAACCATCGTTATAACAAGCAAGTGTTCCGAGGAGGAGAAAATTCAATACTCCGCTCTAATGTTCAAAGGAGAAGCACACGAGTGGTGGAATGCGTTGTTGACGAGTAAGGGAAGAGACGTGATGTATGGCCTGACATGGGATGAGTTTAAGGCCATGGTGATGGGAAAGTTTTGTCCCATGCACGAAACCGATCAGATCCAAACGAAATTCCTCAATCATAAGGTCGTGGGGACAAATCTTCGTGAATACAATACTAAATTTCCTGAGTACTGTCGCCTTGTTCCCCAACTGGTTAACCCTGAGTCCAGCAAAGTTACAAGATACATATGGGGACTACCGCGGGAAATCCGCGACATGGTGAGGTCTCACTTGCCTCAAACCGCTGACTATGCGATGGAGTTAGCTGGTTATTTGATGGGCAGCATGGTCCGCTACAAATCAGAGGACAAGAAGGTGACAACAACAGCTGCTCAATGAAGGACTGGAGGAGGTTCCAACTTCAGAGGCAAAGGCGTAAACCGAAACAAATCTACGCCATGCAAGAATTGTAGGAGGTATCACAAGGGTCGATGCAATTTCGCCCCGCCTCCTAAAGTGTGCGAATCATGCAATCGCACGAGTCATGCGGCTGCTGACTGTTGGAAGAAGAAAATGACTTGCTACAACTGCAAGGAGATGGGCCATCTGAGTTTTGAGTGCCCAAATAACAAAACCGCTGCTGGTGGTGCGGGTGGAAGTGGCAAAGACAAAAAGGGAAACGCTCGAGTCTTCATACTCGACACAAAGAAGGCCGCTAACATGCCGGAACCCATAACCGGTACGTTTCTAGTCAACGACACCTATGCTAGAGTTTTGTTTGATTCAGGTGCCAATTTGAGTTTTATAGATTATAATTTCTGTAGTCTATTAAATTAACCATTAACTAAATTAGATAAAACTCTAAGCGTCGAGACTGCTAGTGGCGAAATCGTTAAAATCTCCGAAGCCCTTGAAAACGGAAAAATACTTCTAGCTGGTTATATTCTGCCTATCTGTTTGTTACCCATGAGTCTGGCTGGTTTTGATATTGTACTTGGTATGGATTGGTTATCCAGTAACCATGCTCGTATCATCTGCAATAGCAAAACTGTTAAACTTCAAGCCCCTGATAAACGAACGATTCGAATTGAAGGGGACAAAGACGCTGGCCAAGTTAGCATAATCTCCATGATTAGGGCTAACAAATGTTTGAATCAAGGATGACTCGCATTCATGGCCTATGTCACCGAAGAGTCCAAGCCAAAAGAAATCAAAGATGTTCCTATCGTTTCTAACTTTTCTGATGCCTTTCCTGATGAACTTCCCGGAATTCCTCCCGATCGTGAAGTAGAGTTTAGGATCGATCTTATTCCCGGCACTGCTCCGATCGCCAAAGCTCCGTATCACTTAGCGCCAACTGAGATGAAGGAGTTAAAGAAACAACTCGATGAGCTGCTAGAAAAAGGTTTCATTCGACCGAGTACGTCACCGTGGGGAGCGCCAATTCTGTTTGTCAACAAAAAGGATGGTTCCATGCGAATGTGTATCGATTATCGTGCGTTGAACAAAGTCACAATTAAAAATCGTTATCCACTCCCTCGAATCGATGATCTTTTCGACCAACTTCAAGGTGCTAGCTTCTTTTCTAAAATCGATCTTCGTTCCGGCTATCACCAACTCAAAGTTCAATCCGAAGATATTCCAAAGATCGTGTTTCGAACAAGGTAAGACCATTATGAGTTCACCGTTATGCCATTTGGACTTACTAATGCGGGCTGCGTTCATGGATATGATGAACCGTATTTGTAAGCCATACTTAGATAAATTTGTTATCGTATTCATCGACGACATACTTATTTATTCCAAGTCAAAGGCTGATCATGAAGTCCATCTCCGAACTTTTCTTGAAATTCTTATAACCGAGAGATTGTACGCTAAGTACTCTAAATGCGAGTTCTGGTTGCACGAGGTGCAATTTCTTGGTCATATCATTAACGTTGACGGTATTCAAGTGGACCCCGCTAAGATTGAAGCTATCTCTAAGTGGGAAATCCCAAAGTCACCAACCGAGATTCGAAGTTTCTTAGGTTTGGCCGGCTATTACGGTAGGTTCATTGAAAAATTTTCTCGTATTGCCGTTCCCCTAACTTCCTTAACTCGTAAGAACATCAAATATGAATGGGGAATGAAGCAACAAGAGGCGTTCGATATACTCAAACAAAAGATCACCCAAGCACCTATCTTGGCTTTGCCGGAAGGTACTGAGGATTTTGTAGTATTTAGTGACGCATCTCACTCGGGCTTGGGATGTGTACTAATGCAACGCAAGAAAGTAATCGCCTACGCCTCTCGTCAACTCAAAGTACACGAAAAGATCTACACGACTCACGATCTAGAGTTAGGCGCCATAATCTTTGCACTTAAGATATGGAGGCACTATCTCTATGGAGTAAGATTTACCGTGTACACTAATCATAAGAGATTAAAACATATTTTCGACCAAAAAGAGCTCAATATGTGCCAACGACGCTGTATGGAAACTCTTAACGACTATGATTGCGAAATTGTTTATCATGAAGGTAAAGCCAACGTTGTGGCTGACGCCTTGAGTCGTAAGGAGCATGAGAAGCCAAAAAGAGTCCGAGCGTTAAGGCTAGAACTTTAAATTGATCTTTTTGAACAAATCAAATCCGCTCAAATTCAAGCGATCAATGAAAACCAAATCTCCGACGAAAAACGTAATGGCACCATTGACTCGTTAGTCAAGGGTGACAATGGTATCCTTAGACTTGGTAATAGGATTTGGGTACCAATCGTTGGAGGATTGCGTGAGAAAATCTTGAACGACGTTCACAAGTCTAAATACATGATGCATCCCGGAAGTGACAAAATGTACCATAATCTCAAAGCGAATTATTGGTGGAATGGAATGAAAAGGGATGTCGCTTCTCATGTTGCGAAATCTTTGACATGTTTGAAAGTCAAGGCTTAACACCAAAAGCCTTCGGGATTGCTTCAGCAACCCGAACTTCCCCTATGGAAGTGGGAGTTAATCACTATGGATTTCATTACCAAACTCCCGAAGACGACTCGACAACATAATGCAATATGGGTAATTGTGGATCGTTTAACGAAGTCCGCACACTTTATACCCATCAATGAGTCGTACTCTATGGATAAATTAGCGCGTATTTATGTAAAAAACATCATTGCTTTGCATGGAGTACCGCTGTCTATAATTTCAGATCGAGACAGTCGTTTTACGTCTCATTTTTGGAAAACCTTCCAACAAGCTCTTGGTACGAAGTTAAACCTTTGCACCGCCTATCATCTGCAAACCGATGGGCAAAGCGAAAGGACGATTCAAACATTGGAAGATATGCTCCGAGCTTGTGTGATTGATTTAGGTGGAAGTTGGGATGACCACTTACCCCTAATGTAATTTTCGTACAATAATAGCTATCACGCAAGTATTCAAACAGCACCATTCGAGGCGTTATACGGCCGAACGTGTAGAACGCCCGTGCGTTGGTCTGAAACCGGAGATAATCAATTATCTGGACCAGAGATAGTCCAAGAAACCCCCGACAAGATTCTCCAAATCCGAGAACGACTTAAGACGGCACGAGATCGCCAAAAGAGTTACGCCGATGTCCGTCGTAAGCCGTTAGAGTTCAATGTTGGTGATAAAGTGTTATTGAAAGTCTTGCCTTGGAAAGGTGTTGTTCGCTTCGGTAAGAAAGGAAAGTTAAGTCCTCGATTCGTTGGACCTTTTGAGGTACTCGAACGAATCGGCACTGTTGCATACCGTTTGCGACTGCCCGAGGAAATGTAAGGAATACATGATGTATTCCATGTTTCGAATCCGTGTAAGTGTTTGACCGATGAATCTTTAGCGATGCCATTAAAAGACGTTGAAATAAACAAGAACTTAAATTTGTAGAACGTCCAATTCAAATTAAAGATTCGAAAATAAAGAAATTGAACAGAAAAAACGTTGAAAATTGGGAAAGCAAAATGGGACTCGCGTAGAGGGCCCGAATATACATGGGAACTCGAATCGGAAATGAGAAAGAATACCCCCACTTGTTCTTGTAAAGCAATCTCGAGGACGAGATTTGTTTCAAGATGGGGAGGATGTAACATCGTGAAAATTTCGAGTTCAAAAAGTCAATTTTCCAAAGTATAGGGGACTAAAAATGTCAAATTCCAAACCTTAGGGTTTAAATTGAAAATTCTGATTTTCTGACCCATAGCGCTTCGCGATGGATCATCAGAGAGACCCATCGCGGTACGCGATGGGGTTTCTGACACAGAGTGACACGTGTGCCACGTGGCAGACCTACCCTGTGACTCGTCAGACCTATATCACGGTACGCGATAGGTCTGTCCAGGGACCCATCGCGTACCGCGATGGGGTCCAAAATATCGTCTATAAATAGCAGCCATGGGGTCTCATTCAATCCATTCCACAACTCAGCTCTCACTTCTCTCTAACTTCTCTCTAAATCACGACAATCATATTAACGATACGTCTCGATAAGTGTGCCCCGATCCCTCGTTTGTGTACCAACGTTTCCTCGAAATTCATGTCACCCTCCACCCACATTTGACCAAAATGGTGTTTGTTCTCGAAGTACGTGCCAATGTGTGTTGAAGATTGGCGTTCATTGATTTGTGTGTCGAGAAAAGCAAAGCGGCGTCGGAGTGCTGCTCAAGTTTCGTAGGGTTTCCTAAACGCCAATAAGGTTAGGCGTAACGACAAATTCAATATAATGTTATATTATAAGGCTTAAGTCTTAAGTCGAGGTTATACTCGATACCTCGATAAAAGAAAAGAAAACATAACAAAGAAATGAATGAAAGAATGAATATTGAATATTGTGAATACGTATATATGTGTGTAAGTATATATGTATATATTCTTTGTTATGAAAATATTATTTAATGAATAATGAGTATTCTTAAATAATAAAAGAAAATGATTACGTTTCTTGGAGAAGAAGAAACGTCGAGTTTTTATATAAACTAAAGGTTTATAATTTACTTTTAAACTAAAGGTTTTCAAGTAAAAGAAAAAGAACTAAAGGTTCATCAAGGTTGAGATAAACAATAAGACTAAAGGTCTTAAGCCGGATCGTGTATCCGACTAACAAATGTTTATACTCGTACTATAGGTGCGAGATAAAGAAGGGAAAGACCCTTGGACGGTGAGTGAAGCCGATCCTAAAGCGATAAGGTGAATACACCCCCAAACTTTTATAAACTTGTTTTTAAATAAGTCAAACGTGTTATATGAATTTGTTTACAAGGAACTATGTGTTCCTAAAACCGTTATAGATAAGAGTATAAACCTAGCCTTCATGCTGTGGTATACGTATGTCTGGATCCTTACATAGGTGGTACTATACGATGAATGGGCACATCACACCACCCTTGGTCGTAGGACGCTCTCCTGCAGGGAGTACGACCGTTGTGTATATTTACGGGTACTTAACTAAGTCGAACGCTAAGGTGTTTGCTGAGGTGACCTAGAGTAGAGGCTCAAATTTATAATGTGTTATTTGACTTTGTTATTCCTAAGCCATGATGGGCCGAGACAGACGTAGTCTCGAGGGGTAATAAAGTAAAAGAAATTATTTTTGCGTCAGCGTGTTCAACAGCATTCGTTGTTGACGTATTTTCTTACATTTTGCAGGTGAACAAGATTAGCGCTTGGATGTGTCGAAGGGCTATATTTAAATCCGATGGCTCAGATCTTTTGTTAAAACTTTAATATATAATGGTGGTGGTTTTGTAAATGTAAAACAAGAAATCTTTTGAACTAATTCGGGAATCTTTTATAATCCCAACTTTTGTATTGTAAATATTTATATATTAAATCTACAAGTTTTACAAGTCTTCCGCTAATTGATTACAACTCTGATTTATTTACATTTGTGGTACCAACTGTTGGATCACACCTTTAGGCCTTAAATAGGGGTTTAACAGTTTAGCTGGTGTATATATTATTATGGTTTTGCCTTTCATCTGATATGTTCTGTATCCGGATGGTAATGACATGGTTGTGCTATTACCATTTGGTTGAATGCATGTTTCAAGACTCTGGCAAACCTTATTAGCTTTTTTATATCATTTTTTAAGTAAGTGTCTAGGTTCTTTTTCCCTTTGACACCCCGAATAATTTTGTTTTTTTGTTTGTTTGTTAAATACCAATATTATAACGAACGCGACATAAACCGAGAGAATTCGCATAAACTTAACGTCCGGGACCGACAATGCTGGGGTTTTACCAACGCTTGTGTTTACTGACCGACACCGCCCCATTGGTCCACTCCATTTTCAAATTTTCCTCTATTTTAGCTCCGGTGCCATAATGAATGTACCCCAAACCGACCAATTCGTGTCCATTTATCGTCTTAATGTCTGGGACCGACAACGCTTGGATTTTACTAACTACCTGACGCAATGACCAGGGCACAACACTAGTTTCTTATAAATAACAAACAAATTAACAAACTCAGCTACCTATCTTCGGTCTTAAATTTATTCTCAAAACAATGAATCACGTAATCATACTCTGCCCTGCAGCCTTGTTAACATTACTTTCCATCATCAACAATCTAATCTTCTCAACTTCATCCCACTTCCCTTTTTCCGCATACATATTCGATAACAGCACATAATTACCCGAATTCCATGGCTCCAATCTTGTAACCTCTTTAACCGCCACTTCCCCAATCTCCATATCACCATGTTTACAACACGAACCAAGTAACGCGCCCCACAATGCAGCATTCTGCTTCATTTGCATCGACTTTATCAATTCATATGCCTCTTTCACCAACCCTCCGCGCCCCAAAAGATCAACCATGCACCCATAATGCTCAAGCCGTGGCTCGATTTGATGGTCTGAAACCATTGAAGAAAACACGTCCTTGCCTCTTTGAATCAAACTCGAATGTACACAACAGGTTAAGACACTCACAAATGTGGACTCGTTTGGATTTAACCCGTTTTTCATCATCTCATCAAACAAAGCTAAACCCTTTTCTACTTCCCCATTGAAAGCCAAACCGGATATCATTGCATTCCAAGGAACTAAATTCTTCATTTGCATATTGCTGAAAACCGTGAAAGCGGTATCAAGAAACCCGCGCTTGCAGAAGAAATCCACAAGCGCGTTTCCAACAGAAACGTGTTTTTCATAAAGTTTACTTGATTTGGCATACGAATGGATCCATTTCCCAATATCGTCGTCTCCCAAACGAGCACACACCGGAAGCATCGTCACCACCGTGGCCTCATCGGGTTCGAAACTGTTATTACACATTTCATGAAAAACTTTCAAAGCTTCGCGTTCTCTCCCAGTTTTCGACAAGCCGGATAACATCGTATTCCAGGAAACCACACTCCGGTCTCGCATTTGATTAAAGAGGTTATAACCATGTCTACATTTCCTGTTTTACAATACCCACGAATCATTAAGTTCCAGACAATAACATCTCTCTCAGGCATTTCATCGAACAGCTTCCGTGCATCATCCATTTCCGCACAACTAACATACAATTCAACTATTCCAACTCTTACAGCACTAAACCAGTGAAACCCAAGTGAGAAAACCTGCCCATGAAGCGTTTTCCCAAAGCTGAGATCCGAAAGTGTGGAGCAACACTTAAGTAGAGGAGCAAAAGTGAGGTCATCAGGCCAAATGTTGCGTCTCCTCATGGCGTGAAACAAGTGAAGTGGGACTTGAGAAGCGGGTGACAAGGAGTAGCCTTTGATGACAGAGTTGAAGAGGAGGATGTTCGGGTGGTGGGTTTGGAGGAATATGAGGTGGGCGTATGGCATTTGGCTGAGTGAGCCGCAGACGGAGACCAAGTGGGAAAGGATGTGGTTGGATTGGTGGAGGTGGTGGAGGACTCTTCGTTCGATGTCTCTGGCTGTGCCGCCTCTGCTCATCTTTTGTTCATTACTTTGTAGCGAGTTGGTTGGTATTGTAATTTGTATAACAAGTATTGAGTTGGTTCGTTACGTCAACATCAAAATTACACTATTGTGAACAAAGTTAAACTTTTAAAAGTCTTATGTCAAAAATGTAAATATATGAAACTTAGATGGCTAAAGCTTAAAGAAGAGAGGTAACTTTGGTGACCAATGCTGACAATTTTAAAATTTTTCAATTTGTTTTTAAAAGTTTTGGTTGCCAGAAAAAAAAGTTTTAAACTTTCCATCTTGCCTTCTAATAGTAATCATTAGCTTATATATAATGTGATACACTGGTTGAATATATATAGGGTCGACCTGTTTGGGTGGCGGGGTTGTCAACGGTCACAGACCCAACAACCCGTTATGCTCGAATTTTTTTTTAAATAATTTGTATTTATTTTTATTAAAACAATATGTATATTTAATGTTTAAACTTAATTACATGACCACTAGCTTGGTCTAGTGGCAAATGAGTATTACTTTCAACCAAAAGTTTATGGGTTTAAGTCTCATTTGAGACATGTTTAACCTTATTTTTATACAAATTTTTTTTACACAATTCAAATTATAACCAAGTAAACCTATATAAAGATTTAATTGTTTAAACCAACAAAATACTCCTTTTTAATTAAGGCCAAAAAAAATTTCGTCTACGGCTTAACTTTTTTTTTTTGCTTTCTCGGATCCGGGCCATAATATATAGAGCTATGTCTAGAAGGAAACTTCAAAAAATCGAGGAATTAAGGAACACCATTCCCAACACATCAAATCAATTATTCACATTCTTATGGTACACACTCAATCACCTACATCACATTATTTTTTTAAAGAAAAAAAAATACATTAAAAAAAATCAAAAAAAAAACATACTAAAAAATTATAAAATAAAAAAAGTATAAAAAAATGTTTATCTAGCATGACCCTTTTAAAAAAATTAAATAAAAAATATTGGTTTAGTTTTCAAAATATAATTTAAAAGTTATAAAACAAAAAAAAAGATTTAAAAATAAAAAAATTTTAAAAAACCAAAATTTTTATCTAGGATCCACTGTTTCATAATTTTTTTTAAATCTCGGTATAGACTTAGAAAAATAATTTAAAAAATTATAAAAAAAAGTAAAAAAAAAACAAAATGTTTATCTAGCAACCTACGTTCCAAAAAAAAAACAAAAAAAAATTCTTGTTTCAACCTTTGGGTTAGGTTAGCTTTTATGGGGTTTAGGTTTTTTTTAGCTTGGGGGGGGGGGGGGTAACACTTTTTATTAACATTTTACACGTAAATAACAAATCTCATTAACATGTTACATGTAAAACAATAATTTTTTAAAATATTACATGTAAAATAAGAATTTTTATTAACATTTTACATGTAAAACAACAAATCTCATTAACATTTTACATGTAAATAACACTTTTCATTAATATTTTACGCATAAGGTAACAAATCTCATCAACATTTTTTTATTACGACATGTAAAACAACAGTTTTTTAAGAATTTACAAGTAATAATTAATATTTTACATGTAAAATAACACTTTTCATTAACATTTTACACGTAAAACAACAAATTTTATTAACATTTTACACGTAAAACAACTGTCCCTTAAGATTTTTTATGTAAAAATTAATATTTTACATGTAAAATAACATTTTCATTAACATTACACGTAAAACAACAAATCACATTAACATTTTACATGTAAAACAATAATTTTTTAAGATTTAAATGTAAAACAACACGGTTTGTTATAATTTTAATGTAAATTCAATAATTATATATGTATATTAAAAACCAACCTACGGTTATCTCACGTAATTTAATGTTCATAAAAATTAACAATTTATGTTTTTACGCGTGTAAAAGATAATGCGAGTATCAATGTGGTGGTTATAATATATTTATGTATTTTTCTTTTCCTACTGTCTTTCCACCTTCACATGTAAAATAAACCCCCCCCCCCCCCAAAAAAAAAAAAAAACTAACATATCCCTAAATGTAAACTAAACCTGAAGGCTAAACCGAGTTTTTTTAAACGGGGGATGCTAGATAAACATTTTTTTTACTTTTTTATTTTTTTTGGTTTTATTATTTTTTAAATTATTTTCAAAAGTTAAATCGAGTGAGAGGGGGGGGGGGGGGGGGGTTTGGAACTAGGGATGCTAGATAAACATTTTTGTTTTTTTTACTTTTTTTATTTTTTCATTTTATTTTGTTTTATATTTTTTTTTATTTATTTTTTGAAGAGTTTTGTTTTCTTACAAAAATGATGTAACGTAGGTGATTAGGGGTGTACATATGGATGTGAGAAATAATCAAGGGTTGGGAATGGTGTTCCCAGTTCCTCACTTTTTTTGGAGTTCCTCAATGAACTCACCCCTAGGAGGATTTTGATTTGTTTCTGGTTCAGCCACATGTTCTTCTTCAGGTCTGAAATACCTTAAAGGAATTGCATCAATAGGTTCAGTGATGAGAGGTTCATCAGTCACAAGCTTAGTAGTAGGCATATAAGTTTTTTGCTTTCTTGTTCCTCCTTGCATAGAATACAACATTATATGGCTATTCTCTTTGTTCATAATCATCCTTGTCATCCACAGCTTCCCTCTTCTCACCTTTCTTTAAATTTATTAGTGTTTCTATCACTTCTTGAGGAATTTCTTCCTCACCAAGAATTTTAGCTTTATTTCTTAACTGTTTAGCCAAATTGGCTTCCTCAAGGAGTACTCTCTTTCATCAGGCTCTTTTTTTTTTTGTCAGAATGAAATATAGAAATTTTTGCTCATGCTTCTGTTTCATCCTTTCCTTCATCACTACTCTGGCCCTTGCTTCTGATTCTTGTCTATTGAGAAATTGATCCCAAATGTAAGAATAAAAGATCTAACAGTTATTATTTGAATTAAATATGAGTCCTAAATTAAGTCATGTCTAGTTTTGTTAATTAATTTTAATGTAAGGCTCTGGACCCAAATACCCTACTTTAGTGTTGGATTTACTCATAAACACAATTATAAAATCATAGTTAATCAAAAACTTCACCGAATAAATAGACGTTCAACCATTCATTATTACAAACATTCAAATACACATTAAAAGTTGTCTCAAATTTGAAACATAATAAAAACATGATATATCTATTTCTTCTTTCGATGTCAGTCTTTATTCTTCAATGCCATATGCTCCACCTCAAGCCAGCTATCCCATTTACTTATTTACGTGCATTCTAAAGTCATCTATGCTGAGTGAGTTCTAGTTTAACAACATGTTTCTCTTACACATTTAAACATACATATTCATATCCAAGGATACCATTCTTACACATCTAATCTGCACTTACTTTCTTACTTCTTACACTTTCATACTTTTATTCTTACATATTTATACATTTACTCATACATACTGCACAAATATTAGAAGGGTCTACCACCCTAACTCTTGCACCGATATCATAGAGTCGGCAACTCTAACTCTTGCACATATATTAGACAGAATTACAGAAATTGTCCTTTATTTTTAACCCAAATTTCACTGGTGGTCCTTTATCTTCCAAATTGATGTTTATTATCCTTTACGTTTAAAAATGTAACACCTTTTGTCCTTTAGGCCTAACCCCATTAAAAATCTCATTAAGTTGTTGTCATGTGCTACTCACGCGAGGGTATTACCGTAATTTCAGGTCCCGTTATAATTCTCCCCCATTATATACCCAGTCCAACCCCCGATTGTTCCCAATTCCACTCTCCTTGTCCTTCGTCTTCGATAATTTAGGGTTTAACCACAAAACTACTGAACGTCGATAATGAGTGATTCAGTCTGGTACATATGAGAAACAATTGTGGATGTGGACCTCGACCAAGTATATGGTAATGTTTCATATACAATTTTGATTTGTAACCCTAGTTTCTATGAACCCCGTTTATGAAGTTTTTGATTAACTTCTCAAGTTTTTGTTTTTTCAGCTTTATATCCAAGTCTTTTTAGCATATGCCTACATTCTGGTGGTAGGTTAACATTACCTCCAAACCGTACCTATGTGGGAGGTAAGACAACATTTATGGACTTAATAGACATAGACAAGTTTTCAATTCATGAGCTTGACCTCATGCTGGATATGTTAGGCTATAGTGGGACAATACCAATGTATTACCAGCTCTTACATCCTGAAAAGAAATTAGACAATGGTCCTGAACATCTAAGTTCTGACCAGGATTGTCTAAATTTGGCTAAACACGTGGAAGAGCATAAGCTCGTCCATGTTTATATCAGTCATAGGATAAATAACATAAAATCACTTTTTACCTCACCAACTAAGTCTGTTACTATTGAAGAGATTGATGAACCTAAACCATATGCTCTTGTGCCCTTAAAAATTAAATATAGATGTTGGTCAATCTAGTGGGGTTGGGGAATCTAGTTGGGCTGTGCATGAGGATATATGTGTTAAAGTTGGAGTTGAAAATGAGAATGGAGGTGATTTGGAAGAGGGGGGGGGGGGGTGGCAGTGAGGATATAGGTGTTGAAGTTGGAGTTGAAAATGAGAATGTAGGTGATTTGGAAGAGGAGGGGGGGGGGGGTGGTGGTGGCAGTGATGATATAGTTGTTGAAGTTGGAGTTGAAAATGAGAATGTAGGTAATTTGGAAGAGGGGGGGGGTGGCAGTAAGGATATAGGTGATGGTGATCATGCTGTTGATGATGAGAGCAATGAGAATTTGGATGATTTGGATGAGGGGGTTGGTGGCAGTGAGGATGAGGGGGGGGGGGGGATGTAAGTGAGGTTGAAGGTGATGGTGATTATATTGTGGATCATGAGAATAATATCACAGACCCTGAAGTTGACATGAGTGATTATAGGATGAATGTTGATTCGGATGTAGAGGATGGGGTTGACTTTGGAAGTGAGCATAAAATGGATTTGGGGGAGGATGTAATAGACAATGACAAGTTTCTAAGTGGGTCAGACTCAGAAGGGAATGAAACAAGCTCAAAGAAACACATTTTACATGGTATAAGAAGATCAAATGAAAACATGGCTAACTTTTACCTAGGTCAGATATTTGGAACAAAGGAAGAGGCCAAGAAGCTTAGTAGAAAACATGTAGTTGAAACTAGAAGGTTAATTAAAATCACCAAAGATGATCACATTAGGGTTAGGGCAGTTTGTACTGGTTCTATGCCAGATTTTGAAGTTGATGATAGTGGGGTGCATGTTTCTAGCCAACCAAATTCTAAAGGGAAAAAACCAAAGGGAAAGGTGCAAGTGGTAAAAATAGTAAAAGCAAGGGGTTGTTATGAAAAATGGAAAACATAAAGGTGGAGGGGGTACAAGAGCAGAAAGTAATGTTGGTGGGAGGGAGAAAAGGACAAATCCTAATGAATATCAATGTCCATGGGTCATGTTACTTTCCAAAGAAAAAGATTCTCAATCTTGGGTGGTTAGAACATTGAATACCAACCACATATGCATTCAATCAAGAAACATATATGCTTGTACATTAACCTTTCTATCTAAAGAGATGTTAGAACAAATTGAAGAGAACCCTAACATCTCACTAAAAGCAGTTCAGGGTCAATTTTGAAGGAATTATGGTGTTAGTGTTCATAAGATGAAAGCATATAGGGCTAAGATGAAATCAAAGAAAAAGGTTAAAGGGGACTACAAGGAACAATATTCTTTGCTTAGGGAGTATGCTACTAAGTTGGTTGATAAGAATCCAAGTAGCACTGTGAAGATTGAGGTTGAGCCACCAACAGGTCCTGAATCTACAACCAGACAGTTCAAAAGGATATATGTTTTTTTGGCTGCACTAAAACAGGGGTTTAAAGCATTAAACATGGACTTGCTTGGTCTAGATGGTGCATTTATGAAAGGTACATTTCCAGGTCAGATGCTTACTGCAGTTGGTCTCGATAGAAACAATGGTATCTATCATGTCTGTTATGCAATTGTGGAGTCAGAAAGTAGTAACTCATGGACTTGGTTCTTAGAGCTTTTGTCAGAAGATCTGGAAATAAGAAGCAATTCAAGGTTTACTTTCATGAGTGATAGGCAAAAGGTAAGGAATTCAAGCCATTCAATCGTTACTTTCATTATTTTATCTTTTAACCTTTGTTCTTAGATTGTTATGTCTTTATGTTGAACATGGGCTTCTTCAAGCCATTCAAACTTTATTTCCTTGTGCTGAGCACATATACTGTCTTAGGCATATCCATGAAAATATGAAGCTTTCAGGATATAGAGGTGTACTTTACAAAAACATGTTATACAAGTGTGCAACCAAAACAACAAAACCTGAGTTTATAACTGAAATGAATGAGTTAACGGAATTCAACAAGGAAGCACACTTATAGTTGTCAAAAATAGGACCTGAATCCTGGACCAGGTCACACTACTCTGGTTAGTATTCATATACTTTAACATTATTTGATATGCATGTTCAACTTTGATTTATTTTGTATGCATGTTCAACTTTGATCTCAGGAAGGGCAGTTTTCTGATGTAATGATTAACAATATGTGTGAGGTTTCATATGGCAAGATAGTGGAAGGCAGGGACATACCTATAATATCTGCACTTGAGTATGTAAGAAGTATCTAATGAGGAGGATTGTTACTGTGCTTGGTATTATTGATAAAAGTGAAGGCTTATTGACACATAGGGCCACATAATTGTTTGCAACAATCCAGAAATAGGCAAATCACTACCATGTGCAGTGGAATGGAGGGGCTCTATATGAGGTTAGTGATTAACCCACTGATCCACGTGTTTTGAATTTGGCAATGAGGACTTGTAGTTGCAGGGGCTGGGAAATTACAGGCATGTCTAGTATATTTGGTTATATACTATTAATTCTCCAGGCAAAATGGTTAATATACTATGTATAGGTTTGCCATGCAGACATGCTGTGGCTGCACTTTGGGTCATGGATGCTAATGGAGAAAGGGCAGGGGCATTAGAAAGTTGGGTTCACCCGGTGCACACAATGGATAGGTGGAAGTTGGTTTACTCCTTCAAAATTAATCCAGTAATTGGGATGTCTATGTGGAAAAAATGTGAGGCTTCTACAACCATTGTAGCACCCAAGCATCACACAATGGTAGGTAGACCAAAGAAGGCAAGAAAGAGGTCAATGGTGGAAAAAGATGATGTACCAACAACATGCAAATTAACAAGAAAGAACACATTGGGAGCATGTAGCAGGTGTAGGAGCACTGGCCATAATGTGAGGACCTGCACATGCCCACTTAAGAAGAAGGGGAAAAGGCAGCTTAATATGGTTCTTGTGCTTGTTTAGATGACTTGGTTAAGTATTTAGAACTTGTTTAATATGGCTTTTATTAAGTCTTTTTGGTTATGTATTTTGAACTTGTGGGATCACTTGACTTGATTTGGTAATGGTTGTTTATTTTGAACTAATGATCTTAATGTTAAGTAAGTTATGAAGTAAGTGTTGAGTTTTGAGTTTTGGTTGTGGGATCACTTGACTTGAGTTTTGAGTAAATTATGAAGTAAATTAGGTTGCAGTCTATGTGCATTTTGAGTAAATTAGGTTGCAGTCTAAGTGTATTTTGAGTAAACTTGAGTTTTGGTTGTGTATTTTGAATTTGATTAGGTGTGCAGTCTAAGTTTTGAGTTTGTGTTGCATAATTTGTTTGACTATGTGCAGTCAACTATGGTCATATTGTGTTGAAGTTTGATTTTGTATTGTCAATAGTTTGTGTACTTTTGGATAAACATATTTGTGCAGATACAAAAATATGTGCATAATTTGTTTGACTATGTGTAGTCAGCTATGGTCATATTGAGTTAAAATTTGATTTTGTATGGTCAATAGTTAGTGTAGTAATGGATAAACATATTGTGAAGATACAAAAGATGTGCATAATTTGGCACTAGCATTGGGATACAAAAGACATTACATCATTTTGGGCAGATACAAAATATGTGTATATTTGCATTTACAATAAACCAAACTTAATTCAGGCCCATCTGACCCACAAACCTAGCCTACCTAACAAACTAAACCAACAACATTTCATATATGCACTTGCATCAAAATAACATAACATACAAAATAAACCCTAGCCAACTAAGAACCAAAATCTTCTTCAGTTTCTTTGCATTGGATTCACTTGTAGTCAGTTTGCCTTCACACCTTTTAAGAGCATCATCAAGGTTGTTCTTTGCCCTAATCAAACCAGGAATGATGTCTGTACATCTTTCACACCTTTGATCAAACCAACCAATGAATCCACATCTTGAATCCTGGATTTAGACATAAAAAACCTGATTTCAGACCACTAATTTCATGAAGCAATAATCATTCACACCTTTGATCGAACATATAAATCATTACCTGGTACGGACAAGAGTAGAAATGAAGACCTGGGTTCTTGGGTCTCCATGATGTCAGGATGATTTCCTCTTTACCACATTTGCAGAAAACCATGATGCGAGGATCGATTTGGGGAAGAATCGATTTGGGATATTGGGGATTCTTGGAACCCTAATTTTAATTCGTTATATTAATGAACGATTGGGGGAAATAATGATTGGATTGGGTATATAATGGGGGAAATTATAACGGGACCTGAAATTACGGTAATACCCCGACGTGAGCAGCACATGACACAACTTAACGAGGTTTTTTAACGGGGTTAGGCCTAAAGGACCAAGGTGTTACATTTTTTTAAAGGATAATAAACATCAATTTGGAAGATAACCAGTCGGAATGGAGTGTTATCCCTCCTGGGCTAACAAGTTTAAAACCTTTGTTTAAGCTTTAGGGTCATTTTGGTATTAGGTAATGAAATGGACGACATAATGGAATGAACGTGGTAATGGAATGGACAATGGAATATAATGGGTTATTACCATTCCAATGAGATGTTTGGTTACCACATGGGAATGAAATGAATGATTATTTTGCTGTTGTTTGATAAGTAGGAAAAATAAAAAATAAAATTAAAATGGTAGAGAGTGGCGGTGGTGGGAGGTAGATGGTGGTAGTGGAAATTGTGCGCGGTGATGGTGGCTGGTGGTGGTGGGCGACAAGAGATAATGATGGTTGGAGGTGGGTGGTGGTGTTGGGGGTGGGTGGCAGAGGTAGTGGACGTGGCAGGCAGTGGTGGGCAGCGGTGACAATGGGTAGTGGGCGTCGGGTGATGGTGGTGAGGGTTGGGGCGATGGTTGATGGTGGTGACGGGTGGGTGACGGTGTTGGGCGGATGGCACTGATGGCGATGGTCGGTGGCAGTGATGGCAGTAACGACGACGGTGAACGATAACGGTGATGGTTGGTGGCAGCGGCGTTGGTGGTGGTGGAGGTGATGTAGGGTGAGAGAGGGAATGTAATGGAAAAAAACATGGTGTATGGATGGAATGAAATTGGGGTGTTTTAGAGGGAATTGAATGGACTAGGTAATGAGTCATTCCATTCCTTTTATCAAATAAACACACTTTTTTCCATTCCCTCACAATGGGTCATTCCATTCCTCCCCCGATTTATGCATACCAAACGCTACCTTAAACTATGACACGTGAATTGCCATTGAGGTGGAATATATCATTATTAAGAAGGAGATGGGTCTAATTACCGTATATCACAAATTCCTGATGATGATAAAGCTGTGTTCTTAAGAGAGAAAAAGATGTTAAATATCTTTCAACACCGAGATCTTCCAACTACTACAACATAATGGTTCTTGCTACTTAATCTGGAATGCACAATTGAACAAAGATCGTGGTAATCCCAACATTAGGAAAAACAAGATGGCTCTTTTGAAAAAGGAGTTTGATATCTTTAAAATGGTAAAAGGTGAAAATTTTTCACAACTGGTCGAGAGATACTGTCACTTAGTCAATGAAATGAAAAGGCTTGGAATCGAGAAGCCTGGGCGAGTATATTGACAAATTAGCCGTTGCATTACCTGAGGAATGAGGGACATTCATCATGATACAACAATCAAACCCAGTTGCCTATGCTAGGCTGAACTTGGCAAGGTTCAATGAAAAGTTGGAAGCACAAGATCTAGAGTTACTCAAGACATTGGTCTTTATTACAAGAATTCACCATCATTATTAACTCAAGGGCAAAAAATTCAAATTGCATTCTGCTGATAATGTGGGAGCTACTTTTGTTGGTAGTTAGAAAAGTTATTCTTCACCTCAATATCCAAGTGTTGGGTCAAGCAACTTGCCAAACACTAAGCAATCCAATCAACCACAAAACCAGAATCCTGATCTTTTGCATTGCAACATTGCTGTCAACATAAAAAAACACCAATGGGCTAACAGCTGACAATGTAAAAGAGCATATGGAATTTATGGGCACTATTCTTTAGTCTTATGAGGGTCTCATCACTATGAGGATTGGTAATTTCAATATAACCAAGGAAGATTATGATCAGATAGATCCTGAAGAAATGGAAATTCTGGATATAAGATGGTGTTTGGCAAGTGTCAAGGAGATTACTGGGAGAAATTTTCTAGATGGAACTACTTCAAAACATGGATTTGATAAATCTAAGGTTTGGTGCTTTAGGTGCAAGGAAAAGGAACATTTCAAGAGGGAATTTACCAAAAAAGAAGTCCCCGATAATGGCTCTAATCCATTTGAAAGAGATTACACAAAGCAAGCCATTTATCACCAAAGTTTACCAAACCAAGCTGATCCATTCAACACCAACAAGAATCCAAACATAGCCTCTACTGTAACATTCGTCAAATTTCAAACCCGAAAACCCGACCCACTTTTTTTTATACTATTATTATTACCTGGACTATCCTTATTCATCATTAGTTTATTAATCATTTTTGATAATTAATTATTACCCAACACTTGTAACAACTCGGGTTTTTCAAACTTATATTTTATTTAAATCCCGGATTCGGTTCAATGTTCGGGTTATTTTATTGAATATATTGCATTTATCGAGTTTAAATTTGTTTAATTATTAATATATTATTAACTTAATATGTATTTTTTTATATCTTTAATGTTTCTACACTTTTTACACAAAGTATAAGTTTTAGTCTCTTACGTATCCAACTTTAAACTTCAGGGATCAGATTGTAAACTATTGTTATAACTCATTTCCTTATCTGGATATCCTAATACCCAATCCGACCCAATGACCCATCGCACGACCCGTATTTCCCAATTAACAATCAAAACGCGTTTAAACTTCGAATTCGATATGGAAATAAGCATATTCGTAATATATCCGACTCCATGACGCGGATAATTGATCAATTACAGCCTCCTTGTCCAAAAATCCCAAAATTAACCTATCTAGAACCCTAATTCGATTTACTATATAAACTGATGTTAGAATCCAATTAAACTCCTCCACAGATCACTTAAGCTATCGCGACCTAAACCCCGATGCTTAATTATGCAATATCAACCTCTTGATCTTCGTTTTTAACCTCCTTACCGTCAGCCTTGTTATGCTTCTGTCACCCATCTCCGATCAGCTTTTAAGGTAATCGATTATTGCTTTAGGATCGCGATACCGTAATGATTAAAATCCCTAAGGTTATTTTGATTAATTATACACGAATTAAAATCAAATAGTTAGGGTTCTTAATCAATTTTGTTCCTTATTGATTCTGTTTATAATTATTTTGTTACTGAGTCATGTTGCACGTATCCTTGTTGGCCTGCTGGTAATACTTGAACGTTTGGGGGACAGAGGTCGCGGGTTCGACCCCTTGCCACCCTTTTTTTGCCTTTATTTTTGGTATTTGTTTAAACTAATCAATTCTAATGGTTTTAAACCTTAATAAATGATAAATAATTTATATTTTTTAAAACCAACATATTAACTCGTTGTTTCTCGGTTAGAACTAGATATATATATACATATATCTATGTATATATATATATGTATAAAAGTTATTAAAAGTTTATAAGGTTTTTTGTAATAAATATTTAAAAAGATTTTGTATATTTAGAATACGTAAATTAAGGTACATAATATTATTTTAAATAATAATTTGGCTAAGTAATTTATAAACAAATGACATTTTTATAAATATATATTGTTACCGCTTTAATCAAATAAGTACGAATATTTTATAAAAAATTATATTTTATGCAATATTAATTTATAAGTAATCTTTATTAATCATAAACTTTAAATAAAATCTGCTATTCTCACAATACCCGTTCATATTTCGTTTCTCTCTTAGTCCATTTGTTAATTTGTAGTATTTCCCGTTATTACACTTGTTATGATTTGTCTTTGCTACCTCTCGAGCGCGGCGCTTATTCTTCTACCAATCTTAACGTATTTATTCATTTGCTTATTCTCTAAGGTGAGTTTACATATCCCCTTATCTTTTAAATTTTGTGGATGCGTATACCCTATTTAAATCACTCATTTTTATTTCCACATCTATTCAAAACACAATTCAATATATGTTTATGTGTGATTATTTCATGCTCTATGATAATGCTCTATGTGCTTAATTGTTTATTTTATGTTTGGTGCTTGGTATCTCATCCTCATCTATCCTCATCTAATATGATCATACATTTACCCAAGTACTTTGATTTCGTATCAATAAGAACGGGTCCACATCTATTTTGTTGTTTACGTTTTCATAAGAATTGTAATACTCATCATTTGCATATGAATTGTGATTTATCACCAACATTCATGTTGACAAACTCTATTTTCATACATGTTACAGGTACAAGTAATTGATATTATTCAAGATTGAAGACAATAGTTTGACCTTAGGATATCTATTCAAATAACATAATTTTTGATGTATTTGTTACGATTATTGAATTTGTGTACTTGTTTAATGTTAATGAAGTTAAATAATTATTAACGCTTTAATTAGTGTCTTCTGAGCTACTGTCCAATCAATACGTTACGCCCCCACATGTTCCGCCTTTGGTCGGGGTGTGACAGATTGGTATCAGAGCTGAAGGCTATAAGATATGTGGTTAGATATAACGACCTAATAGCATGCTTAGGGTCCTTATACGTGATATGACTTTACTTGTTTGCACCCTAAATTTTATTATTGATTACAGTAGCTCAAACATTATTTAATGATTTAATATTATCCTTTTACAAAAAAGCACACACTTATTCCAAGGCTATGCCTCACTCTCAAAATTTAAAACTCTAGGAAGATTTTAATCGTGAAATTCCTTAAGAAATCCCACCTTTTTACTCCCCTCTTCTTGAGGATGATTCGTGGGACGGATATGTAGTAACTGTAAAATGGACGCACTTGTTTACCGAACCCTTGACACCAAGGCTTGCGAGCCTAAGGAAGTGCAATGCGCATAAATCTCAATCAACCGCGAGACCTGGTTGCCTTCCTTGAGTGTTCGGTAAGGGTGTGGAACTTATTAGGCCAAAGCATATCACACCAAACGTACCCGAATCTGCTACCCTCATTGTATCAAACGTGGTCATGTGACGATCACACTCTTAAATTAGCGATGAGACTTTGTTTAAATTTTTTTAAGAACGAATATTTTCTCATATTATTAGTTTCATCAATACTCTAAGTTAAGGTTATTAATTTTATTTTGTATTCTCATGAATTTTCACGCAACTCGAAATTTCACATAGTTGTACAATTTTTTTTTCTCCAAAACATAATAAATTTTTCACATGTCGTCATTGTAGCATGTCTTCTTCCCGCCTTATTAACCGTAACCGTCGCACTGGCAACTCGGGCCGTGGCATGTCATCCCGCATCGCTAAGGGAATTGTGGAAGCCCTCCCAAAAATCATCTCTCAACTCCAAACTGTGAATGCTCCTACATCATCCACAACTCCGAACCCAATTGCTGGCTCCATCAAACAATTCAAGAGTGCCAACCCGGCCGAATACTTTGGTATCGACGGTGCTACTATTCTCCTCCAATGGTTCGAAGAAATAGAGAGCGTGTTCCTCCACTGTGAATGTCCCGAGGACAAGAAAACCACTTACGCCTCTAGCATATTCAAGAAGAATCCCCTTAATTGGTGGAACGGTGAGAAGCGCACACTTGGCGCTGAGGTTGCCATGGGATGAGCTCAAGAAACTCATGCTCAAGAAGTTTTGCCCGAAACATGAGCTTAGGAAGTAGGAAGAGGAGGTTTGGAATTTGAAACAAGAAAGTGGTAATGACACCATTTACAACGATCGTTTCCATAAACTGAGTCTTCTCATCTCCCACATGGTCACTCCCTTTGAACGTTCAATCGACAAGTACATCTCGGGTTTGCCTATGCAAATTCGAGATTCCGTCCTAAGTCGTGACCCTCAAACCCTCCATGATTCCATCACCTTAGCCGGTACCGTAACCGAAAACCACATTAAGGCCGGGACCTTGACGCGCAAAAATTCCAATAAGCCCAATGATAAGCCTCCATCCGAGCCCACCAAAGAACCCCAACCCGAATCTTCCAAACCCGAGTCTTCTAAGCCTGAATCCTTCAAGCACAACAACAACAACTCTCCCCATTACCGCAACAATAAAAGAAAGTCCAATGCCCAAAACTATGTCTTGGCCCAATCGCAAAACCAACCCACCAAGAAGCCTTACACAGGACCCCACCCATTATGTGATACATGTAAATTTCACCATTCGCCTAACCTCAAGTGTCGTCAATGCACCCATTGCGATCGATTTGGTCACATCTTTACCACATGCCGTGAATGCAACCAACTCATGATGCAACCATTTACCTCACCTCTTACCCAACACTTACCTTATGCTTAACTGTTTACTCAAGCACCCTACACTATTAGAGCTTGTTACAATTGTGGAGACCCTAGCCATTATCGCAATGCATGCCCTAGACTCGCACACTTGAACCAAATTCAATCCTACCCAACTCAACCCACTCATTATCAAGCTTACCCAGTGTAACACCCCGTAACCGCAGCGGAAACGTAAACGGGATGCAACAGACGCATCTGATATCAACAGCATTGCTTATAAAGAAAACACCACTACATTAATTTACATCTCAATACATTGTTCCGAGTTTCGTTATCATCTAGGCGTTAACACATAAGTTTTACCGATAGTACATTAGCATATTTAATACAAAATAAAGATCCTTAAGCTTCCACAAAATAGCACACATCATCAAGCACGTATCACTCATTCCAATTTGGGTGTACCTAGAAAGCATGTAAAGAAAACGGGTCAACTACGAATAGTTGGTGAGTTTCACTAATTCGAGTAAACCATGATATATCAATATCAAAATATAATATTATCTGGGGACACTGTTAACCCAGTACTGTACTCGCTCCGGGGACAATGTTAACCCAGAGAAACATCCAATAACCTCTAGGGACACTTTTAACCCAGAAACACATTTAATAACCTCTGGGGACACTGTTAACCCAGAACACTGTTTCGGGCCTTACAATGTTAGCAACTCAGACAATTACCATCTTAATACATTACCGTACGATTCCCGTACAATCAAATATTATATAAATACATTCATTTCCATGCGATCAGCATGTACTTAAACATTTAAATAATAACATGCTTTCCGCCCCGGGAAAATATTTGAAACAATTCAGTAAAAAGGGGCTCGTGAAACTCACCTTTTCGTGAGCAAATATGTAACACTGTGCACGGCTACCGGTCCGGATCTGTAATACGATCCCTAAGTCGTTACTATACAATTTCTATTAATATAAATTAAATTCGTGTTAACCGGTACGTCTGGGGACACTGTTAACCCAGTACCGTACACGATCCGGGGACAATGTTATCCCCGAAACACTTCTCAGGACTTAGATTGTGATATCACTTAGAGTTCTTTAGTCAAAACTACCATTAGTTTGTTTTCCCGTTTTGCGTGCCTAGCACGGTTATCCGTTTTTATGTTTTCAAAAATGAGTTTGGTCACACACGACCCGAAAATAGTTGTTACTGATATTTTAATTAAAGTGGTGAAATTAGAGCTCGGTTTAGACACCCCGTTTGGCCGCGGGGCCCGTTTCCGGCCCGTTTCCGTCTTTAATACACCGGAAACTGCTAAATCGGGTAAAATTACCCAAATCATCCGAATTATTTTCGGATGATTTATTTCTACTTGATTAACTTAGTTTCATGAAAATAGTCCATTTTTAGGGTTTTTATACACCAGTCAGCTCGCTTAGGCGAACTTTGCCGGTTTACGCGTTTTAAGCTTTAAAAGTTTGTTTTTATGTTCTTTTTAGCACAAATAATTATCCGTTTAGTCTCGGATCTTGAAATTTTTCACAAAACACTTTTTAACAGTAAGGAATTTTATAAAAATATTTCCAGAATTAATTTTTATATTTAACATTTATTTATCTATTTTTAAACGTCATTTAAACACCAAATATGTCGAAAATACCAAACGACCTTAGAAAAATCCCAAATTTTTCTGGGATGACCCCTGCCATCCACATAGTTCCCTGAAATATTTCCAGAACCAAAATCTCATTTTTCATGCCATTTTCACCAAAACCGAGCTAGAAAACCCTAGAACTCGTTTTACCGAAAAGCCTACTTAGACTTCTCCAACGGATCTAAAATTTTGTGTGTGACTTTTATATGTTATAAAAAGCTTATCTGGAATTTTCCAGAATTTTTCATGATGTTTAACTATTTTTCATCATTTTTAGCCAAAACCGAGCATTAAATTCACCAAATATTCATCATTTGTCCAAAAATTACCAAAGTTTCACAGATCTCTTATTTTCATGTGTAGATCATCTCTGTGAAATTTCATGACCCAACTCTAAGTCTATCACAATCTGTCCAAATCATACGAAAAACCGAACTACCTTGTGTTTCTAGCTTTAGATCGCAAAGATCTTGCTTTCTAGCCTTTGCTAGCAACTAGATATAACACCTACAAGCACAATAACACCACACCAAGCAAGTTACACCCACAATCAAGCCATTTCTATCATGGTTTCGGTTAAGACACCAAAACAAAGATTTTAACCGTAAAAATTCGTTTTTGACTCTTTTAACTCCTTTCTTGGACCAAGATCCCTTGTATAACTTGTATACATCACTTGATCATGCAAGAATCGGTTTCATCTCGGGTTCTCACCCATTTTTCATTTGAAACCTCATTTTCTTGTAAATGACTCGAGAAAAGAAGATGAACACGACTATAATACGATCTTTACCTCGGTTTCTCTTGTTGAAAAGCTCGGTTTTTGGTTCTAGATCTTGAGAGAGTAAAGGGATTGTTGGAGGGTGTTGTGAAAAAAGAAAAATGAAATGAAATGAAGCCAAGTGGTCCGATCGGACCATATTGGAGGGTGGGGTGGGACCCACATCTTCATTTTAAGCCACATATTCAGATTCTCGTAATCTGGATAATGTTTTGGATAATCTGGTTCAGTTCGTTTTTCGGTTAAACGTTTAATTCGGCTTAAAACGAGGCTAAAACGGTCGTTTTTCGGCTTAAAAATGAAATTTATATAAAACCGATTTAAAAATTTAAACCATGACATTTATTAACTTAAAACATCATAGTATTAATAATTGTGCATCTTTTTCGGCTTGATCGATCGTCTCTTGCTTGGTTTGGTATTAAAGGTTTCGTTTAACATACCGACGTATCATTAAATCGAAATCCTTTTTCTGTGCTTTAATTCACTTATCCCGAAGCTTTAATACTTCGCAAACATCACTAAATATTATATATTTCGTCTATAATGCAATCCCCGATCGTTCGGGCTTCAATAACCGTTAATCGGTTAATCGTATTTCCAATACGATTAACTGTATATTCGAGTATAATTCGTACTATGAATCATACATACTTGTATAAACGCATCATAATTCACATAATCATTATTAAATAACACATAATTAGTATATACCGGTTAGGGTATACCTGGTTTTGCCGGAATCGTTACATTCTCCCCCCGTAAAAGAAATTTCGTCCTCGAAATTTTTACGCGACGACTATTTCTTTTTGAGGAAATAGATGGGGGTATTTCTTCCGGAATTCGTCCTTTCGCTCCCAGGTATATTCTGGGCCTCGTTGCGAATTCCATCTAACTTTGACCAACGAAAACTTGTTGTGTCTAAGTTGCTTGATTTTTCCGTCTACTATTTCTACGGGTTCCTCTACGAAATTGAGCTTATCACTTATTTGGACACCCTCTAAGGGTAACACCGATGTCTCATCCGACAGACACCTTTTCAAGTTCGACACGTGAAACACATTGTGAACTGCACTCAGTTCATCAGGCAGTTCTAATCGGTATGCCACAGGACCGATTTTTGCAGTAATGTCGAATGGTCCAATGTATCTAGGGGCTAACTTCCCCGCCTTTCCAAATCTGACTACTCCTTTCCAAGGTGATACTTTCAAATACACTTTATCACCTTTCTCAAATGATAACGGTTTTCTACGGGTATCGGCATAACTCTTCTGCCTAACCCGTGCGGCCTTCAGATTGTTCTTAATTTCAAGGATTTTGCTGGTCGTTTCCTGGACCAGATCTGATCTAATAACCTGTGTGTCGCCCACTTCAGTCCAGCAAAGTGGTGATCGGCACTTCCGTCCATACAATGCTTCGTAAGGTGCCGCCTTTATACTGCTATGGTAACTGTTATTATAGGAAAATTCAACGAGTGGGAGACGTTGATCCCAATTTCCCTTAAAATCCAGTACGCATGCACGAAGCAAATCCTCCAGTGTTTGGATGGTCCTCTCAGACTGACCGTCGGTCTGAGGGTGGTAAGCTGTGCTTAGATCAATACGCGTTCCCAGCGCTTCTTGTACAGCTTGCCAAAGATTGGAGGTGAAATGGCTATCTCGATCGGAGATGATTGAGATGGGTATCCCATGACGAGACACAATTTCATTTATTTAAATCTGCGCGAGTCTCTCGGTGTTATAATTATTTCTAATCGGAATAAAATGTGCCGACTTGGTTAATCGATCCACGATTACCCAAATTGCATCGTGTCCACGGGACGTCTTAGGGAGATGTGTCACAAAATCCATCGTGATTTGCTCCCATTTCCATTCGGGAATTTCCGGTTGTTGTAACATCCCCGAGGGTTTCTAGTGCTCCGTCTTAACCCTCGCACACGTCGTACACTTGCCGACGTATGTGGCTATGTCCTTTTTCATGCCCGGCCACCAGTAGAACTCCTTCACATCCTTGTACATCTTATCTGATCCCGGATGTATGGAATATTTCGATTTATGCGCTTCGTCCATGATTAATTCACGAAGGTCATGGAGGGTCGGGATCCAAATCCGATTTTTGAAATAGAGAATTTCGTCCACGCGCTGTTCGAAATTCTTTTTGTTACCGTAAAGTCCCTCTTTTTCCAATTGTTCCTCTTTCAACGCCTCGCGTTGAGCGACTCGAACCAGGTCCGAAAGGTTCGACTGGACTATCATCCCCAGCGCTCGCACTCGCAATGGCTTAACCCGATCCTTCATACTCAAGGCATCGGCTACGACGTTAGCCTTGCCGGGGTGATAACGGATGTCACAGTCATAGTCGCTTAATAACTCGACCCATCTTCGTTGCCTCATATTCAGTTCTTTCTGATCGAATATGTGTTGCAAACCTTTATGATCGGTGAAGATGGTGCACTTTGTACCGTAGAGATAATGTCTCCAGATTTTAAGTGCGAAGATAACTGCTCCCAGTTCTAAGTCATGAGTAGTGTAGTTTTTCTCATGTATTTTTAACTGTCGAGAAGCATAGGCTATAACCTTATTATTTTGCATCAACACGCATCCTAACCCTCTCCGGGATGCGTCACAATACACGACAAAACCATCGTCTCTGTCGGGGAGACTTAAGATTGGCGCTTGGCACAATCTTTGTTTTAGCGTTTGAAACGCCGTCTCCTGTTCTTCTTCCCATTCATACTTTCGATCCTTTTGAGTCAGGAGGGTTAAAGGTTGGGCGATGCTGGAAAAGTTCTCTATAAATCGACGATAATATCCAGCTAAGACTAAGAATTGGCGGATTTCCTTTGGCGATTTAGGCGCTTGCCAATTCTTAACTGCTTCAACCTTACTTGGATCAACGTGTATTCCTTGATGGTTTATAACGTGACCAAGGAATTGCACTTCTTGTAACCAGAAGTTACACTTAGAGAATTTTGCATACAACTTCTCCTGATTTAGAAGCTCTAAAATTAATCTTAAGTGTTGCTCGTGCTCTTCTTTACTCTTCGAGTATATCAAAATATCGTCAATAAACACGATGACGAATTTATCGAGGTAGGGTTTACAGACTCGATTCATGAGATCCATGAACACTGCTGGCGCATTTGTTAGCCCAAAAGGCATAACTAAGAACTCGTAATGGCCGTAACGAGTCCGGAATGCGGTCTTTGGGATATCCTCCTCCTGAATTCTAACCTGATGGTATCCCGATCTAAGATCTATTTTTGAGAAGTAGCTCGCACCTTGTAGTTGGTCGAACAGGTCATCAATTCGGGGAAGAGGGTACCTATTTTTGATTGTTAACTTGTTCAATTCCCTGTAATCAATGCACATTCTAAGGCTCCCGTCCTTCTTTTTCACGAATAGTACAGGTGCACCCCACGGGGAATAACTGGGACGTATAAATCCTTTATCCAACAATTCTTGCAACTGATTGGATAGTTCTTGCATCTCAGATGGTGCAAGCCGGTAGGGCGCCTTAGCAACAGGGCCAGCTTGAGGTAATAAATCGATTCTGAATTCGACCTGGCGGGTTGGCGGTAATCCAGGAAGTTCTTCTGGGAAAACTTGTGGAAATTCGCGTACCACTGGAATATCATCCACCCGTTTCTCCTCAGAATCAGTGGCCGTCAAGCTTGCTAGATACGCCACGCATCCCTGGCGTATATATTTTAACACCTTGAGGTGGGATATAAATGGTATCATGGTGCCTGACTTTTCTCCTTGCACTAATACCTCTTCGTCATCCGACACCCGGATCTTGACGATTTTCTTTTCACAGTTTATTTCTACTTTGTTACGTGCTAACCAATCCATTCCCACTATCATGTCAAAACTACCCAATTCTACCGGAAACAAGTCAATCGGAAGGGATTGATCGTTCAGAATAAAAGGGCAATTCCGAACTATTCGATTAACTATCATGGTTTTACCGTTAGCGACTTCTACGGTATAAGGTTCTATGGTTTCACAAATAGGAAGGTTTGCTATCGATAGGAACTTAACGGAGACAAAACTTCTATCGGCGCCCGTATCAAATAATACAGAAGCTTAATGATCAGAGACGAGGAAGGTACCTGTCACTACGCTGGGGTCTTGGCGTGCCTCGTTCGCCCCCATCACGAATGCTCGGCCTCTTGCCGGGTTGGACGACGATGCCTGACCCGCGGTTTGCCGCCCATTTCCTCCCTGGTTCAGTTTCGGACAGTTTCTCTTGAAGTGATCTGTGCTGCCGCATTCAAAGCAAGCACGGCTGGTGGTCATCACTTGATTTCCTTGTGGGTTTTGTTGTCGGGCTGGTTGGGTCCTAACTGGTTGCGCACGGATAGGTTGAGGTTGTCGGTTCAGATTGTTCAGGTTTGTCCTACATCTCGGTGCGTAGTGCCCTTCCCTGCCACACCGATGGCACACTACCACCCTGCACTCGCCACCATGTTGGTAACCGCATTTCCTACACCTGGGAAACGTCCTTGTATGCGGTTCCTGCCTTCCGCCCGAACTAGTCATGGCGTAGTTCTGGGCAGTGGGCCTAGCACGTTTATTTTGCTGCTTTTTCTGGATCCTATGATCATGTGTACCCCGCCTTCCCCCAGCGGATTCTCCTGCCACCTTCAGTGACCCGCTCCTTACGAAATCATACGTGACGATACCAGCTTGCGTCACCGCACCCTCTTACGTCTGGTGTCCCCCAAAATTGACTATACTCCTTACAACTGGAGTTAGCCCCCAAATATAGCGCTCAACCCTCTTCGACTCTGGGGTGGACAACCACGGTACCAATCGCGACAACTCATTAAACCGGTTCGTATAACCCAAGTGGTCTGCCCCCTGCATCTCCAGGTTCCACAATTCGTTTTCTAATTTCTGCAATTCATTTTTCGGGCAGAAATGTCCCAGTACAAGAGCCTTGAGCTCTGTCCAGGTCATGCGGTTTGTCACCGCCTGACCGCGAGTCTGCACTATCGTGTTCCACCATGTCAAGGCATGGTCAGTGAATGTGCAGGTAGCATACTTAACAACACAATCCTCGGGGCAGTTGCTGATATTCACAACGGATTCTATTTTCTCGATCCACTTAACCAACCCATTTGGTCCTTCAGACCCGCTAAACTCTAGGGGTTTGCACAACATAAAGTCTTTGATCGAACAACCCCTGGATGCAGGAATCGGTTCAGTACGGTTCGTCTCTACAGTAGGTATAGGGCCATTACTGTCTGTAACGACCACCCTAGGCTGTGCGTCATTTCCCGGAATCGGGTTATCATTCTGTGGAGGATTAGCATTTTGTTCCCCGTCATTATTGGTGGCCGTTTGATTGCTCGGAGGGGTTGGATTGGTCGAATTGTTAATACTGGCGGCGATGCGCGATACTATATCCGGTATCGCCGCCTCTAACTGGCGAGCAATCAGACGGCTCACGTCCACTTCCGACAATTGTGCTGAACGTTTTGGTGCCATTCTACACAACATTAAGAAAAATACATATAATTAATACAAATTCCAATCATAAAACACAACACACATTCCATTCATTAATAAACATCGGTACATATTACATCAAAGTCAGTTCACATACTTTCCTGTCATCATTCATAGGTCAAGTTTTCATACATAGGGCCTATGTCGGCATCATCTCGACATAACCCGCAATGGGTCAGTGCTTGAATGATACCCAAAAGTATCTATAATGATATACCCCAAAAAAGACCCCCTAAGGGCCAGTGGTTGTATTATAACTACCCAAGATTCACTCTATGTTAGCATCACCACTATCTGCTTACACAGAGTATCAAAAAGCGGTCCCTGATTACTCCCATCCTAACATAACTAACTACGGTGGTATACCAACCCCACCAACACAGCCACCAACACCACCATCACCGCCAATATACCCCGGATCCGCGTTTCCATCCGGTCGATCATCAGTTGGGAGTATGAGCACTCCCTCCTTAGCTGCGCAATCGTATACTGGTTGTCCATTATGCAGTCCCCCAGATACATCCGCCTCTGCACTCCCACTGTCAGGGCGGCGGAGTGCTCATTCACCTGCTCGGTGAGCACTCGAAGCCATGCCGCCGCGTCCCTTTCCTGCCTAGGAAGACCCCACACAGGTGGAGTCACAGGCTCGGGCTGGGAGCGGGAGGACTCGCCCCGACGGGTAGCAGGTCTGGGTGGGGGAGAGGTAGGTGGGACATGCGGGACACTGATCCGCGCCGTGAGGCGGGGTCCGTATCCGGGAGGGATAGGGGTGGCCTGTGGTGCGGGTGGGGTGGGGGATCTGACAATCCTGACTGGGGAGGACTGGCTAGAGCTCCTACGACTAGCCTCGCTAGGCTCAGAGCTGGATGATATGCGTAGACTCCCAGAGTTCCCGGAGCTGACTTCCTCCGGGTCCTCCTCCACCGATAAACTATGAGTTCTCGACATTCTTACCTGCACACAAGTTAATCAAACATATAGTTCTTTCCATAGTGTAAACCATAATCAAATTAATATACACTTACTTATACAACTTTACCACATAACAATATTATCATATATTTACACATATGTTGCCAATTTTACCTATTAAAGTCCCCCGTGACTTCCCCTGAATTCCCTCGTGCAGACGAGTCTGTTATTATGTTCCGGACCATAATAACTCACTTGTCCATCCAAGTTCATCCAGATCTCGTCACTATAAATTATTAGTTGATATTCAGATCCTATAATACTTGAGCTACTGGTTATATTTTAGGTATCTTTTTAAGACATCCTAATTCTTTATAACCAATGGCTCTGATACCAAGTTCTGTAACACCCCGTAACCGCAGCGGAAACGTAAACGGGATGCAACAGACGCATCTGATATCAACAGCATTGCTTATAAAGAAAACACCACTACATTAATTTACATCTCAATACATTGTTCCGAGTTTCGTTATCATCTAGGCGTTAACACATAAGTTTTACCGATAATACATTAGCATATTTAATACAAAATAAAGATCCTTAAGCTTCCACCAAATAGCACACATCATCAAGCACGTATCACTCATTCCAATTTGGGTGTACCTAGAAAGCATGTAAAGAAAACGGGTCAACTACGAATAGTTGGTGAGTTTCACTAATTCGAGTAAACCATGATATATCAATATCAAAATATAATATTATCTGGGGACACTGTTAACCCAGTACTGTACTCGCTCCGGGGACAATGTTAACCCAGAGACACATCCAATAACCTCTGGGGACACTGTTAACCCAGAAACACATTTAATAACCTCTGGGGACACTGTTAACCCAGAACACTGTTTCGGGCCTTACAATGTTAGCAACTCAGACAATTACCATCTTAATACATTACCGTACGATTCCCGTACAATCAAATATTATATAAATACATTCATTTCCATGCGATCAGCATGTACTTAAACATTTAAATAATAACATGCTTTCCGCCCCGGGAAAATATTTGAAACAGTTCAGTAAAAAGGGGCTCGTGAAACTCACCTTTTCGTGAGCAAATATGTAACACTGTGCACGGCTACCGGTCCGGATCTGTAATACGATCCCTAAGTCGTTACTATACAATTTCTATTAATATAACTTAAATTCGTGTTAACCGGTACGTCTGGGGACACTGTTAACCCAGTACCGTACACGATCCGGGGACAATGTTATCCCCGAAACACTTCTCAGGACTTAGATTGTGATATCACTTAGAGTTCTTTAGTCAAAACTACCATTAGTTTGTTTTCCCGTTTTGCGTGCCTAGCACGGTTATCCGTTTTTATGTTTTCAAAAATGAGTTTGGTCACACACGACCCGAAAATAGTTGTTACTGATATTTTAATTAAAGTGGTGAAATTAGAGCTCGGTTTAGACACCCCGTTTGGCCGCGGGGCCCGTTTCCGGCCCGTTTCCGTCTTTAATACACCGGAAACTGCTAAATCGGGTAAAATTACCCAAATCATCCGAATTATTTTCGGATGATTTATTTCTACTTGATTAACTTAGTTTCATGAAAATAGTCCATTTTTAGGGTTTTTATACACCAGTCAGCTCGCTTAGGCGAACTTTGCCGGTTTACGCGTTTTAAGCTTTAAAAGTTTGTTTTTATGTTCTTTTTAGCACAAATAATTATCCGTTTAGTCTCGGATCTTGAAATTTTGCACAAAACACTTTTTGACAGTAAGGAATTTTATAAAAATATTTCCAGAATTAATTTTTATATTTAACATTTATTTATCTATTTTTAAACGTCATTTAAACACCAAATATGTCGAAAATAACAAACGACCTTAGAAACATCCCAAATTTTTCTGGGATGACCCCTGCCATCCACATAGTTCCCTGAAATATTTCCAGAACCAAAATCTCATTTTTCATGCCATTTTCACCAAAACCGAGCTAGAAAACCCTAGAACTCGTTTTACCGAAAAGCCTACTTAGACTTCTCCAATGGATCTGAAATTTTGTGTGTGACTTTTATATGTTATAAAAAGCTTATCTGGAATTTTCCAGAATTTTTCATGATGTTTAACTATTTTTCATCATTTCTAGCCAAAACCGAGCATTAAATTCACCAAATATTCATCCTTTGTCCAAAAATTACCAAAGTTTCACAGATCTCTTATTTTCATGTGTAGATCATCTCTGTGAAATTTCATGACCTAACTCTAAGTCTATCACAATCTGTCCAAATCATACGAAAAACCGAACTACCTTGTGTTTCTAGCTTTAGATCGCAAAGATCTTGCTTTCTAGCCTTTGCTAGCAACTAGATATAACACCTACAAGCACAATAACACCACACCAAGCAAGTTACACCCACAATCAAGCCATTTCTATCATGGTTTCGGTTAAGACACCAAAACAAAGATTTTAACCGTAAAAATTCGTTTTTGACTCTTTTAACTCATTTCTTGGACCAAGATCCCTTGTATAACTTGTATACATCACTTGATCATGCAAGAATCGGTTTCATCTCGGGTTCTCACCCATTTTTCATTTGAAACCTCATTTTCTTGTAAATGACTCGAGAAAAGAAGATGAACACGACTATAATACGATCTTTACCTCGGTTTCTCTTGTTGAAAAGCTCGGTTTTTGGTTCTAGATCTTAAGAGAGTAAAGGGATTGTTGGAGGGTGTTGTGAAAAAAGAAAAATGAAATGAAATGAAGCCAAGTGGTCCGATCGGACCATATTGGAGGGTGGGGTGGGACCCACATCTTCATTTTAAGCCACATGTTCAGATTCTCGTAATCTGGATAATGTTTTGGATAATCTGGTTTAGTTCGTTTTTCGGTTAAACGTTTAATTCGGCTTAAAACGAGGCTAAAACGGTCGTTTTTCGGCTTAAAAATGAAATTTATATAAAACCGATTTAAAAATTTAAACCATGACATTTATTAACTTAAAACATCATAGTATTAATAATTGTGCATCTTTTTCGGCTTGATCGATCGTCTCTTGCTTGGTTTGGTATTAAAGGTTTCGTTTAACGTACCGACGTATCATTAAATCGAAATCCTTTTTCTGTGCTTTAATTCACTTATCCCGAAGCTTTAATACTTCGCAAACATCACTAAATATTATATATTTCGTCTATAATGCAATCCCCGATCGTTCGGGCTTCAATAACCGTTAATCGGTTAATCGTATTTCCAATACGATTAACTGTATATTCGAGTATAATTCGTACTATGAATCATACATACTCGTATAAACGCATCATAATTCACATAATCATTATTAAATAACACATAATTAGTATATACCGGTTAGGGTATACCTGGTTTTGCCGGAATCGTTACACCCAGCCCAGGTAAATCAACTTCTACCAATCCAAGCTCAACGCATCCAAGCAATTCAAGCCCAACCCATTCAACCAATTTAAATCAACCAACTAATCAACCAACCTCAAGTTAACCAAGCCACTCAAGGTGCTCAAGGACATGTGTGTTACATCAACGGTTCCCAAGTCTAAGCCTAACCCTTTATGAAGACATGCTACGTAAAAGCCATTTCTTTTATTTTACTTCTTTTCATTTAAATCTAATGTATTAACTTCATTAAATCTCCAGTTTTGTTATGAATGAGAATTATGGTTATTTATAATGGTATTCAATCTCTCATTTATTCCTATCTTGTCGTGTATTGCACTATTTATTGTTACACAATTTATTATCATGATTTAAGTGGTCTATGACTGGTTATTTACCGGGACTATGTGCATGGTGATGTGCATAGTTATCTAATAGTACCGTACTTGTATCATAAACTACCTATAACCGATTTCCTACAAACGTTTTGTAAATTGGGACTATGAACATGTGTTGTAAATAGTTATCTAATAGGATTCACATGTACAAATTTTATTTTGATATTATAATACATGACTATCCAAACCCTCCAAACTCACCACATTCTCACGTTACTCTTTCCTCATCTTATCTGATTTTATAATCTTGATTCAAAGCCTCATCTAATATTATATTATTTAATCATGTGTTTTGTTGACCTATTTATGTGTTTAGTTATTCATGAATTTTGTTTTCACCTCAAGTATTTCAAATACACCGAATGTGTAAGATAGCTATATAGTTTCAAATTTTCCTCCATTTATTTATTTCACCTTGTTGTTATTACTTTCGTTGACTAACTTAACAATTGCGTTATATTTTGCAAATTTGTTTACTAGTTATTTGTGGTCGTCAAAGTCAACTAATTTATTTTGTTTCATCTCTCTTAACCAAATAATTCCCTTTTATTATCAACTTAAAAAAAAAGGTTTTCTTTTACCTTGTTTTCGCACCCGCACAACGGGACAAACCATGTGCATCATGCGACGATCTAAATAATTATGCCTGCACACATAATTATCAAATCCTCGCATGGAATCCATGGTGAATACGATTGTGTGTCATAACTCAGAACCTAGGGTGATTTTGGGTAACGGTACAAATATAGATGTGATAAGGATATGGTGGATACGTCGCTGATATATCCTATATATAAGTATCCTTATCATATCTTCCATTTTTAGCGTTAAACAGGTCATTCGAAGTTTTGTGTTATTGTTTATTTTTTATTTTTTTTAAAAAAACCTCATAATTATTAGATATTTTATTTTAATGTAAGATTATATATTTTTGGACATTAAGTTTTTGTATCTATACTTTTTAATTATGTGAATGAATATTAGCTTTGATATGGTTTTAGTGTACTAATTGTTAATTATATGAATGAATATCTACTACTTTGATATAGTTAAAGTAAAATAATATTGTCTTTTATATGAATTAATTTAATAAATTAATAAGATATTATTGTCAATTAAATATTTACCTTTTATAGTTCCAAGGTAATTATGATATAAAGAAAATCACTTAGTGTAATGATGATATACATGGATGCTATATATGAATTACGGCTATCCTCATTCACAAACCAACCAAACCCAATCTTTATTATAAAACTAATATCTCTTTCTTCAACCCAACCCAACCCAACCCAACCAAACTTTCCACAAGCAAACCAATCTTAACTATTTTTTTTTTGTAAAATAAAGATAATTTATAATTGTTTTTTCATTAAAAGTGATTAGAAATATAAAAAATAATTTCTTTATTTAAAAATAAACTATATATTTAAGTAAAAAATATTTTAAAAAATTTTATGAACCAATAGAAAGTTGACAAGTATTGGGTAATATAAATCATAGTGACTAATATTAATTATATGTTATATTATATATTTTTTTTCAAACTTTGTTCTTAATAAAATTTATAACGGTATGTTCACAAGAAAAAACTGAACGATGCTATTTTTTTAGATTATTTTAAAATTTTAATTATTAAAAGTTATTAGAGAAAACAATATTAGTGTTAAAACTAATTAGTTGAAAGAAAAAAGAAAAAGGAATTACAAGAGAAAAGCATTCATGTCTTGACATTTGGCATTGGAAAAGATGGAGAATAGTTTGCAATCTGGTTTGCTAGCACGAGTCCAAATAGTGAAACAACCCACCTAAGGTTCACCAATGGGAGTGGTCAAGTTGCTAGCCGAAAATAATTCAATGATGATCTAGTCCCTATAACTTCCAATCAACTTTATAAATAGCTTAACATACCATATCTTTCCAAATCCAAATTTAAGCATATTTACATAATAATTAATAATGAGATTCAACATATAATGAGAAAATATTACATAATAATAATACTCAACATATAATGAGAACATATTACATAATCTATTACAACTATATTATACTAGTCTAATATTAAGTAACGATGTGAGCCAATGGTCGATGTCGATGATAATCAAAAAGGGCCCACTTGTGCCTGAAACAATCATATGTAAGCGTTAGCTACACTTGTACAAATGTACATGTTGACAACTTAACGTTTCAGATTTAACAAATGCATCAGTAGATTATCAAGAAAAAATTGCATACCTTAGTACATATAATTAAATCCCGACCGTCATTGCGGTAATAATCATCTCGGGATTCCTTCCCCGTATCTTTTTTGTCTACAAGGGGCAATACATTTTCATTCTCATAACTAATCACCGTACTAAACTCCTCATCTTCATACGCATGCGTATTAGTTGTTGGAGGATTCTTGATTACTATTGACATTTTTTTATCGAGCTGGTCTGTCACATAAAAAACTTGCCGTGCTTCTGAGCCCAATATGAAAGGATCATTCTTGTGTCCTAATCTACTTAGTTCAACCAATGTGAACCCAAGGTCGTCTTTCTTGACCCCGTTTTTATTGTCAACCCAATCACACTTGAACAGCGGGATTTTTCTAAAATGTTAATCATGTACCCACATGTCCTGTAAAACCCCATAATAGCTTGTCTCGGTGTAGGTTTTAACTTCTCTAGAAATGTGCAAGTCATTTGCTACTACACTAACCCCACTGTTCTAGTGAACTTTACCTTCTCGAGATTTTGTACGAAATGTACGTTGATGTCATAGACTTCGTAGCTCAATACGTTTCTATTTGGTCCATATGAAATCCACCTTAAGGTCTCTGATATACTTTCACGCGATTCCGCTAACTCTCTCTCAACCTGATACATATATACTACAAGGGTGATCACATATAATAAATATTTAACTAGTAAGGCCGTTATTAAATATGTAGTATATGTACGTACCTCATATCGTAACCACATACCAAAATTTAAGTTGTGCTCTTTCTCTAGCCATGCTGTTTTCTTGTCAGGATGTTGTCGTTCAATAAATGCCATGTGCCGACTGTAAATAAATATTGACGAATTAATTTTATACACCGTGTAGTAGAAATTAAAATAATATAATCAATGTACATAATACTTACTCGATATAAGGAACAATTTCGGATGTATTTTGAGCATATAAAATTTGCTTTCACGAACAGATCTGAAGAAATGTCGTCCATTGATTTGCCCGTTGATAGTGGGACTCCGTTTTTATTACTTGCTCTATTCTTATTTTCAATCGAGTTCCTCAAGCTATTAGGAATACCAATAGTGTTCAACTCTTTTTCGCTCAAGAACTCAATCGTCTCCTCAGCAACATTTTGTTCAACAATGCATCTTTCTGGCTTATTTTTGTTTCGCACGTGCCAAAAAATTACAGCTTACCAAAAAATTATTACAGCTTTATTACAGCTTGAACTAATCAAGGCTTATTTTTGTTTCGCACGTAACCACATGCTTTATTACAGCTTACCAAAAAATTAAGGAGTGATATGAATATAAAAATAAGAAAGTACCTTATTATAGCATATCTTGTGGGTTGTGGCATAATAGATCGTATTGCAAGGGTGCAAAAACTTTTGCATAAGCATGTGACAGTAATGTGATTTAAGTCCTATTAGCTTCCTGTCCTTTAGAATAACCAAAGTAGCAAAATTTGAACAATACCCTTGTGGGACCCTTAACCTGTACAACGTGTCGCAAAACTTGTCTTTTTCCTCTGTCGTTAATGTGTAACTCGCATGAGGAAGCCTAATGTTTATGCCGTCTCTCTTGGGTTGTAACTATGGCCTTAAGTGCATATCATCTAGATCTAGTCAAGCCTCCAATCCATCTTTCGTCTTTCCCGGAATGTTTAACAATGTTCCGATCAGACTCTCCGCCACATTCTTTTCAATATGCATAAAATCTATACAATGGTTGACAGAAATAAACTGCCAATATCTAAGTTTCCAATGCCAAATATTAAATTTCTTCGAGTAGGGTTTACCGTTGATTTTTGTTACTTGCTCTATTCTTATTTTCAATCGAGTTCCTCAAGCTATTAGGAATACCAATAGTATTCAACTCTTTTTTGAATTCGCTCAAGAACTCAATCGTCTCCTCAGCAACATTCTGTTCAACAATGCATCTTTCTGGCTTATTTTTGTTTCGTATGTGCCCCTTAATAACCTTCATACACCTTTCAGATGGATACATCCACCGAAAGCATACGGGACCACATAACTTAACTTCCCTAGCAATGTGCACGGTTAAATGAATCATAACATCAAAAAACGATCTAGGGAGGTATTTCTCGAGAAGGCACAATGTCACAAACAAATCTACCTCCAATTTGTCAACCTCCTCGACCTCGATCTCCTTGCTACAAATTGATTTGAAAAAAAAAACAGAACTCGAAATAAAAAAGTATACGGTCACGTAACCACATGCTTTATTACAGCTTACCAAAAAATTAAGGAGTGATATGAATATAAAAATAAGAAAATACCTTATTATAGCATATCTTGTGGGTTGTGGCATAATAGATCGTATTGCAATGGGGCAAAAACTTTTGCATAAGCATGTGACAGTAATGTGATTTAAGTTTTATTAGCTTCCTGTCCCTTAGAATAACCAAAGTAGCAAAATTTGAACAATACCCTTGTGGGACCCTTAACTTGTACAACGTGTCGCAAAACTTGTCTTTTTCCTCTGTCGTTAATGTGTAATTCGCAGGAGGAAGCCTAATGTTCGTGCCGTCTCTATTGGGTTGTAACTCTGGCCTTAAGTGCATATCATCTAGATCTAGTCAAGCTGGAATCTTTCGTCTTTCTCGGAATGTTTAACAATGTTCCGATCAGACTCTCCGCCACATTCTTTTCAATATGCATAAAATCTATACAATGGTTGACAGAATTAAACTGCCAATTTCTAAGTTTCCAATGCCAAATATTAAATTTCTTCGATTAGGGTTTACCGTTGATTTTTGTTACTTGCTCTATTCTTATTTTCAATCGAGTTCCTCAAGCTATTAGGAATACCAATAGTGTTCAACTCTTTTTTGAATTCGCTCAAGAACTCAATCGTCTCCTCATCAACATTCTGTTCAACAATGCATCTTTCTGGCTTATTTTTGTTTCGCACGTGCCCCTTAATAACCTTCATACACCTTTCAGATGGATACATCCACCGAAAGCATACGGGACCACATAACTTAACTTCCCTAGCAATGTGCACGGTTAAATGAATCATAACATCAAAAAACGATCTAGGGAGGTATTTCTCAAGAAGGCACAATGTCACAAACAAATCTACCTCCAATTTGTCAACCTCCTCGACCTCGATCTCCTTGCTACAAATTTATTTGAAAAAAACAGAACTCGAAATAAAAAAGTATACGGTCACGTAACCACATGCTTTATTACAGCTTACCAAAAAATTAAGGAGTGATATGAATATAAAAATAAGAAAATACCTTATTATAGCATATCTTGTGGGTTGTGGCATAATAGATCGTATTGCAAGGGGGCAAAAACTTTTGCATAAGCATGTGACAGTAATGTGATTTAAGTCCTATTAGCTTCCTGTCCTTTAGAATAACCAAAGTAGCAAAATTTGAACAATACCCTTGTGGGACCCTTAACCTGTACAACGTGTCGCAAAACTTGTCTTTTTCCTCTGTCGTTAATGTGTAACTCGCAGGCGGAAGCCTAATGTTCGTGCTGTCTCTCTTGGGTTGTAACTCTGGCCTTAAGTGCATGTCATCTAGATCTAGTCAAGCCTCCAATCCATCTATAGTCTTTCCCGGAATGTTTAACAATGTTCCGATCAGACTCTCCGCCACATTCTTTTCAATATGCATAAAATCTATACAACGGTTGACAGAAATAATCTGCCAATATCTAAGTTTCCAATGCCAAATATAAATTTCTTCGAGTAGGGTTTACCGTTGCTGCCTTCTTCTGTTGTATTTGATTCTTTTGTTCCCACCTCTCCCATTCGAAGCTTGTTGCAAGCCTGATGCATTGATCTTGTGGCCCTTACCCCAAATTTTTATACAATATTGCATCTCGTTATATATTTCTACCCCGTTCTTAGGTATTGGTTCATTTCGAAACTCTTGTGTTCCATCGAATCCTTTCTTTTGCTTTCTGAACGGGTGGTCATAAGGTAGATACCGTCTGTGGCCACCATAGCTTTGCTTATTTGATCTTCTTAGTCTAACAAAGTTTGTTTCCTTACCACAAACTACACAACCAAAGAATCCACTATATGGACAACCACAAAGTGTACCATGGGCGGGATAATCGTTTATGGTCCATGAGACAACAACATGTAGCGTAAACCTTTCTCGGGCATATGCATCGTATGTTTCTACCCCCGTATCGAATAGCTGTTGTAGATCTTCAATCAACGGTGCTAAAAATACATCGATATCGTTACCCGGTGTCCCCGATATCAATAAAGACAGCATGATGAACTTCCTTTTCATACAGAACCATGGTGGAAGGTTGTAAATGACAGCTAAAACTGGCCAGACACTGTGGTGTCGATTTCCTCTATTAACATCCACCCCATCAGCTGCAATGCCTAGCCGCAAACTTCTTGGATCTTATTTAATGAATTAATATCTGTTATCTATAGCAGCCCATGCGGGTGAATCCGCCGGGTGACGTAAAACACCGTCCTTTATTCTACTTTCTGCGTGCCATCTCAAATGTCGTGCAGTCGTCTGTGACTGAAAAAGTCGTATAATCCGCGGAATTATGGGAAAGTACCACAATACTTTTTCTGGAATTTTATTGTATGTTACTTTTTTAATATCATCTTCCTTCCATCTTAATTTTCCACAAGTAGGACATACTTCATATTTTTCGTACAGTCCCCTGTAAAGAATGCAGTCGTTAACGCAAGCGTGTATTTTTGTTATAACCTGACCTCATTGCTTTGAATGTTCTCTTAACCTCATATGTACTACTAGCCATTTCATTACCTTCTTGTAGCATCTTCTTAAAGACAATAATGAATTCTGTACAACATTTATCTGAAACTCTATACTTGCTCTTCACGTTGAAAAGTTTTACCAGCGTAGACAACTCCGTGAAGGCGGGACAACCTTTGTAAAGTGGCTTCTCAGCATCTTCAATTACGAACTTTGCATAATCACGGTCATCCGTGAAGTTTACTTCTGTAGCTTCAACCATATTTACTGTTTGGGCAGCATCAGTTGGTAAATCCGAAGTAAAATCGGTTGTGTGCATTTCATAGTTGTCATCCAAAACCGGATAACTAATTTGGGGCTCATCCTTTACTCCATGCTTAGACCATATGGTGTAGTTTTGATCTATGCCATGTTTGAATAAGTGATGTTTCACATCGTCTAGACTGAGTGATATGTGGTTTAAACAAGTCTGACATGGACACGATATTTTTTTTTTAATTTGCTTATTGCTCGATTTCTTTAAATTGGTGATTGCATAATCTATAAAACTTAGAACTCCATCCATGTAAACCTTTTTGTTTCTTTTCGTTGCCATCCAAGACTTGTCCATCTTTGAAATCACCACTGTAAACATAATTAAACCAAATAAGTAATTATTCTTATCAATTAATCGAACAACATACCTATTCTACTCATAATTAAATACATACCTTACTTTGTATTTCTCACAGAGGTCGAACCTACGTTGTGATATGTTTATCAATTAGGTCGAATTACCCACGTGAGTTGTGTTTAGATTTGGGTGGAAAGGGGTCATGGGTCGAACCTACGTTGTGATATGTTTATCAATTAGGTTGAATTACCCACGTGAGTTGTGTTTAGATTTTGGTGGAAACGGGTCATGGGTCATGGGTCGAACCTACGTTGTGATATGTTTATCAATTAGGTCGAATTACCCACGTGAGTTGTGTTTAGATTTGGGTGGAAACGGGTCATGGGTCGAACCTATGTTGTGATATGTTTATCAATTAGGTCGAATTACCCACGTGAGTTGTGTTTAGATTTGGGTGGAAATGGGTCATGGGGATAACATATAATAATCCCAAACCGAACTCTTTTAAATCCAAAACCCGTTTAAACCGAACATTTGTTTGGACTCTGTTATCCAATTGGACTATGTTATCCCCAATTGGATACTATTATCTCCAATTGGACGTTGCTATTCCCAATTGGACTCTATTATCCCCAATTGGACACTATTATCCCCAATCGGACTATGTTATCCCAATTGGACTTTGTTATACCCAAGTGGACTTTGTTATACCCAATTGGACTCTATTATCACAATTGGACACTATTATCTCTACTAGGACTATGTTATCCCAATTGGACTATGTTATACCCAATTGGACTCTAGTATCCCCAATTGGCGACTTTTAACCCTAATAGGACTATATTATCCCAGTTGGACTCTATTATCCCCATTTGGACTTTGTTATACCCAATTGGACTCTATTATCACCTATTGGACACTATTATCCCTAATAGGACTATGTTATCCCAACTGGACTATGTTATCTCAATTGGACTATGTTATACCCAATTGGACTCTATTATTCCCAATTGGAGACTTTTAACCCTAATAGGATTATGTTATCCCAATTGGACTATGCTATTCCAGTTGGACTCTATTATCCCCATTTGGACTATGTTATACCCAATTAGACTCTATTATCCCCAATCGGACTATGATATCCCAATTGGACTTTGTTATCCCCAGTTGGACAATGTTACCCACAATTGGACTCTCTTATCCCCAATTGGACACTGTTATCCCCAACTGGACTCTGTTATACCCCATTGGAATCTGTAATCCCTAATCGGATAACAAATGACTTATTTTGTAAAGAATTGGAGGTTGGATTTGGGTTAGTTAAATGGTTAAAAGGCCATGCTCTTAATTAATGGTTCAATTTATTTTGGAATTAGATTTGGTTAAATACTTAAGTCCAACTCCTAATTAGAGAATTATAAGAACTTCTATTTTTGTTATAATTTTTTTAAATTTTAAATTTAAAAAAAAATGTTAGCTAATATTCTTAAAAACTAAATGACAATAGAAAGATTGGGGTCTGTAATAAAAATAGATTGGGGTCGGTAATAAAATAATATTGGTGTCGGTAGGAGTTCGCTATGTAAATTTACATTATGTATTTATAAGAGTAACATAATGAAGGTAACATATACAAATTGTAAAAAGATAATGATAATTAATGTATTTATAAGAGTGACATAATTTATAAGAGTAATATTATATAAATTTACATTATGTATTTGTAAGAGTAACATTTACAAATTATTAAAAGATAATGATAATTAATTACAGCTAAAACTGATTGGTCAACCATAAAATTTCAAATTTCTCAAAATCGTTCCGTCCCAAATTTACAAATATAGCTTAATAATGACTGTTTAATATTAATAGGATTCTAAAATGGCGCCGTTAATCAATGTTTAATTGAAAATTAACAAAAATTGAAAATTTCACATTACCGCCATGAACAAATTACACTACTATTGTTACGGAAACATGGTCATAATGATGCATTCCACATCTGTTGACGGTTTCCCTTCTAGAACTCGATTGACGATTTTTAGAAATACGCAGATTTGTCATCAAGTAATTCATCTTCTTCTACTAAGGTTTGTGATGATTTTTTATATGTTCTACATACTATGAATGCCTGTGACGATTTGTATATATGTTTATTTGCAATCAACAACTCTCATTTGCATGTTACTTTGGGTCGTAGGCCATGGAATTGGAACGAATATATGAAGGGAAGATGCATTGGAAGACCTGTATAACGAAGAATCTCATGATGATTCGAGTGACTCTGATATAAGTCCCTCAGATGCCTATGATAACGAACATATAGTGAATGATGTCAAAGATAAAAAGAAAAGGGGATTAACCAGACTGCAAATATGTGAAGTGCCTATACAAATTCTGGTGGGAAAAAACATAAAGTCAAGTTTGATACGTTTGGCAGGTTGACTGGAAAGTACAGATCTGAATTCGTGAGTTTCTTAGGAGATCTGGTCAGTGAGAATGTGAATTTCAGTGTTCTTACATGGAGGGTAGCATCCAAAGAACTAAGGGAGAAGTTGTGGGAAGAGATTACGGTAAATAACTTAGGAGATCAATTATTTGTTTGCATACATTATATCCCATTCTAATTGTAATTGTTATTTCAGCGTTATTACGAAGTAGACGAAGACAAAAGAAAAGTTTTAATGACTCATCTCGGTTTGCTCTTAAGAAGCTTTAGAAGTAGGGTGTATAAACGGCCCCAACCTAGGCAACCCAGAGAAGTTAACTAAAATTCCATGACAGTTTCGGACAATAATTCTTAACTAAGATCACTGGGACAGCTTTGTCGAGTTTACACAATCCGACAAATTTAAGGTAAATGATTATAAAATTTAAGCTAGATTTGAAAATATGTGAGATTAAGATTTGACATATGTGAGATATAATTTTCATGAAGGATTCGTCGATCTTAAGGAAGGAAGCTCGTGTGAAGTCGCGTTATAACCACCGGTTGGGAAGAGGTGGATATGCTACTCTTGAAGAAAAAATGGTAAATGTTTTATTCTTTAAACATTCCCTAAATAGATGCTTAGGACTTAAAAAAGATTGTGTGATTTAATACTAATGCACTTTTCTTATAAATTATAACAAGCTTGCAAACAATGAAGTTGAGAAAGATGTACCTCCCTCCCCGTGTCTAATGTGGTATAAAGCCCGTCAAAACAAAGATGGTGAAATAGAAGATGAGGAGGTTAAAACGCTCGGAGAGCAACTAGTAAGTTCGGGAGACAGTCTTTAATTTATTCATACTGTCTTGCTAGAGTTGATTGATTTGACATATTATTTTAAAAGTTGAATGATTTTACATTTTATTTTGTGTAGCTGGAAAATGAAAAAAAAAATCAATGTTGGGGAGTTAAGGGTTGATCAAGGTGAGGATGCCATGACACTGGTCTTTGGCCACGAAAAACGTGGCTGCATAATAGGTGTAGGAACCAGAGTAATGTCTTCTATATATCTTCACGGTCCACGACGACTTAGAGGATCGACGAAAGAACAAATAAAGGAGCTTCAACTTATGGTCTAGTCTGAGAGAGACGGAAAAGAAAAAGAGAGACAAGAAAGACAGAAACAAGGTGAAGAACTTATGTCGATGAAAAATGCCCTTGATAAACAACAAGCTGACATGAGAGCGTTACTATCCAGCCTTACTATTCAGGGGATTTAGGTGGGGACAAAACTGAATCAACAGCAAGTAAGTGAATCTGTCTAAAATATTTTTATAAATATAAATCAATTAATCCATAGCTAATCCATTGTGCTCATGAAAAGTAGTCTCCGAGTTATTCAAGTGGGTCCCAATAGAATCAAATTGATGATATACTTCAGCTAAAACAGTCCACAAAGGTTAACATAACTCTAGTAAATTATTATTTTATTTTAATATTATTTTGATTAATTCAATTGTATTATAACATTGTACTTTAAATATGAGTATTTGATCAGGGCAATGAGATAGGTCCTGGAAATCAGTCTCCAAGTCAATCAGGTGGACGCCAACTGAAAAAAACTACACTTTGTCCGGTAAGAATGACCGAGCCACTCCAGCTACACTCAAAAGGAAACATTCTACACATGAGAAAGTCAATCAAGTAAGTTATTGTTGAATACTTCAATAATTTACAATCCTCATTAAATAATTGTGGGAATTATAAATTGTTATTTAGGAATCTTCCCAAACCGTCACAAATAACGCGGAAAGCTCACCTGTGCCATTAAATACTCCTACACCAAAAGGAGAACGGATATGTACTTTTACAAATTCTTCTTTGTATTTTTTTTCTTTTTTTCCTTATGACAAATGACATAAATTATTATAGACTATCAACTGTCGACTAGCAAGTGTGACCAGGAGAAAAATTGTCGCTTCTTGTACGATTTACTTGTCCGAAGGTCTACAAACATGTCATAATGTACCAATCCAAGAAGACTGCTACAAAGTGTCGATTGACTGATCGATACAAGATGCAAGATTTTTACCTCATGAAACCCCCGGTGCGTGAACAGTCGGGGAGGCAGTTGGCAGTTTGGCTCCTTGGCTGAAGGATCTTTGCATTATTGATGTGATTTTATGTAATTACTTTTTATAATGGTTTTTAAATTATTAAACTATTTCAAACAACTTAGGTGTTTTTTTTTCCTTTTTAAATGGTATTGAAACAGGATGATCAACAAATTAAAATTCAAAAGGTCAACGACTTTACACACGGGACAATAACTAAATATGTTGATGGTCAACTGCGGAATCAACCGATAGATTCAAAGGTCAAAAAAACACCTAAAACAAAAGGAACAGTAGAATATGTCCAGTTGAATAATCTTAAATCAAAGATCACCAAAAGTAGTACTAAGCCGGCTTAATTAATTCAACTAGTTAGATTTAGATTAGGATATGATGCATATTGGTAGAACTCCCGTTTAAAAATTTATGTATATGTAGAAGAATTTCATTTATTTTATTAATATTTTTTTATCGTTTCATTAATTATATATTATCCATTATTAAGCTTATTTCTCAATTGTCACTAAATGTGAAATGCAATCAAATTGATGTGATTATAACTCATTTTTGGTAACATTTTAAATTACCAAATGTCACTAAAAGGTTAGATTTGGGTGATTATAAACTATATATAGTCACATTTTACTAAATAATTTGTGTCTAACATATATATATGGTCACATTCATTAAAGATAGTGTCAGTACAAGTGTCACTAAAAGGTATATATTGGTAATTGTGTGTTAACAATTGTGTGATAACTAACTACATATAATCACTGCCTACCTAAATATTTGTGTCTACATCCCATAAACAGTCACAGTCTTTAGAAAAGACTGTGACTACAAGTATGTTATAGGGTCATGTAATTACGTAATGTATGTCACTAAAGGTAAATGTAACAAAAAATATTCAAATATAGCGTCACTGAAGGATGTCCAACAGTGACACTTAAAATAAGAGATGTCACTAGAAGCTATGGAATAGTCATAACTTAGATTAACATTATTTGTGTGATAACTAATTACATATAGTCACACTGTCCAACATTATTTTTCACTAAAGTACAAAAATACTCACATTTTTTAATATTAGTGTGACAACAAGTGTGTAAGGGTCATGTAACTAGGTAATATATGTCACTAAATGGAAATGTAACAAGAAATTTTCAAAGTTAGTGTGACTAAAGGGTACACAACAGTGACACTTAAAATAAGACTAGTTTTTATTAAACGTTTTTGGTCACATTTTCATTGGTGTTATGTCACGAAAAGGTATGGAATAGTCACAACTTAAATTAAAAATTGTGTGATAACTAACTACATATAGTCACACTGTTCAACATTATTTTTCACTAAAATACAAAAATACTCACATTTATTTAATAATAGTGTGACAACAAGTGTTTTAGGGTCATGTAACTAGGTAATATATGTCCCACTAAATGGAAATGGAACAAGAAATTTTCAAAGTTAGTGTGACTAAAGGATACACAACAGTGACACTTAAAATAAGACTAGTTTTTATTAAATATTTTAGGTTTCATTTTCATTGGTGTTATGTCACGAAAAGGTATGGAATAGTCACAACGTAGATTAAAAATTGTGTGATAACTAACTACATATAGTCACACTGTTCAACATTATTTGTCACTAAAATACAAAAAATACTCACATTTATTTAATAATAGTGTGACAACAAGTGTGTTAGAGTCATGTAACTAGGTAACATATGTCACTAAACAGAAATGTAACAAGAAATTTTCAAAGTTAGTGTGACTAAAGGATACACAACAGTGACACTTAAAATAAGACTAGTTTTTATTAAACGTTTTAGGTCACATTTTCATTGGTGTTATGTCACAAAAAGGTATGGAATAGTCACCACTTAGATTAACAAGTTGGTTTCTAGTTGTGATTAAATACCAACCAATAGTCGCACTGAACATAGTGTAATATGACAAATTTCAAGCAAAACGTCACATCAAAAAAATATTGCATGTGAGCAATTGTTGATATATTGCCATTAACCAATAAAACATGTGTCACTGAAAATGGTTTATATTCATGTTATTTGATAAAAATGGAAAAAAAATCACTGGTCTATAGTGACACCTCTACTCTACGGTGACTTATTTTTATATGCTACAGTGACGATTTTTAGTGTGTCACCAAAAATCATTTACAATGGCGCGACATTTGGTGACATATTTAGCGAAAAAAATCGTCACTAACTACCTACGGTGATGATTTTTGTGTGTCACTGAAGCCCGATTTTGTACTAGTGTATCATACATTCGGATGTATGTGGTTCTTTTAAGACAATGAAAAGGAATGGTGTAAGATACTTCATTACCTTTACCGACGATTATAGTCATTATGGGTATGTGTTCTTGTTAAGACACCTGATGAAGCCTTTGATATGTTCAAAGTCTTCCAAAATGAAGTACAACATGAACTCAATAAAACAATTAAAGTACATTGTTCCAATAGAGGAGGTGAATACCTCATTATGCGTTTCTAGATCATCTTAGGAGTTATGGGATTGTCTCACAACTTCCTCCACCTGGAACACCGCAACATAATCGTGTGTCCGAAAGGAGGAATCAAACTCTATTGGACATGGTTCGATCTAGATGGCTAGAAGCACATTGCCTCTATCATTTGGGGTTTCGCATTGATCTCCGCAGCCCGTATTCTAAATATGGCACCAACTAATAAAGTGTATTGGACACCTTTTGAAATATGGCATGGAAGTGTTCCATCATTATCAAATTTAAAGGTATGGGGTTGTGAGGCTTATGTTATGCACAACACCCAAAACAAACTTGAAAGTCAATCCACTAAGTGTATCTTTGTAGGATATCCCAAAGATTCTATGGGATATTATTTCTACAATCCAAAAGAGCAAAAGGTGTTTATTGCTCGAAAGGCTGAGTTCTTGGAAACTAATTCCTTATGGAAGGAACTAGTAGAACTGTGGAACTCGAGAAGGACCGACAACCACAAGCCGATACACGTTTGGTTGATACTAGCAATCAACAGAGGTTGTTGAGAATTATGAAATGGTTGATCAAGACACACAAAACGTTCGCAAATCTGTTAGAATTAGCACTCCACCCGAAAGATATGGATTTTTCGTTGATGGATGTTATGTGGTAGATTTGGATGAACCCACCACATACCATGATGCAATGTCACAATATGATTGTGATAAATGGCTTGAAGCTATGAACATTGAGATGCAATCCATGCATGATAATCAAGTATGGGACATGGTTCTTTCACCTTTTTTGATTCCAAGTTGGTTGGAAGTAAGTGGGTTTTCAAGAAGAAAACTGATATGCATGGAAACTTGGATACTTATAAAGACTTATAGCGAAAGGTTTCACTCAAACTCAAGGGGTTGATTATAATGAAACTTTCTCGCCGGTGGCGATGCTAAATTCTATTAGGATATTGTTTGCCATAGCCGTATATTATGACTATGAGATTTAGCAAATGGATGTCAAAACTGCTTTACTTAATGGACACCTTGAGGAAGATTTCTATATGGTTCAGCCTGAAGGTTTTGTCGAACCACAACATCCTAATAAAGTATGCAAGTTAAATAAGTCAATCTATGGATTAAAACAAGCATCTAGAAGTTGGAATCACCATTTTGATAATGAAGTTAAGCTTTTTGGATTCATCAAAAACGCTGATGAAGCTTGTTTGTATAAGAAAGCTAGCGGGAGCATCATTACCATTTTGGTATTTATATGTCGATGACATACTACTTTTTGGAAATGACATTCCAACCATGGAAGGTGTAAAAGCATGGCTTGGAAGTTGTTTCTCAATCAAAGATCTTGGTGAAGCCTCCTATATTCTGGGAATAAGGATCTATAGGGATAGATCAAGGTGGTTGATAGGTTTAAATCAAAGTGCATACATTAACAAAATCTTGAAAAGGTTCAAGATGGACAACTCTAAAAAGGTTCGGTACCTATTCAAAGAGGAATAATATTGAGTGCATCACAATGTCCAAGCTCAAAGGATGAACAAGACAAAATGAATGGAATCACGTATTCATCTGCTATAGGATCCATCATGTATGCTATGATATGCACTAGACCAGATGTGTCATGTGCTTTGAGCATGACAAGTAGATACAAACAAAATCCGGGAAGTAGCCATTGGATGGCGGTTAAGAGCATATTGAAATACCTTAGGAGGACTAAGGATATGTTTCTAATTTATGGCTCTGGTGAGGAGGAACTCGTTTTAAAGGGTTACACTGATGCTAGCTTCAAAACTGATCGAGATGATTATCGATCACAATCAAGATACGTTTTCGTTTTAAATGGTGGGGCTGTCTCTTGGAAGAGCGCAAAACAAGGTGTGGTAGCCTTGTCCACCACTGAATCACAAAGTTCACACTGATCAAAACATTGCGGATCCACTCACGAAGCTCCTAGAAAGGCCAAAGCATGAAGGTCATACTTGTGGCTTAGGACTTCGATATTCTAGTGATTGGATTTGATCAAATTTTGTATTATGATATCGGAACAATTGTTATTTTGACTCAATCACATGATTATGGTTTATGATTATGACTTTTGAGTTATGTTCTATTTTAGCATGTTTAAATCCATGAATAAGTTAATTATTCTAAATGTCCGTAGTCGATCATATTTGTGGGAACAAATATGAAGGTAAGACTGTTATGAACTTGGATTTGTAGATATTCATAAGGTATGAATATAGCAAGGGTTTGCTGCCAAGGTTCATAGATATATATGGGATAAATATTGGACTGACCCGCCCTCAAATATTATTGCATGGAATCCTTGTGATTTGTGGTCATAAGTAATTTTGAGTAAAGGCAAACATCATAGTATCTTACGACCTGAGATACATACTGGGTCTTGATATTCACCGAATATTATACTTTAACTTAGTTCTTCGCTGCTCTAAAATATGTCAATACATAAGGCTAAGCTCAATTATGGTACGAGGTGATAATGAGAGACGTTTGTAGTCAATAGGGGATTTGTCACTCTTATTCGTTGAGAGTTAAATCTCTAAGGCCTGATAAATTAAATCAACAGAGAATGATCACTGTGTGTCTCTAGATTTAACATGTCATTTGTGGTAAAAAGGATAAATGATAGTTTCACCTAAATCATTTTCAAGTAAGGGACTTGAAGGGTATGATATTATTGAACGACACTTTGTCATGCGTATTAGGGGTAGTAAACCATTGTTAGGCGGTATTTGCTACTTGCATCAATCTTCTATGTATCTTGTGCAAGTGGGAGATTGTTGGAATCGATCTGCCCAAGACACATATTTAAGTTTCTGTGGCTACTACGTTATGATCCAATTCAGGTCATACCCAATAACAAGCTAGACAAACACCACGATATTTATTATTGTAGGAATCGGTCTGCCCAAAACACATATTAGAGTTGATGTGGCTAGTACGTTATGATCCAAGTCGGGTCATACCCAATAACAAGCTAGAAAAACACCATAATATTTATTGTAGATATGATCTAACAAATAAATTTTAGCACTTACGATATTTAGAAAATGGGTTTCTAAATATATGCACTTGAGGAATCGATAAATTATATGGATAATTTATTTAGAGAGATTATCTTATGATATTATTTAAGTTGGTTAAATGATATATATATGATAATGGTTGTGGTATGTTGCATGAAACTTATGGCATGTTAAAAGTGTTAAATGTCACAAAGTTTCAATAGACCTATGACTAATACATGGAGTATTAGTCCTGCGACTGCTATATGGAATATTAGTCTTGAGACTATTACATGTGGTATTAGTCTGCTGCCAGGAAGAAAGAGAAAATATATATTCTGGTAGGACCGGCATATTAGGTGGAAAATTCCCACCCTTTTGTTTAAATATACTTTTCTCTTATTAATAACTATTGGGACACAACACAACACAACCAACCACATTACATGCAATATTGTACTCACTCTCTCTTCTCTCTCTTCTCTCCAAAAATCGGTTCAAGGAAGAAGAACACAAGAGGGTTTTATCTTTCAAGTGAAAGAGTCATTAAATCCTAGCAAGCAAGGGTGTTTGTTGAAGGCTTGGAAGGTATACAAGCTTGAGGCTCTTCTCCATTGAAGGCTAGCCATTCAAACCGTCATCTCCTTCATATTCTTGCCTCTTGAAAGGTTGTAGTACATAAACCCCCTATGGTTGATAGGTTTCGTATGCATGTAATTCGTATATGGATCCGGGGCTTGGGTTTACATATAAAACGGGTTTTATATCAATCAATATAACAAGATTTAAACTTTTAATCCGCTGCGTTTTTCATATGAACGGGTTTAGATGGCTTTGATAATCTTGTTAAAACCCAACAATGGCATCAAGAGCCGCTTATACAGGTACATGCATCAATAGATCTAAAAAATTTTCGGGTTTTATGGTGTGGTTCACCATATCGCCGAAATTTTGGGGCTTTTGGTTACCCCTTGGTTCTTCAAGGTTATACTTTACATGCTTGTTATAATCTTGAAGAAATAAGTCATTTGGATGATTGGTTGTTTTGTTTGGACAAAACCCAAAACTACGGATACTTTCGGCCAAGGATTGTTACTGCATGGTTTGTGACTGGTGATTTGCCGTTAAAGTATTCAAGGATAAAGTATTCGATAGCTACGGAAAAGGGGGAGTCTGTTAGTGCACGGTTTTGGTATCCGTAGCGATTAAATAAGTTATAGGCGGTTTAGTCTTTGTATTTAATGTATATTGTAAATAGCCTATAAATTATGAGCACGAGCTCCCTATTTATAGGCTATTTACAATATACGTTAAATACAAAGACTAAACCGCCTATAACTTATTCGATCGCTACGGACACCAAAACCGTGCACTAACAGACTCCCCCTTTTCCGTAGCTATCGAATACTTTATCCTTGAATACTTTAACGGCAAATCACCAGTCACAAACCGTGCACTAACAATCCTTGGCCGAAAGTTTGAGGTTCATAAGAGGAACCATTTTAGACATGTAATACTTGCATATAAGGATGTTCATTTGGATGTTCATAACCTAGCCATGACCTTGTGTTTGGATGTGTGTTTATTCAATATTCAATTTGGTTGTAATATTATTTTATTTGGGTTTGTAATCTATTTATTCATTCATACTGGTTTGTTATAATAAGTAGATTAGTTGTATTTCTTTATATAGAGATAAATGTATTAGGATATATTTTTTGTAATTGGAGATGCAACAAGGTTACGGTTTTAGTTTTGGGCCTTAATGGACCTTATAGTCCAAGATGGGATTTTAGCCCAAAGGCCAAAGCCCAAACGTGGAGGCCCAATGAAGCAAGGAGCTGAAGTTGGAGCCCAATTGGAAGCCCATATAAATTGGAAAGGTCACAACACAAGATGGATGCTTGAAGCATATGGATGCGGGAACAAGTGGGAGTTCACCGACACATGACTTGTGTCATTTCTCGTCCTTTAGGAGAGACCTTTTGGCACACTTGTTTCGATCAACAAGTGTGGCCAAGATTAGGTGGCTATGGTTATGAACTTGTGGTTGTTTATTTATGCTTGCATGGTTGATTTATATATTTTGTTTTATCTTATTTGGATAGGATAATTAACAAACTTAATATCAACAACTTGCATAAACTTGGTTCCTTAGAAATCATTAAGTAATAAAATTGGTTCTATTAAAGGATAATGATTTCACAATAAAATGGGTTTTTATTAAAAGGAACTTTGAAAATGGGTTTTCAAATAAAGTACCATACATTTGAATGCATGCAAATGCAAGGTACATAGTTTTCCAATCTAGAATTTAGAAAACTTAAATCCCTTTTAAAAACAAGTTAAACACCATCCTTTTATACAACACTTAAGTCACTTGTAGACTTGATGTGGGGTAAGGGTCACCTAACCACATCAAGTCTACAAGTGACTTAAGAAAACTTGTGATCTTAAGGTGGTTTTACAATACTTTTGGGATGAGGGTCACCTAACCACTTGTATGTGTAAACTCACACGTGTGTGTAAGTAGGACGACTTGATTTGGAAACCATGTCAATAGGGTCACCGACACATGGCGTTCAAAGGTGTTGATGGGATTAAACATGTCAACAAAACATAAGATTTTTAACCGATCCCATAAAACTAGAAGTTGCAAAGGGTTGCAATCGTCAAACGTTGACTACCTTGTTAATTCAATAGTAGGATAAAGGTCACCTAACTACTATGTGAATGTAACGTTGGGTTCTAGATTTTAATCATTAATTGTCTTAAAGACATAAAGGGTATTAAAGATTAAAATTAATTTATTGATATCGAAAATACTAAAAGTGAACTTTGTTTAATTGCCTAGATGTCCGCAAACTACAATCCACCTAACGAAATTATCCCACCCGTGCATAACCTATCACTAAGAGCTATACTTGATAGGGATCGTCTTAACCATAATAATTTTATGGATTGGTATCGAAATTTGAGAATTGTTCTCGAACAAGAAAAAAAGGTCCAACATATTGGACGATCCTATTCCCGATGAACCAGACATTGACGATTTAGATGCCTATAACGATTGGTTAAAATACACCGAGGATTCGGTGCAAGTTTCTTGACTCATGTTGAGAACTATGATTCCCGAGATTCAAAAGGGTTTTGAAAATCATGGGGCATATGACATGATCACCCAACTTAAGGAAATGTTCCTATTCAAGTTAGGGTGGAACGCTTTGAAAGGGTTCAAGCACTTCATGCATGTCATATGGAAGAAATACCATCGTTGAAGAGGCGTCAACCGGAACTAAAGCAAAGGTTGCTAGAGGTAAGGGACACGTCAAGGGTAACGTCAAAGGGAAAGCTAAAGCGGAACCACCCAAACCAAAAGAAAAGAAGCTAAAGGTTAGCTTAAACGACTCGTGCTTTGGTTGTGGTGAGATAGGACATTGGAAAGGGGATTTTCCAACCTATCTCAAAGAGTTGAAAAACAAGAGGGATGCGGGGCAAACCTCGGGTACAACTTTCATGATCCATATTGATCTAAATGTTATTTCTTCTAACACATGGGTATTGGATACCGGATGTGGAACTCATATTTGCAACTTATTGCAAGAGTTCAAAAGAAATAAACATTTCAAGAAAGGAGATACAAGTCTCTTCATGGGAAATGGAACAAAGGTTGACGTCCAAGCCCGAGGAGATTATGTTTTGAAGCTTCCAAATGGTTTGGAAGTTGTTTTGAAAACATTTTGTATGCTCCTAGTTTGACTAGGAACATTATCTCCGTTTCTCTTTTAAGACAATTTGGTTTTTATTTCAAATTTGTAGACAATGGGTTTTATGTTTTCATGAATGATGTCTTTTATTTTAAAGCAATGCCGTTTAATGGCATTTATGAATTGGTTCATGATAATACATCCATTGATAACTCGTTGTACCAAGCTACCACCAAAAGACTAAAATTGGATTTGAGTAAAACTTTTCTTTGGCACTGTCGCCTTGGTCACATAAACAAGGATCGCATTCATACACTTCAAAAGAATGGTCTTTTGAAATCAAATGATGATTCATTTGATGAGTGCGAATCTTGTTTATTGGGAAAGATGACCAAGGAGCCCTTTAATGGAACTAATGAAAAGGCGAAAGACTTATTAGGTATCATACAATTGGATGTATGTGGTCCTTTTAAGACAATGACAAGGAATGGTGAAAGATACTTCATTACCTTTACCAACGATTATAGTCGCTATGGGTATGTGTTCTTGTTAAGACACAAAGATGAAGCCTTTGAAATGTTCAAAGTCTTCCAAAATGAAGTACAAAATCAACTCAACAAAACAATCAAAGTACTACGATCCGATAGAGGAGGTGAGTACCTCAATGATGCGTTTCTAGAACATCTTAGGAGTTGTGGGATTGTCTCACAACTTACTCGACCTAAAACACCACAACATAATGGTGTGTCTGAAAGGAGAAATCGAACTCTATTGGATATGGTTTGATCCATGATGGCTAGAAGCACATTACCTCTATCATTTTGGGGCTTCGCATTGATCTCCGCAGCCCGTATTCTAAATATGGCACCAACCAAGAAGGTGGAAATGACACCTTTTGAAATATGGCATGGAAGGGTTAGATCGTTATCATATTTAAAGGTATGGGGTTGTGAGGCTTATGTTAAGAACCACACCGAAACAAACTGGAATGCCGATCCACTCTGTGTATTTTTGTAGGATATCCCAGAGATTCGATGGGATATTATTTCTACAATCCAAACGAGCATAAAGTGTTTATTGCTCGAAAGGTTGTGTTCTTGGAAAGAAAGTTCCTTAGGGAAGGAGCTAATAGAACTGTGGAACTCGAGGAGGATCGAGAACCACAAGCCGATACACGTTTGGTTGACACTAGCAATCGACAAGAGGTTGTTGATGATGATCAAATGGTTGATCGAAACACACAAAGCGTTCGCAAGTCTGGTAGAATTAGCACCCCACCTTAAAGATATGGATTTTTCATGGATGGATGCTACGTGGTAGATTCGAATGAACCCACCACATACCGAGATGCAATGTCGCAATCTGATTGTGATAAATTGCTGGAAGCGATGAACACTGAGATGCAATCCATGCATGACAACCAAGTATGGGACTTGGTTGCTCCACCTCTTAATTCCAAACTGGGTGGAAGCAAGTGGGTTTTCAAGAAGAAAACTGATATGCATGGAAACTTGGATACTTATAAAGCTAGACTCGTAGCAAAAGGTATCACTCAAACTCAAGGGGTTGACTATGATGAAACTTTCTCGCCCGTGGCGATGCTAAAGTCTATTTGGATATTATTTGCCATAGCCGCATATTATGACTATGAGATTTGGCAAATGGATGTCAAAACCGCTTTTCTAAATGGACATCTTGAAGAAGATGTCTATATGGTTCAGCCCGAAGGTTTTGTCGATCCACAACATCCTAATAAAGTATGCAAGTTAAAGAAATAAATCTATGGATTGAAACAAGCATCTAGAAGTTGGAATCACCATTTTGATGAAGAAGTCAAGAAATTTGGATTCATCAAGAACGCTGATGAGGCTTGTGTGTATAAGAAAGCTAGTGGGATCATCATTACTTTCCTAGTATTGTATATTGATGACATACTTTTGTTTGGGAATGACATTCCATCCATGGAAGGTGTAAAATCCTGGCTTGGGAGTTGTTTTTCCATCAAAGATCTTCGTGAAGCCACCTATATTTTGGGAATAAGGATCTATAGGGATAGATCAAGGCGGTTGATAGGTTTGAATCAAAGTGCATACATTGACAAAATCTTGAAAAGGTTCAAGATGGACAACTCTAAGAAAGGTTTCGTACCATTCAAAGCGGAACAATATTGAGTGCTTCTCAATGTCCAAACTCAAAGTATGAGCAAGACAAAATGAATGGAATCCCATATGCATCGGCTATAGGATCCATCATGTATGCCATGATATTCACTAGACCGGATGTGTCATGTGCTTTGAGCATGACAAGTCGATACCAACAAAATCCGGGAAGTAGCCATTGGATGGCGGTTAAGAGCATATTGAAATACCTTAGGAGGACTAAGGGATATGTTTCTAATATATGTCTCTGGTGAGGAGGAACTCGTTTTAAAGGGTTACACTGATGCGAGCTTCAAAACTGATCGAGATGATTATCGATCACAATCGGGATACGTTTTCGTTTTAAATGGTGGGGCTGTCTCTTGGAAGAGTGCAAAACAAGGTGTGGTAGCATTGTCCACCACTGAATCACAAAGTTCACACTGATCAAAACATTGCGGATCCACTCACGAAGTTCCTAGAAAGGCCAAAGCATGAAGGTCATACTTGTGGCTTAGGACTTCGATATTCTAGTGATTGGATTTGATCAAATTTTGTATTATGATATCGAAACAATTGTTATTTTGACTCAATCACATGATTATGGTTTATTATTATGACTTTTGAGTTATGTTCCATTTTAGCATGTTTAAATCCATGAATAAGTTAATTATTCTAAATGTCCGTAGTCGATCATATTTGTGGGAACAAATATGAAGGTAAGACTATTATGAACTTGGATTTGTAGATATTCATAAGGTATGAATATAGCAAGGGTTTGCTGCCAAGGTTCATAGATATATATGGGATAAATATTGGACTGACCCGCCCTCAAATATTACTGAATGGAATCCTTGTGATTTGTGGTCATAAGTAATTTTGAGTAAAGGCAAACATCATAGGTAATTTGTGGTCATATGTTTCTAATATATGGCTCTGGTGAGGAGGAACTCGTTGTAAAGGGTTACACGGATACGAGTTTCCAAACTGATCGAGATGATTCTCGATCACAATCGGGATATGCTTTCGTTATGAATGGTGGAACTGTCTCTTGGAAGAGCGCAAAACAATATGTTACCATCGTCGCCTCATTGGCAGCTCAAGAAGTTGCATGGATTAGAAAGTTCGTTGCCGATCTAGGGGTAGTCCATACCATTTGGGACCCTCTAGAGAGATCTTTTGTGACAACGAGGGTGCGATTGCTCAAATCAAAAAAACCTCGTGCACATCAAAAGACAAGGCACATTGAGCGGATATTCAACTACATAAGGGATGAAGTTGAAAAGGGAAAGATATGTATTCGGAAAGTTCACAATGATCAAAAAATTGTGGATCGACTCACGAAGCTCCTTGAAAGGCCGAAGCATGAGGGTCATACTTGCGCCTTAGGACTTTGATATTCTAGTGATTGGATTTGATCTATTTTGTATTTGGATATCGGAACAATTGTTATTTTAATTCATTCATATGATTATGGTTTAGGATTATGACATTTGAGTTATGTTCCATTTTAGCATGTTTAAATCCGTGAATAAGTTAATTATTCTAAATGTCCGTAGTCGTTCATATTTGTGGGAACAAGTATGAAGGTAAGACTATTATGAACTTGGATTGGTAGATATTTATAGGGTATGAATATAGCTAGGGTTACTGCCAAGGTTCATAGATATTTATGGGATAAATATTGGACTGACCCGCTCTCAATTTTACTGCATGGAATCCTTGTGATTTGTGATCATAAGTAAATTTGAGTAAAGGCGTACATCATAGTATCCTCCGATCTGAGATACATATTGGGTCTCGATATTCATCGACTATTATACTTTGACTTAGTTCTTCGCTGCTCTGAAACATGTCAGTACATAAGGCTGAGCTCATGTGTAGTACAAGGTGATAGTGAGAGACGTATGTAGTCAATAGTGGATTTGTCCCTCTCATTCGTTGAGAGTGAGATGTCTAAGGCCTGCTAAGTTAATCAACAAAGAATGATCATTCTGTGTCTTTGGATTTGACATGACATCCGTGGCAAAAGGATAAATGATAGGTTCACCTAAATCATTTCAAGTAAGGGACTTGAAGGGGATGATGTTATTGAATGGCACTTCGTCATACGTATTAGGGGTAGTAAACCGTTGTTAGGCGGTATTTGCTATTTGCATCAATTTTCTATGTATCTTGTGCAAGTGGGAGATTGTAGGAATCGGTCTGCCCAAGACACATATTAGAGTTGATGTGGCTAGTACGTTATGATCCAAGTCGGGTCATACCCAATAACAAGCTAGACAAACACCATAATATTTATTGTAGATATGATCTAACAAATAAATTTTAGCACTTATGATATTTAGAAAATGGGTTTCTAAATATTTGCACTTGAGGAATCGATAAATTATATGGATAATTTATTTAGAGAGATTATCTTATGATATTATTTAAGTTGGTTAAATTATATATATATGATAATGGTTGTGGTATGTTGCATGAAACTTATGGCATGTTAAAAGTGTTAAATGTCACAAAGTTTCAATAGACCTGTGACTAATACATGGAGTACTAGTCCTGTGAACTAATACATGAAGTATTAGTCCTGCGACTGGTATATGGAATATTAGTCTATAGACTATTACATGGGGTATTAGTCTGCTGCTAGAAAGAAAGAGAAAATATATATTCTGGTAGGACCAGCATACTGGGGGGAAAATTCCCACCCTTTTGTTTAAATATACTTTTCTCTTATTAATAATTCTTGGGATACAACACGACACAACCAACCACATTACATGCAATATTGTACTCACTCTCTCCTCTCTCTCTTCTCTCCAAAAATCGGTTCAAGGTAGAAGAACACAAGAGGGTTTTATCTTTCATGTGCAAGAGTCATTAAATCCTAGCAAGCAAGGTGTTTGTTGAAGGCTTGGAGGGTATACAAGCTTGAGGCTCTTCTCCATTGAAGGCTAGCCATTCAACCGTCATCTCCTTCATATTCTTACCTCTTGAAAGGTTGTATTACATAAACCCCCTATGGTTGATAGTTTTGGTATGCACGTAATTCGTATATGGATCCGGGGCTTGGGTTTTATATATAAAACGGGTTTTATATCAATCAATATAACAAGATTTAAAACTTTTAATCCGCTGCGTTTTCATATAAACGGGTTTATATGGCTTTGATAATCTTGTTAAAACCCAACAATTATTAGATATAATCTAATTAATAATTATTAACACTTATAATATTTGAAAAGGTGGTTTCCTAAATATTTTCACTTGTGTAATAAATAAATTATATGGATAATTTATAGGTTGAGAGTTGTTATTTAATTGGTTAAATGACATATTGCATATTACTTATATATGTTATGTTACTTTTTAAATGTAACATATATAAACATAAGTAACCAAAGGAAAGAAAAATATTTTTGGGGTTTGAATTTGGGAGGGAGCCATGTGGCCGGGCCCCCTCTTCCCTCTCCTTTTTGTTTTCTTTCTAGGACATGCATGTAATATGAATGGTGGATGGTTTTTGACTAACACAACTCAAGGAAACTCTCATACTTACACGCACAAGCTCTCTCTTTTCTTTCTCTCTTCTTTTCGGTCGAACAAGAAGAAGAACAAGCGAGTTTTTGCAAGACTGTTAAAATCCTAGCAAAGGTGTTTGTTGGAAGGCAAATAGTCTTGCGTTGTTTTTCATTACAATCCATCTCTCATCCCTTTGTTTCTGAAAACCCATTTGATTCCAATTGCATATCTTCTTCTTGATTTATCAACTAGCTCGCAGACTTGCAGGTTTTTGAACTGTGCTAATTCCTCCTGCATTGCTTCTACCCAACTATTGTTTTTTAAGGCTTGAACTATATTCTTCGGTTCAATTTGGGATATAAAGTAGGAATATAAGCATATATTTGCAGTTTCAGAAGAACTTCTGGTCACTTGTTCATGCAAGTCACCAATTATGTTTTCAACGCGATGATTCCTTTGGTTAGAAGAGGTTTGAATGATTTGAGATGAGGTCAGATTTGATCCAAGTTTAAATCATTTAATTCAGGTTCTTCAATAGTCAAATCTTGTGCATAATTTTTCAATTAAGGTTCTTCCACATTCTAATTTGTGGTGTTAGATGTTGAAGCACCAGCATTTGATAATTTGTGATTTTGAAACAAATTTTCAAACATTGATTGAGTGTTATGTTGAGTCTGATCAGTTGGATTTTTAGGTTGATCTTCAAATGTTTCATTGTGATCTGGTTCTTGAGGCTCAACATTTTGCACTCCATCTTCATTTTCTTTAGAAATCTTCCTTTTAAACGAGAACTCGATGTCTTCATTGGCGACTTTAGACCACAATTTATCTAAATCAATCTTCTTTGCAACAGTAGCTTCAGGAACACTTGTTCAATATGAATGTTTGTCAATTTCTTTAGGATAGATTTTTAAAATATTTGATCATTTTCTCCAAATCAAATAGCCAACTTTCTCCATCAACTGTATTAAACTGATTCTCATCAAAGATAATGTCAGATGATATAATCACACTCAAGTGATCTTTCACATAAACTATGTATACCTTTGAGTGTGTATAATATTGTGACAATCGTCAATTTCAGGTTAACTCCGTTAACGCAACTCCGTCAATTCAAACTTTAGATTTATTGAATCTAAACGCAAACCTCATTACATTTAAACTAGGGTTTAAATGACGCTTAACACTTACTACATGTGTAGTAGTCTTTCAGGATTTGCACCGAAACGCAAACGATTGATGAATAAACGAAAAACACTAAAACACTAATTATGTGATAATTATGTGTTAGGATTATGTGTTATGTGATAATATTATTGTCATGTTAATTTAATGTGCAAGTTATGATAGAAGGTTCTAGAAAAAGTAATACTTAATGTTAACTTAATGTGCAAGTTATGATAGAATGTTCTAGAAAAAGTAATACTTAGGAGTTGAGGGGCCAAAGCGTAACATATTCCTTTATAAATACATGGTAAACCTAAACCCTAACCTCCTACTCCTATTCCCCTAGTAAAATCGGCAGCCATCCCCTCCCTTTACTTCCTTGAGATCGATTAATATACACACACACACAATCAAGATCTTTCAAGTTTGATTGAAGATTAAGGTGCTAGGAAGGTATAAACAACTATTCTATGCATCCTCTATGTTTAATTGTTAGTTTTATTGGGTGAATTGTAAGCCTTAATGGCCGATTTCTAGGGTTATGGTATTCATGTGATTCTTGAACTGATTTGATGATGATTGATAACTAGGTTGATATTGTTGCATGATTATTGTTGTGTCTTTGATTTGAGTTCAAACAAAAACCCTAATCATGTATGTAAGGTGTAATTGATGTGCATGGATATTGTTTATGGAGTCTAGAGTGTTATATGGATGCATGATAGTTCATAGATTGTTATTATGTTGAGTTTGGATGTAAACAGATTCTGGACAGAATGTGTATACGATGTTTAAATGACTGTAACTAAGTGTAAACCTGAATATTGGTTGAGATTGTGGGTACTGCAGTAAACTAGGTTGAGTCTAGTTTCCATGAAGTATAAGTTTGTAATTTTTGGACAAGTAGAAGTGTACTTTTATTATTTTACAAAAACGTGGTGCAAAGCTGAGCTGTTAGACCTGCTGTTAGGTTAAGTTGTAAATGTTATATCTCATGAACCACGAGGCCAATTGGGTTGGTTCCACTTCTGGAAGTTGACTCATTGAGTTAGGAACCAAACCCAAGTGGTCTTTCATTTATTGGATTTTTCGTTTAACGGGAATTGCAAATAAAATTCTGTTGCGCATGAATCTGACTGATATGAGTTTGCTGTAATGTTTTGGTCATTATAAGAAAAATATGTGGAATAAAAATAAGATAAAATATGTTCTGGAAACCTAAGATATGTATGCTTCTGTGGTGATTTTTGGTGAATTAATTGAGACGTTATGATCAGTGAAATAGTACAATCTTTCAAGTAGAAATTCTGTCATAATGAAACTAACTGCTGAGTTGTGTAAAAATGCATGAAATATGATAGTTTTTATATATTTGTTATGTTTTGACCAAAATACCCTTGCGGGGAATAGTTGCTAATTGATTGCCATGAATTGACCAAATTGCCCTTATGGGGAATAATGGTTAGTTAATTTTTTTTGTTGACCAAAATGCCCTTACGGGGATAATTGCTAGTAAAGTATGTTATTAGTACGTGACACGAAAGTAATTGCTCACTCATGTATCGTATCACAATTGTACTTGTTTAAGTCACACACGATTCACAAACGAAACACGAAATCTGTTACGTGCATAGGTATTATGTTCCGAGTCTAGAGACTCGTTAAACGTACCGATACTTAGAAAATCTCTTTGTTATTTAGAACGCTAGAGAGTTTCTACGACACGCATCACTTGGTGATCTATATCGGGATATTCTTCGCAAACAGTGAGTTTCACTTACCCCGCTCTTTGAACTGTTTTCAAACGTTTTTCACTTGGGGGAGATAACATACTCCGATAAACGCATTTTCTGAGATAAACGCATATTTAAGATTTTGTTATAAATTATATATCACTTGTAAAGGCTAAGCGGCAAACGTAACATTTGAAGTCCCACACATCGAACCGGTTAATATTTGGAATAGCGAGTCACTGTTGAGTAGTACTACTGGGTTTGACAAACCCCACCCGACGCTAAGCTCAACTGGAGGTTGAGTGGGTGTAATTTTGGCTAACACTTACCATGGTCTGGGTTGACCTGGTGACGGGCACTTGATAAACAGTCAGCTTCGGTCTCGAACCACTTAGCGATACTTGTTGTATAGATTAGCTACCTATCGATATATAATTTGACGTAACACTATCTGGTAATGCAACACTTAAACGCCGTAACGTGGTTACGCAACACTTAAACGCCGTAACGTGGTTACGCAACACTTAAACGCCGTAACGTGGTTACGCAACACTTAAACGCCGTAACGTGGTTACGCAACACTTAAACGCCGTAACGTGGTTACGCAACACTTAAACGCCGTAACGTGGTTACGCAACACTGAAACGCCGTAACGAGGTTACGCAAAACGCTAAACGATTTATCTTATATAACTTGTGAACTCACCAACCTTGTGTTGACACTTTTAGTATGTTATTCTCAGGTAGCCGAGGCGGGCGCGCGGTTTAGGAGCATGCATTAAGTGAAAACACTTTTATTCTGCAAACTTATTTTTAACAGTTATCTTTGGTTTTAAGTCGTCCTGCGTGACGCAGCTTTTGAATTAAGGTTTTTACGCTTCCGCACTTATTTGCATTTAAACGTTTTTATGGTTTGATTATAACTGATGATTCCGATCCTGCCAGTTCACACCCTCTGACGGTAAAACTCCGTTAGTGGATTTTGAGGGTGTGACAGATTGGTATCAGAGCCATTGGTTATAGCGAACTAGAAGCTGCATGCATACTAGACTATAACCGCGACGACCCATTAGTTATAATGATACGCACTGCATAGGTTTGTGTAGTCTTGTAATCTTATCTCTTTACCTCTTTCACTCATACGCGCGCGCATACACGGCTTACCTGAAGGAATGTCGACGCCGCCATCATCATCATCATCATCCGATCCGATGACTCATGCTCACGGGAAAGAACCGTAGATACCTACCGCATCGCCACCCCGAGTAGTCCCGGAACTCGAAGCTCCCGCACCGAAGAGGTACCGCCTATCCGGAGGCATTTACGAAAACGACGTTAGCTGGGATTGGTACCCTAACATGATCAGACGTATGGTCTATCGCGAACAAGTTCCCCCGTTGCCTCACCCGAACCACCCTGCTTATCCCAACACCCTACCACCCATAACCGAACCTGTAAGAGAGAGTTCTCGCAGCTGTTGTGTCATACTTGGAGCGTGACGTGGGTTACATGCGCTATACGAGGGAGAACGTTTCCAGAATGTTAAAAGACGGAACCGAGACTAAGGAGGAGATTGCCCGCATGGCAGCGGCAATGAAGGAAATGCGAGAGGCTAGTGATCAGCAAACGAAGGTTATGATGAAGATGCAAGCCGAGATGATAGACTTGCAAGAGCAACTCCAAGAAGCAAGGACCCGAACTGAGATAGCTCGAGAGCGTTGCGATGTCTTACAAATGCAAATTGCTCAGAACGCAGCCGAACCTGAGGCAGAGCCTGAGGCCGAGCCTGAGGCAGATCCCGAAGAAGAGCCTGAGGAGGAACCTGAGGAAGATCCCGAGGAGGAACCCGAAGAGGAACCGGAGGAAGAACCGGCTGAGCCAGAGGCACACTCAGAGGTGTCCCCAGACGATGTGCAGATGTGCAAATTCTTGGATTGGAACTGGCTAACGCGATGAACTGGGAGGAGTTCAAAAACATGATGCGAGAGGAGTATTGTCCGAGAGAAGAAATTTCAAAATTAGAGTCAGAATTTTGGTCGCTGAAGATGGTGGGTTCGGAAATCGAAGCCTACACTACCCGTTCGCACGAGTTGGCTGTGATGTGTCCGCGGATGGTGGATCCGCCGAGCAAGAGGATAGAAATATACATTGATGGATTAGCACCGCAGATTCAGGGCATGGTGACGTCTTCCAGGCCAGCCACGATCCAACAAGCGATCCGTTTAGCTCACAAACTGACGGATCAGGCTGTGACCCAAGGTGCGTAACCACCTAGGGGTTCGACCACTAAAGCCCGTGACAACCCGAGTAATGACCACATCAGCAACAGTAACAGCAACAGCAACCCGAACAGCGGGAAGAGAAAGTTTGACAACACCAGATCTTCATCCTCGAACCTCCCACCGCAACACCACTACCGTAAGCCTGAATTTACTCGGAGCTTTAACACTCAAAATCACAACAACAACAACAACGGTAGCGGGCAGGTTTCGAGCGGATATGCTGGGAAATATCCAAAGTGCAACAGGTGCAACTATCATCATGTTGGCCAGTGTGACCGTGTCAAGTGTCAAAGATGCGGAAAGATAGGTCACCAAGCGAAAGAATGTAGAGGAGACCTTGCGGCAAAGGGTGCTCCTAAGCCACCGATGACAACTAAGGGATGCTTTGAATGTGGGCAGGAAGGTCATTTCCGGAAGGATTGCCCCAAGCTGAAACAGAATGACAATAACGGGGGTAATGGAAGTGGCAGTAATGGTGGAGGCAATGGCAAAGGAAGAGCGTTTGTGATTGGATCGGGTCAAGCCCGCAATGATCCGCATGTGGTGTCTGGTAAGTTCCCTGTAAACGATTGTTTTGCTTCTGTTTTATTTGACACTGGAGCTGATAGGAGTTTTGTGTCGAAAGCCTTTAGCCAACTTTTAGACCTTACTCCAACCCCGTTAGACGCTAAGTTTCCTGTCGAATTAGCTAACGGTAAAACTGTAGTAACAACTCATATACTTGCGGGATGTAAGTTGAAACTGTCAGGTCATGTCTTTGATATCGACCTTATTCCTTTTACGCTTAGTAGTTTCGATGTCGTTGTCGGCATGGACTGGTTATCCGAGAACCGAGCGGAGATTATATGCCATGATAAGATAGTCCATATTACCACCCCTTCCGGCGAGATCATTTCGGTCCGAGGCGAGAGAAGCGGCATGACCACCAGCGTCATTACCCTTTTGAAGGCACAGAAGTATCTACGAAAGGGTCATCCGGCAATTTTGGCGCAGATTGTTGAGAAACCCGCGGAGGAGAAACGAATTGATGACATACCGGTTGTGCGAGACTTTCCGAAAGTTTTCCCAGAGGATTTGCCCGGACTCCCTCCTATTCGTCAAGTCGAATTCCAAATCGAGTTGACACCCGGTGCAGCACCCATAGCACGAGCCCCGTATCGGCTCGCACCGGCGGAACTTCAGGAGTTGTCCACTCAGTTGCAAGATTTGTTGGATAAGGGTTTTATCCGACCTAGCTCATCGCCATGGGGAGCCCCTGTCTTGTTTGTCCGAAAGAAAGACGGGACTTTCCGAATGTGCATCGACTACCGGGAGTTGAACAAGGTGACGGTCAAGAACCGTTATCCTTTACCCCGAATTGATGATTTGTTTGACCAGCTTCAAGGATCGAGTTACTACTCGAAGATTGATCTACGATCCGGTTACCACCAGCTGAGAGTGCGCGAAGAAGATATCTCAAAGACGGCTTTCAGAACACGGTATGGTCACTACGAGTTTTCGGTTATGCCTTTTGGCCTAACCAACGCGCCAGCCGTATTTATGGATCTCATGAATCGAGTATGCAAGGCGTACCTCGACAAGTTTGTGATTGTTTTCATCGATGATATTCTCGTCTACTCCAAGAACGAGACTGACCACGAAGAGCACTTAAGGGTAATTCTGGAACTATTTAAGAAGGAACAACTGTATGCTAAACTCTCGAAATGTGAATTTTGGCTTCGCGAGGTTCACTTTTTAGGACATGTGATCAACGAGAATGGTATCCATGTCGATCCCGGTAAGGTAGAGGCCATCAAAAACTGGGAAGCACCTAAGACTCCGACTGAGGTGCGACAATTCCTAGGACTGGCCGGCTACTACCGGCGTTTCATCGAGGAATTTTCAAAGATTGCTCAACCCCTCACCGCTTTGACTCACAAGGGCACTAAGTACAATTGGGGTGACGCGCAAGAATCCGCTTTTCAACTGTTGAAAACCAAGCTTTGTAGCGCCCTATTTTAGCCCTCCCCGAGGGAACGGAAAATTTTGAGGTACACTGTGACGCATCTATACAAGGTCTCGGTTGTGTGCTGATGCAACTCGAGAAGGTTATAGCCTACGCCTCTAGACAACTACGGGTTCACGAGAAGAACTACACGACCCATGATTTGGAACTTGGAGCTGTGGTGTTTGCTCTTAAGATATGGAGGCATTACTTGTACGGTACCAAGTTTACCATTTACACCGACCACAAGAGTCTCCAACATATCTACGATCAGAAGGAGCTGAACATGCGACAGCGTCGTTGGGTCGAGCTGCTCAAGGATTATGATTGTGCCATCAAGTACCACCCTGGCAAGGCCAATGTGGTGGCCGACGCCCTCAGCAGAAAAGAAACAGATAAACCCAGACGGGTGAGAGCATTGCAACTCACGATTCATGCCAGCTTACCCGATCAGATTCGCGATGCGCAACTTGAAGCTTTGAAAGATGATAATCTTCCATCGGAACTCATGCGGGGCATGAACAAGCAACTTGAAACCAGATCGGACGGGGTCCGATATTTTGAGAACCGGATTTGGGTTCCACGATACGGAGAGTTGAGAACTCTAGTGATGGACGAAGCTCACAAGTCCCGATATTCTATCCACCCTGGCTCAGATAAAATGTATCATGATTTAAAGGCACTTTACTGGTGGCCGAACATGAAAGCCGACATTGCCACCTACGTGAGCAAATGCTTGACTTGTGCCAGAGTCAAGATAGAATACCAGAAAACATCTGGTCTACTACAACAACCGGAACTCCCAATGTGGAAATGGGAACACATCTCAATGGATTTTATTACGGGTTTGCCTAAGACACCGACGGGATGCGATACCATCTGGGTGATCGTTGACCGGTTGACTAAATCGGCACACTTCCTAGCAATTAAGGAAACGGACAAAATGGAAAGACTGACTCGTGTTTACATGAAGGAAGTAGTGTCGAGACACGAAGTGCCTGTCTCGATCATTTCCGATCGAGATTCTCGTTTCACTTCGCACTTTTGGAAGTCGCTGCAAAGCGCACTGGGCACCCGTCTCGATATGAGTACAACATACCATCCTCAGACGGATGGGCAAAGTGAACGAACTATTCAGACCCTGGAGGATATGTTGCGTGCATGCGTTTTGGATTTCGGAAGAAGTTGGGAACCCCACTTACCCTTGGTAGAGTTTTCGTACAATAACAGCTACTACGCAAGTATTAACGCAGCACCGTTTGAAGCACTATACGGACGGAAGTGTCGATCACCGCTCTGCTGGGCAGAGGTGGGTGACAGCCAAATCACTGGTCCAGAACTGGTACTCGAAACTTCGGAAAAGATTGTTCAAATCCGAAACCGCATGGCAGCAGCACGTGATCGCCAAAAGAGTTACGCTGACAAGCGCCGAAAACCTCTCGAATTTCAAGTAAACAATTGAGTGTTACTCAAAGTCTCACCTTGGAAAGGTGTGGTTCGCTTTGGAAAGCGAAACAAACTCAACCCACGATATGTTGGTCCTTATCGGATAACGGAACACATTGGTCCAGTGGCGTACCGACTAGACTTACCAGCAGAACTCAGCGGTGTACACAACGTTTTTCACGTATCGAATTTAAAGAAATGCCTATCCGATGAAACTCAAGTAGTCCCTTTGAAGGAACTGCAAGTTGATGAACAGTTACGCTTCATTGAAGAACCAGTTGAGGTTTTGGATTGGGAAACCAAAACGCTCAAGCACAGCAAAATTCCAATTGTTAAAGTTCATTGGAACTCGAGATGTGGACCGGAGTTCACGTGGGAACGCGAGAATCAAATGATGAAAAAGTATCCTCACCTTTTTGAAGGGCTGACCAAACACAGAAAACCGCGAAACCCGGCAAGCCGTCAGAAATCACCGGAAGTATGAATTAAATTTCGGGACGAAATTTTTTTTCTACTAGGGGATGATATGACAAACTGAAAATTTTCTTACTTTTTTTCAGACACTCATCACGACTTGACTCAAATTTTCGGGACGAAAATTCTTTAACATGGGAATGATGTGACAATCGTCAATTTCAGGTTAACTCCGTTAACGCAACTCCGTCAATTCAAACTTTAGATTTATTGAATCTAAACGCAAACCTCATTACATTTAAACTAGGGTTTAAATGACGCTTAACACTTACTACATGTGTAGTAGTCTTTCGGGATTTGCACCGAAACGCAAACGATTGATGAATAAACGAAAAACACTAAAACACTAATTATGTGATAATTATGTGTTAGGATTATGTGTTATGTGATAATATTATTGTCATGTTAATTTAATGTGCAAGTTATGATAGAAGGTTCTAGAAAAAGTAATACTTAATGTTAACTTAATGTGCAAGTTATGATAGAATGTTCTAGAAAAAGTAATACTTAGGAGTTGAGGGGCCAAAGCGTAACATATTCCTTTATAAATACATGGTAAACCTAAACCCTAACCTCCTACTCCTATTCCCCTAGTAAAATCGGCAGCCATCCCCTCCCTTTACTTCCTTGAGATCGATTAATATACACACACACACAATCAAGATCTTTCAAATTTGATTGAAGATTAAGGTGCTAGGAAGGTATAAACAACTATTCTATGCATCCTCTATGTTTAATTGTTAGTTTTATTGGGTGAATTGTAAGCCTTAATGGCCGATTTCTAGGGTTATGGTATTCATGTGATTCTTGAACTGATTTGATGATGATTGATAACTAGGTTGATATTGTTGCACGATTATTGTTGTGTCTTTGATTTGAGTTCAAACAAAAACCCTAATCATGTATGTAAGGTGTAATTGATGTGCATGGATATTGTTTATGGAGTCTAGAGTGTTATATGGATGCATGATAGTTCATAGATTGTTATTATGTTGAGTTTGGATGTAAACAGATTCTGGACAGAATGTGTATACGATGTTTAAATGACTGTAACGAAGTGTAAACGTGAAAATTGGTTGAGATTGTGGGTACTGTAGTAAACTAGGTTGAGTCTAGTTTCCATGAAGTATAAGTTTGTAATTTTTGGACAAGTAGAAGTGTACTTTTATTATTTTACAAAAACGTGGTGCAAAGCTGAGCTGTTAGACCTGCTGTTAGGTTAAGTTGTAAATGTTATATCTCATGAACCACGAGGCCAATTGGGTTGGTTCCACTTCTGGAAGTTGACTCATTGAGTTAGGAACCAAACCCAAGTGGTCTTGCATTTATTGGATTTTTCGTTTAACGGGAATTGCAAATAACATTCTGTTGCGCATGAATCTGACTGATATGAGTTTGCTGTAATGTTTTGGTCATTATAAGAAAAATATGTGGAATAAAAATAAGATAAAATATGTTATGGAAACCTAAGATATGTATGCTTCTGTGGTGATTTTTGGTGAATTAATTGAGACGTTATGATCGGTGAAATAGTACAATCTTTCAAGTAGAAATTCTGTCATAATGAAACTAACTGCTGAGTTGTGTAAAAATGCATGAAATATGATAGTTTTTATATATCTGTTATGTTTTGACCAAAATACCCTTGCGGGGAATAGTTGCTAATTGATTGCCATGAATTGACCAAATTGCCCTTATGGGGAATAATGGTTAGTTAATTTTTTTTGTTGACCAAAATGCCCTTACGGGGATAATTGCTAGTAAAGTATGTTATTAGTACGTGACACGAAAGTAATTGCTCACTCATGTATCGTATCACAATTGTACTTGTTTAAGTCACACACGATTCACAAACGAAACACGAAATCTGTTACGTGCATAGGTATTATGTGCCGAGTCTAGAGACTCGTTAAACGTACCGATACTTAGAAAATCTCTTTGTTATTTAGAACGCTAGAGAGTTTCTACGACGCGCATCACTTGGTGATCTATATCGGGATATTCTTCGCAAACAGTGAGTTTCACTTACCCCGCTCTTTGAACTGTTTTCAAACGTTTTTCACTAGGGGGAGATAACATACTCCGATAAACGCATTTTCTGAGATAAACGCATATTTAAGATTTGTTATAAATTATATATCACTTGTAAAGGCTAAGCGGCAAACGTAACATTTGAAGTCCCACACATCGAACCGGTTAATATTTGGAATAGCGAGTCACTGTTGAGTAGTACTACTGGGTTTGACAAACCCCACCCGACGCTAAGCTCAACTGGAGGTTGAGTGGGTGTAATTTTGGCAAACACTTACCATGGTCTGGGTTGACCTGGTGACGGGCACTTGATAAACAGTCAGCTTCGGTCTCGAACCACTTAGCGATACTTGTTGTATAGATTAGCTACCTATCGATATATAATTTGACGTAACACTATCTGGTAATGCAACACTTAAACGCCGTAACGTGGTTACGCAACACTTAAACGCCGTAACGTGGTTACGCAACACTTAAACGCCGTAACGTGGTTACGCAACACTTAAACGCCGTAACGTGGTTACGCAACACTGAAACGCCGTAACGAGGTTACGCAAAACGCTAAACGATTTATCTTATATAACTTGTGAACTCACCAACCTTGTGTTGACACTTTTAGTATGTTATTCTCAGGTAGCCGAGGCGGGCGCGCAGTTTAGGAGCATGCATTAAGTGAAAACACTTTTATTCTGCAAACTTATTTTTAACAGTTATCTTTGGTTTTAAGTCGTCCTGCGTGACGCAGCTTTTGAATTAAGGTTTTTACGCTTCCGCACTTATTTGCATTTAAACGTTTTTATGGTTTGATTATAACTGATGATTCCGATCCTCCCAGTTCACACCCTCTGACGGTAAAACTCCGTTAGTGGATTTTGAGGGTGTGACAAATATCCAACAAAGAAACAGTCTAGTGATTTTGCACGGAATTTGTTTAGATAATCTCTGGTATTCAATAAGGAACATTTACATCCAAATGGCTTGAGAAACTTGATGTAGGGCTTCATTTAAAAAATCTCATAAGGAGTCTTGTTTTGCCTTTGTTGAGAAGAACTCTGTTCTGAACATAACAAGCAGTATTGATAGCTTCTGCCGAAAATGATACAGGTAGAAAAGCATATGCTAGCATTGTTCTTGTAGCTTCAATGAGGGTTCTATTTCTTCTTTCAGCTACCCCTATTTTGTTCAGGAGTTCTTGGAGCACTGAATTGTTGAAATATTCCTTTTACTAGACAAAATTCAGTCATAACCCCATTTTTGAACTATGAACTATTGTCACTTGACATCACCTTCACCTTTGCATCAAGTTGATTCTTAATTATTGTCACACAATTCTTAATCAATTATGCAGCCTCATCCTTTGAACTTAAGAAATACACCCAGGTAAACCTTGAATAACTATCTATAATCACCTAACGATACTAATTTTTACCAATGCTTGGAACACTTACAAGACCAAAGAGATCCATGTGAAGCATTTCAAGCACTTGTTCAATGGAGTTAATTAGTTTTGTTTTGTGAGATGATTAGTGTGATTTTCCCTTATGGCAGGAAAACACGGTTGTCTTCAAACTTGAACTCTCTGGTAGGTACACCAATGATATGTTAACCTTTCACAAGTTTGTTCATATTCATCAAATTCATATGACAAAACTTTTTGTGCCATTGTATGGTTTCATTCTTAAAGGCTTTAGAAACAAAGCAGGTTTCACCTCTTGAAATATCATCTTTCATTTCCAATTTATACAGATTGCCATTTCTTTGTTCAATCATCACGATCATTTATGGTGGAATCACAAACTCTGGTTTCAGTATAAAGCAATGAGATTCATCAAACCCAACCTTATAACATTTATCACACATTTGTGATATGATTAAAAGTTATACTGGAGACCTTCAACATAAAATAAATTGTCAACTGAAACTTTTCCATTTGTGATAATTCCCTTGCCCATAATTTTCCCTCCATTCTCTTCATTTCCAAAAAACAATTGGGCCTTCAAACATCTCTTCATAGTTGACAAGTGCTCTTTTTTCACAGTTCATGTGCCTGGAACATCCATTATCCATGTACCTTATATCATTGATCTCTGTGGATTGTTCCAACAAAATTTATAAAAAAAAGTTGATTAGTTTTGGGAAAAATCACAAACAGGCTAGCTTAGGTTGAGAGGTTTGGTTTTGATTGAAAGGTCGTTTCTCAAAGCCAGTTGGAGCTTGATTGTTGGCTCCATCCCTCTAGATGAAGTTAAGATAGTTTCTCCAAATAGGGTTGTAAATGTTGCCATAGATGTGATTTTTTTCGACCTACGAAATCACATTCTTCGATGATCATACTTTGGCTGTATTTGACATTGTGATCTCCCACACACCTGTTACACTATACCTTTGCTTTGACCAGCTCAGACTGAAGTTGTTTAAATTTCTTCGAGAGGGCCTCAAATTATGCAAAGATAAAGATACAATTGTCGACATGGTGTATGCCTTGGTGTGATGGGGTTGATCGAGGTGAGTTATAGGCAAAGCTTTTTTTTGAAACTTTTTTTCAAGATCTCGAATGCCCCATTTGGAGATTAGGTTACGAGATCTCCACCATCGATCTGATCGATTGCTAGTTTGTTTTGACTAGTTTGAGCATCGAAGAAAGTTTGGGCTTGAAGCCACTTGTTCAATCCATGGTGCGGACATCGTCGAAGAAGGCTCTTGTATCTCTCCCATGCTGCATGTAACAACTCGTCTTCATCGGTCCGGAATCCGGTGATGCTAGTGCGATACCTGGCGGTTTTGTCCGGTGAAAAGTATATTAGAAAGAATTTCTCTACCATTTAATTCTAGTTGGTTTTGGAACCAAATGGTCTCGGAGTGAAAATGAATAGTTTAAGTCTAGCTTGATCTTCGGAGCAATTATGGATTTTGAAAGTTCCACATATTCGAAGGAATCGGGAAATACGAGACAAAGGATCTTCAATGAGAAGTACATGAAATTGGATAGAGTTTTCAATCATATGAATGGTACTAGATTTGATTTCAAAGTTTGCAAGAATTTCGAGTGGTGCACCGCTATTGCCATAATTGTTGAGTGTCGGTTTTCCATATTGGCTCATGTTTAGCTCATTGTCTAGTTCCGCGATCATAGGCTCTTCTTGGTTCTCCTTGGTTTTTGAATCGTCTTCTGGTTCGTCTTTAACATCTTTGATTTCTTTTAGTGCCCGAGTGCGTGTTCTTCGATGAAAGTGGCGTTTGGGTTCGGAAAGTGGCAAAACAAGTTCGGGAGTAGATATAGGAAAGTAAAAAAAAAGTCTAATAGCACTACTAAAATTATTCAAAACTAAGTAACTTATAAAACTAGAAAGATAAAAATAAAAAAGACAAAGATAGAAAATATTTTGTGTTTTTTTTTTTGAAAAGTTTTGTAGATATATACAATATAAAAACGGTTATATAAATACTTGAATTGTATGCAAAATTAACCATGTATCCCCAGCAACGGGACTAAAAACTTGACGCAACGTGTGGTTGTATGAAAAGTTGTTAGTTTTTCAAAAGGTTTGTTTCACACAATGTTGAGTTTTAAATTTATAAAAATTTTTTTTATCTAAACTAGACTACACACAAAAAACCAAATGTACCTATCGTATATGACACACCCCAACCTACGACGGAATTTTCGATGCGCAAGTGGTTGTTTCAATGCTCACATGACATTATCATGCAAAATTTATATGATAATATCTAATTTATTTATTTAATTTCAACCAAGAACACAAGTCTCAATCAATTACAAATATAACCAAACAAATAATGTAATATCAACTTGTCTTTTTTATTTATAACCTAAAGTCTTTTCTAAATGATCTTCAACATTCAATTCAAACCAAAGAATAACCTACAATATGTTTACAAAATAAATATATTTTTCAACAACATATGTTGAGTAAGTAATCACCATATTTTTTGACGATGAATATACTATGTAAAAATAAATAAGAAAATCAATATTATGAGTTCAACAATTAAATAATGAGCAAATAATTAATGTCGTTTGACCATTACCTTGCGAATTGGGCTCTGGCTACTTTGACGAAAGAAATATAAATAATGGTATCGGTTGACCATCGCCTTGCGAATTAGGCTTTGGCTACTAAGACGGCATATGATCATACTGACTGCTTGACTTTTGATGGACCTATCCGCATGCGATAAAATAAACAAGTAAGCCTTTAGAATTTAATCATTCAACAAAACAAGTCATGATTTGCTAGTTTAATGTAAGAAATGAGTATAAAGTAGGTATGCATAAAGCCTCAAAGTGTTTAAAAATAGTAAAATAAGGGGAGTGATTACTCACTTAATGACTGATGAGTTAAACAATAAAATATGACTAATAAACGAGTTATGAGCCTTTAACGCACTAACTGATTCGACATAAACAGAACTGGATCTTTAGTTTGTACACTATAATCAAAACTGAGAATAATATAATTGGAATCGCATTAAACGGATATCCAGAAGTCAAGCTATAAGATTTTAAAGATTTAACCGAGCTGATACTGTTCAGAATCCAAACTTTGAGTCTGGAGTCGAGTTCTGACCAATTCACTCAAAATTTTAAAACAAACATAAAAGTCTTCTAGCCTGAAATCTAGTTTTTACCAGGAGATAGAGAAATCGGATAGTTAAATATCTTGACTAGTATGCACTAAAACCGGTCAGAATTAAATTGACTACCGAGACTCCCTCAATTAGTGAAATTGATTGAGGGCTTATGTTAATTTGATGAAAATACACAATTTATCAGAAGATAACTTACCCAAATAATGAATGGAAGAAAGAGATAAACGAGGTTAAAGTGTATTGAAGCTTGAAAGTCAAACTGGAAAGTGGGAACTCTTGAAGAAAATAACATGAAAACACTATGCACAATTTTTTAAGAGAATCAGGCTGATTTGCAGGGGATGTTAGGGTATTGGAATGTGTTTTGTTTGGTAATAGCTCTTGAAGTATAACATTATAAATCATTTATTAGGTAATAACTCGATTAAGGAAACCGAATATTCAATTATTGACAAATTCGGGTATAATAACCTAGGAATTTCGACTTTAACAATAACAAAATGAGTTTGGACGTGTTATTATAACATTATATGACTTATCTTGGAGCTTAAGTTTCGTTAATTTAATCAAAAATAGGAAAGATTTGGCAAAATTAGTCAATGTACTTCCATAAACACAATTTTTAGGCGTTTTAAGCTATTTAAAATTTTGTTTGACATATTTAGAGGACATATTAATATAAAATGAATTTACCACCAATAATTACTAACTAAATGTCTGTTTAAGTGATGAAAAAAGATCCGAATAAAATTCCGAATCGGGTTAAACATAAACGAATACAAATACGAACAATTCAAAATGTGAGTCTTCCCTACTTTTGAAAATTTCATCCCGAAATTAAGAAAAACCAAAACTAAAGGTAGTGTTAAAATAAATAAATAAATAATAACTAAATTCAAAGGAATAACCTTTTTAAATAAAATTTAAACTTTAACATAACATGGAACTTTGAGTAATTGAAGCAACATTTCAAATGAAATCCGATAAGGGCACTTATATATAGGATGTATCAGAGGCGTATCCACCATGTCCTTATCATCTTATAATTTGTACCGTTGCCCAAACCCACCTTCGGTTCTAAACTATGACACACAATTTTAAGTACTATGATTTCCATGCGAGAACTTGGATAATGATGACGAAAGATCCGAATAAAATCCCTAATCAGGTTAAACATAAACCAATACAAATACAGATACCAAAAATTCGAGATGTTAAAGTCTTCCCTACTTTTGTAAATTTAGTCCCGAAATTAAGAGAAACAAAAACAAAAGGTATTTCTAGTGACTAGCTTCTCAAGTGGGTGGCTTGGTAAGCAAGCTACTTTCAGTATTAGTAAAATCCCTATAATAGGACGGAATGGCAGTGAGGGAAGCCCTCTCTACTTCAATGGAAAGGGAGGAAGAGCCCTTCCTCTACAACTTTCGCCGAACATGATCATGAATGAAGAGAGAGAATTAGGAGGATGAAACAAACCAACCCACGTATCCTGATCGAAACGACTGAAGAAAGAAATAGAATGGTGTCCCCTTTCACCGAGGGTACGTTATCGGAGAACAATGTTGCGGATAGGGTGCGAACCTTCTGTTACTTACACCGTTTATGTATTGGTTCTTTTGGGGATAGTTTTGGTTTCTATAAATGGAAATGGGGTGCTTCGGATCAGGAGTAGCCACTAGCGATAGGGCAAAAATTGGGAGGAAGGACATAAGTCGATAGTGCGATACCTACATTAAATTAATTAATTTGTCATGTTAGAGAAGAAAAACGACGCACAGACCGTACTCGAGCTTTGCATCATTCTCCCTAGAAGCAAGGAGTATGCTTGCGTGTACAAACGAGAAGACCGAAAAAACCTAATTCAGTTCCCCGTAAGATAGCCAAAGTACGGTTAAGCAATCAACATGATATTTTTGCTCACAATCCGAGCGATATATAATCCAAGTCGAGAGTAGAGTTACGGGAATAGCCGTCTGATGGAAAACGACTTTCACGCTCAGTTCAAGGAGCACTTTTTTCGTTGAAAATTCCTCGTTCCCTCTCGATAAACCAACGATGATTTTAAAAATTTTGGGGCCCTATCTATTCCATCTCTCGAGCCCCAAAGAAAACCCCCTCCCCTTCGGATTCCATATCTCTTTTGACTCTATATATTTGGGCACCTATATCTATGAGGGTTCACCCAACCCGGTAACAACATTATTTCTATTGCGCCTAAAGTCTCTGTTAAACAATAAATGAAAAAAAAAATTTAACAAAATCCCAAGGAATAACCTTTTTAAATAAAATTTAAAATTTAACATAACATGGAACTTTAAGTAGTCGGAGAAACGCTCCAAATGAAAATCCGATAAAGGGAATTATATATAGGATGTACCAGCAGCGTATCCACCATGTTCTTATCTTCTTAACATTTGTACCGTTACCCAAAACCACTTTTGGTGCTAGATTATGAAACATAATTGTACGTACAATTATTTCCATGCGAGGACTTGGATAATTATGTTTCAAACAATAATTACATCCTACATAATTTATCCCATCGTGTGGGTTACAAAAAATATTTTAAAGACATAAGTTTGTAAGAAAGTAAAAGTTTTTTAATTAATCGTAAAGGTAAAATCAAAAGTTTAAAATGCATGAAATATTTCAACTAAAACAATAAGGCGAACTTTTGAGTTTGATTAATGAAAATAGTGAAATTTGTAAAACATCTTTTTTGAAAATAGTGAAATTGAAAGAAAACGAAACCCTTGAAATTGGGATAAATTTTTGAATGAGATTTAGAAAAGATTGATTGTGATGAGCGACGATAATAATATAATATAACCAACAAACTTTCATGAACTTAACAACTAATACAAACAAATAGCAAACAAGATTTTTATAAATGTATGAAAAATATCAACAACAAAAGTTAAGCAGATCATTTAATTAATAGTTTAATTAACAACAAATCTTAAAATGAGAAATAACATGTGAAACCTTTAAATATTATAGATATTAGAAATGAAATTCTTAAGATCAAGATATATATCTAAACAAAGTTAAACGGAGATTTCGATAATTAGATTTTCGTTAGACGAGGAACATATGAAATTAAAGAGAATTTTATATGAAATTGTAGAATTACACCTGTGAAGTTGAGATGAGATCAAATTACAAAATTAAAGTATTTAAAATAAATGATAAATAATAATTGAGAGATTAATGGAAATGTGAAAATTTATGCATTCGAATAAATTGTTAATAGATAAAATTGGGAAACGGATATTCTCGAATACCCAAGATCGTCATATTTTAAATAAATCTTCAAAACTAGATATATTATAAAATGGATCATTGAAGTATTCACAAATTACGAGGAACCTACTTATTTCCACAAAACCGTTATAAATATTTTAATACAAGTAAATTAAGTTGTATATGTTTTGTCGTGGAAGTTTAAATAAATAACGGATATTAAATTAAAAGTAAATAAAAATGGGTTGTTAAATAATTTAATAAGATAAAAAAAACACGATGTTATAAATGCATGAATCACCATGACTATTCCATAAAACTAGGTAAGTCATCATCGAACATTCATAATTTTCAAAATATAACAAAAATCAAAGTAGGGCGTTGAAATATCTACGAAACACCGTGTAAATTTCAACTAAATAGTGAAATTTAATAAAAATGAAATTGGATCATGGAGATAGCGATGAACCACCGTAGGTTTCAACAATCGTTAAAATGTCAATATAAAATGAGTGATTAAGTTATCCATAGATCACCACGGAAATTTAATTATAAAGAAATATTCAATTTAATAATGAAAATTAAATTGAGTAAGAGAAGATTTAATTTAATGTTAGTGCACGGTTTGTTGTCTCGAGTCTTTGTAATCGTTTATGTAATTTATTATTATTATTATTATAATTTAAAGGGAATTTGATTAATTAAGTCCGGTACGTCATATTACGGCTCATTCCTTAAGGATGTTTAACGAATGAGACCATTCGTGTTAGTTATGGTTCATTCGTTAAGGATATTTAACGAATGAACCTTAATCGCTATTGTTATATGTCCATTCGTTAAGGATGTTTAACGAATAGACCTTAGTCGTCCTTTATTGTATTTATTCGTCACGGAATGTTGACGAATGGGGTATAGCGAATGAGTCATTCGCTATACCATTTTGGTTACTTATGTAATGAAGACGAATGAAGGGTATTCGTTACGGAGTGTGTAACGAATGACATTCGTCTTCTATATATAGACTGTCCAGCCAAAGCGTAATTTAAGTGTTTTATAAAGTATTTTCTCTCTTGCCGTTACTCTGCTCAATCGTCCTCACAACACTTCGTTAATCTATTAATCATAAACATATATCATATAACTAGATACTTGGTTCAATTTTTATGACGAAATCAATCGATTGAAGCTCTATTAGTGTTCAACAAGTGGTATCAGAGCTTGTCCAGGGTTAAGATTATGTTTCTGTCAAGGTATTTAATATGAATTGAAGGTTTATTCATATTTAATTGTTCAATTGAGATCCGAGTCTATATTTTTCAATTTTCATTGAATTAGAAGGATGGAATGATAATTTGGTGTTGAATGGAGTGTGATTAGGTTCGGATTTGGTAGTGTAAGGTGTGTTGGTATTGAATTGGATTATTGTTTGAGTTTGGAATGGATTTGTGTTGATTTTGGATGTTGTACGGAACATAGTATTCTGTTTAGTGATTTATTGATTTCGGACTGAGTTTTGGTGTGATTATTGATGTTCGGAATGATAATTTGGTGTTGAATGGAGTGTGATTAGGTTCGGATTTGGTAGTGTAAGGTGTGTTGGTATTGAATTGGATTATTGTTTGAGTTTGGAATGGATTTGTGTTGATTTTGGATGTTGTACGGAACATAGTATTCTGTTTAGTGATTTATTGATTTCGGACTGAGTTTTGGTGTGATTATTGATGTTCGGAATGATAATTTGGTGTTGAATGGAGTGTGATTAGGTTCGGATTTGGTAGTGTAAGGTGTGTTGGTATTAAATTGGATTATTGTTTGAGTTTGGAATGGATTTGTGTTGATTTTGGATGTTGTACGGAACATAGTATTCTGTTTAGTGATTTATTGATTTCGGACTGAGTTTTGGTGTGATTATTGATGTTCGGAACGGTTTAGGATTGTCCGCGTGATCAAGACGAATTGATTATGCTATAATTTGTGTGAATTGGTTAAGTTTTGTGTGATTTATCCATACGTTTGTATACGTTTGGATTGAAGTTTAGATCTGGAAAATTTCCAGATCAGGAAATTTGTTTGAAGATTTGAAGATTCATTTGATCATTCGTTATAATGAATTTAATCATTCGTTATATGTTTAATGCTAATTCGTTATCAAAGTATAACTGATTCGCGCCACGCGTTAAGTTTGTTACAACAGAATAGCAAACTCATTCGTTACTGTAGTTGATTCGTTATCAGCTATGTGTTATTAAAATATCATTCGTCCTCACTCATTCATCATCTAATCATTGCTCATCCGTCACAGTAACTCATTCGCTGAAAAACCATCCGTTACCTCATTCGTTAACCCATCAGTCAACCATTCGGCAACCATTTGTTACATCATTTGTTAACTAATTCGTTATTCATTCGTTAACCTATTTGTGTTCATCATTCGTCATTGTTCTTCTGACATACTCATTCGTTACTGTTACTCATTCGTCTTCAATCATTCTCATTCGTCTTCCCATTTGTTACAAAATTTTCAATTTAATCCTTTAAGTTTGAATTTTTGTTAAGTTTAAATCTTTAAGATGACGTGTAGATGCAACACATGTTACATCTCGATGCAGAAATTGGATGTCATTCGAAATGTCCACGTTTAATGAAATTTATTGATTTTGCTAAATGGGAACCACGTTTCAGAGCACATCTAGGGTCTATACACCCTGATAGTTCACGATGTCTTGATGATGTATACATTATGCATATGGTTGGTAATGAGACTACTATTTTTACACCGAAAGCATGTAGTCAATTTTCTCAAGAAGAGAAGAAAGCTTTAGATATTGAGACTAAAGCATATTCCACTTTGACTATGGCATTACCAGACAATATTTTTCAACAAGTGGGAAGTATTAAAATTTTATGCTTCCTTGTTTCAACACATCAAAATGAGAAGTATGGGTAATGCTAAAGAAAGTAAAAAGGTGATGTTGAAGTTTCAATTCAGAAACTTTAATCTTTTAAAAGGTGAGACAATTGAGGAAATGTTGACTCGATTTAATCATCTGATTTCCGAAATGAATAAGTTAAAGATGGAACCAAATGAAAGTGATAAGATTGATACTGTGAAATGTAACAACTCGGATTTTTTTCGAAACTTATATTTTACTAAATCCTGACCCATTTTGATGTTCGGTAAACTTTACCTCATTTATAAAGACAACTAACTATTATTATATTTATTATGTAATTAATTGCTTTCATGTTTTGGCAAAAACAACCCACACTCAAACTTTAATCCCGAATTGTTTCCATTTTCATACTCCAAGGGCTAAAGAGAAATTAAGTTATAGCACATATATAAATTGGTACCCAGACCGGTATCCTGATCCAAACCCCAAACCCGTTATCCTTATTCACGAACCCGGTTTCAATTTGGCATGCCTTGGACCTCAATTTTCGTCATGTTTATGAAAATTGAATCATAGATCGTCTTATACCTTCCATTATCGGTTAACCGACGTTCTAATTATGTTTAATCAATCAATGTGATTCGTTTTCTTGATTTATACTAGCCGACCCAATAACAAACTCATTATACATGAAATCGTTTTTATAAATTCAATTAAACTGGTATATAGTATCATCATACCAGCGCAAACAATATCCCTATAGTTAATTGGTTTGTAATCCTCTATTTATACCCGTAATTGTTCGTGTTCTGGCCGTCACGTTTATTTCATCTTTCACCATCGATTTGCGATCCAAATAGGTAATCAATTCATGCTTTCATTTCGAGATATTATGGTTAATGAAAGCCCTAAGGTTAATTGAATCATCAAGTAAAAGATTTATCAATTATGATTTCTAGGGTTTGTTCAATTGGTTATCTTTTCTTTTGTCAGTTTATTTATTTATGTTTCTGGATTGCTATCATCTGCCTAGCCATATCAGTTGGCTGCGTGGTTGCGTAAATATTGTTGAGCCGTCCCCTGGCGTGGGTTCGAGTCTCGGCCAGACACTTTATTTTTAGATCTTTTTTGTTTTTGTTTTGTTCATTTAACCATATTTAAACATCAAATAATATTATAAAAATTAATATTTAATCAATGTTTTTATAAAACTGACACATAAACTAGTGGTATTCCAAACTTTGTTAAAAACCATATATATATATATATATATAGAATAAATTTAGGCCTTTGGATTTGAGATTCAACGGTTGTGATTTGTAGTTTCTAAATAACTGAATAGTGTTTTATTTTTGTTTATAGTTTTAATTGCTTTAGGGGTAATATGGTACATGTATTGTTATAAAACATATAGAAAACTGCCATCAGTTATATATCAATTCAAATAGAATCGTGATGATTAACCCTGCTATATATTATTTATATATTTCAAATATAATATCTCCCAATTTGTGGAAAAAGAATCGAACTAAATCTGCATCACAAAACTATTAATTTATTTCAAATACAATATATACCAATTTTACTATGAAACAATGAACACTTATTATTAAACATAATACTATGTTTGTTATAAACCTTATTCTAAAAACTATCAAATTATTATGAACTTACCATTGTCTTCGTCCAAAATCATATTTATGCAGTTAGTGCTTTTTAGAAACTGTAAATTACTATATAGTTTAAGGAAAAAAAAGAAAAAAACATTCAAATAAACCAACGATATGTTAAAATCCCTTGAATAAAGGAACAATTATTTTATTTAAAATATTTTTATTAATATACAAATGAGAATATTACCTTAGTACCCTTGAATCTTAATTTTATGGATCTCCACTTGTCGAATTTATATTGGTTCTTATTATTCTTACGAAACTATAACTTTTTATTTGAACTCTTTTCTATATATATGTGTGTGTGTGTGTATGGATATATAATAAGTATTAATTTGATAAACGTTTTTATAATAATTTAAAAAGGTTTTGTTTAATTAAAAATACATAATTAATATATAAAATATACCTTATTATTTTACATTATTATTTGGTCAAGTATTTTATAAACTAAAGGTAATTTTATAAATATTTATACATATTTAATAGTATAATTTCAAATGTTAATAAACAATTATATTTTGTTATACAATAATAACTTATAAGAAATCTTTTTAATAATACATTTTCAATAAATTAGTTTATACCTTTAAAGCTCGTCCATAAGTCGTTTCCTTATTAGTCTATTCATTTTTACGTCATATTCCTCGTTATTACACATGTTAGGATTGTCTTTGCTACGTCTTGGTAAGCGTGGCGTCTCTTATATCTTCATTCTTATCGCGTACTTTAACTCTTGCATACTTGTTAAGGTAACTATTTCACTCCCCTCTTTTACTTATTTTAACCGTTTTGTTGTCATATGCGTTCGTAGATATTTTTATATTATATATTAATCAACTGAAACTGTTTATCCTTGTATGTTTATCAGTTTGCTAACTTGCTATTTGCTTACTTGCTTTATTTGAACGCTATTGCTTACTTCGGCAACTGATGTCCATTTTTATGGCACAGTTTAGTCATTGCTTGGTAACCAATGTCCATTTATATGGATTGGTTAAGCCCTTTCTTTATAGTTGGTTGTTATGTGCTATGACTTATCTGTATATTCTCACAGGAACAGTTTGTATTTTTACTTATTATATATTGTGTCTCAAATCTGGTGATTTACCACTATTTTGTTTTTAACGTATATGCAGGTTATCGTGTGATGTGATTCTCAAGCTTGTATTTAAAGAAAACTTAGGTTGCATGCTACAGAAGAAGACAAAAGAACTAGAATATTAACTTTTGTTTTATTTGTTTAAATTTTAATTCATGCACTTTGGTTACTTTGATGTATGGTTATTTAATTAAATTTAATATATATTGTCACATTTAATATTGCATGATAGTACCTTGAGAGCTGTGACAATCAGTTCGCGCCTCGACATTTCCGCCGTAGGTTGGGGTGTGACAGATTGGTATCAAAGCCGAATGTTTTAGATAGGTCGTTAGAAATTGCCTTAGACACATGTTTAGGATCCCAATACGTGCCTATATGTTTACCTTTATGTGTTCAAATTAAATTGTTTACGGATTTCTTAGATAATTACTTATTTATTATCTATTGTATTGTTATACACACACACACAAACTCCGAGACTATGTCTCAACATTCAAAGAAAACTTTTCAAAAATTAGATTGCTTTTATTTTTGGGAAATTCCTTATTTGTGTAATAATTGACACATTTAATTTAAACCCTAATTAAATGCAATGAGGAATGCGTTAATTGGAATGACATAGTTCATGTGAACTTGAGTTTAAATTACGGAGTTCGGGTTAACGGAGCTAACCTGAAATTGGTGATGTCACACACTTGCTGAGGTCCTTAAACAAGGATAATTATCTTTAGTTCATTTTTGTTTATTTTTCTTTCATTTATTTTTATGTTTTGGGTTTTGGGGGTGAAAACTTAAAAATATAAAAATATTGTGATTTAGTTAGTATAGAGAAAAACCAAGAACATTCAAAAATGTTAAAAAAGACAAAAAGATTGTAATTTTTGTAAAACTTAAAAAATACAAAAATATTGTGATTTTGTTTATATCGAGAAAAACAAAAAAACATTAAAAAATGTCGAAAAAGACAAAAAGATTATAATTTTCGTATATATAAAAAAATCCGAAAAAGACAAAAAGATTGTGTTATTAAGTATGTAAAGAGAAAATCCAAAAAGATTTTTGCATACTTTCGCTTAAAATTATGTCAAGTACTCATATTTGAAGGACATATACTTGTATATGTTTGGTCCTGATATTTACTCGTAAATGTTCGGGATAGCCATTCACCTTATAATGGAAAGTAGTTGGGGCAATTGTTGTGCGTTTTTATTTAATTCTCTCGCTGATAATTATGAAGGTTATTTAAGTTTGTGGAACATGCTTGCATGTTTTGGTCCTGTTATCTACGTGTAGATTGATAGGATAGCATTAATCTATAGAATGAAAAAGACTGGGGCGATTGAATTTATTTATTTTTATGCTCCTCAAAAATGAGTTTTGAATCAAAAATAGAAAATGATAGTACATTGATCATCTGGTCCCATATCTAGAAAGAAATAAGCTTAAAACACTGAGTGCTTAATTGCATTGGTGCATTGATAGGTCTTAAACAAGCAGTTAGAGTAAAGTATGTGATATAAACATAAAGAAACATCAAATTGAAAGAGGTGTTAGTCTCTACCAAAAATCTCGGTAATGATGGCAGATATGTAATAGCTAAATTGAAAGAGGCGTTGAGCCTTATCTTTGTCTGATCACCAAAAATAAAATAAAGCAAATAACAAGTGTTAGGTTTCTGGAAACTATGAGTCTTTATGCGGCTTTAATCATCTGAGTATTCATAAGTATTAATATTTCAAACGCTTTTAGAGGAAACCCAAAGTCAATAATCTTGATCACTGTTGTACATCATACAAATTAAACTACTGACTTTATCAAAATCCGTTGTTGGTCATACATTTGTTCCTCCCTTGCACGCGTCTCAATACCAATAAGAAACGAACCCTAGGGGATACAATGTATGTAAAGCTACAGATGGGCTTGTGCATAATCACTCACAGTAAAAGAAACTTGGTGCATTGCTCAAAATTTCTATAAATTCAAATTTTGATTGACAATATAATGGTTTAAGTCAAGTTGGGGTGATACGGTAAAAAATCAAACTAAGTTTGAACCGAGATTAGAGGCAGATAGTTTCTGATATTTTGTGCTTTAATTGAACATTTAATTACATCACAAAAATGCTTGAAAGTTTTTTATAAGATTTAAGTGGACAACAATATCAATGACCGACTTAATGCCGGTTATAATATCGCTGCAATATAAAACCGTGATGGAAGGGCAATTTGGTCAATATGATTCTCTACTTAAACTCACCAAAAATACAAAAATATGTACTGCTTTCGAAAAACATTCAAAACACAAAAATATTTTATTTTCTGCTTTATGTTTGTTTTTCGGGTTTTAAATGTAAATATTATGAAACGAAAATGAAAATTTCCAAAAGGATTTTATTATTTTTCCTTTTACATATTATTTAATTCTTTTAAGTTAAGTGTTTTAAGCGTAAAACACGTTAAGGTATTTCATCTTACCACGTCGGGTAAGGATTATAAGCTGGTGTCTATTTATTGATTTATTTATTCATTTATATAATTGATTTATTTATTTAATTTAAAATTAAATAAAAGAAAATGTTAAAAACATTGATTCGTTATTTATGGATAACGAATGGGCTTATTTTTAACGAATTACTTCAATTCGTTACCTTTCTAATTCGCTTCCGCCACTCTTTAACGAATGACCCTAATTCGTCATCCATCATTTAACGACTTAAGCAAGAACTTCTAATTCGTTATTAATTCGTGTTAAGTCTTAACGAATTACTCTCTCATGTGTCATGTGTTACGAATGGGATAACGACTTGGCTACTTCGTTAATTGAAATTTAATGAATCAGATGTTTCGTTGTCTTGGAAAATGTGCAAATTCATTGTTTATAGGGAACGGTGAAGAACGAATCTTCCTCATTCGTTCATTCACTATCTCTTCTCCCTTAAACAAACTCTCGCAATTTTTTTCCAGAAATCTCGATCACCATAAAATCCGTTTTTGTTCATCAATCAAGGTTCGTAAGGTATCAAGAATCAAAATGCGACACTTTGCGTCAATTAATACATACATCTGATGGGTGTTTTAATCAATTAAGCATGTCGGTTTTACTTATTAAATGACAATCTTTAAAACCTAGTTTATAATCAATTAATGTCCCAAGGGAAATATATATTATTTATCGACGAGATTCCGAGTATATTAGAGTACTTTGTAGGAAATTACATCGTACATTATGGTGCAATTGAATCCGGGTTGCAGTTTTGACTGTTTATGTTCATATCAATTTTGACTTTGACCCTGCATAGTCAAAATTGAACAGCATTTGTGCCCATTCGTTATGAGTTAACGAATTTGTAACGCCCTGGAATTTGACTGGTAGACAAAAATCAAGGAATCATCGGAAACTATACACTTTGGGGTTCTGGACGATAAGTTCGGAACCCATATCATTGGAGAAATCTGCTTTTATCATTTGAAATGTTTATTTTATAAAACGACATTTACGCCTGGAAAATATTAATTTTTATGCTTTTGAAAAATAAAATGTTCTTATTTAAAAAAAAAAAAAAAAAGATTTTAAATAATTATTCGGAAAATGGTTTATAAAAGTTTTGCTGAAAAAGTTTTAGTTTGTTTAAAAACTTATGAACTCGACTAGTCTTGACCCGTCGGTAGCCTAAACCCGAACCCGAGTCACCCGAGTATTTAAGCGGAAAATCAAGTATTCTTACACCATCTCTTTCATTTCCACCAACACTTCCCACCCAAACACTCCCACTTCTAGAGAGAGAGTAGTGAGAGAAAGTCATCCAATCTAAGATTCGAGTCCACCAATCTGTTTATCGTTGTTGTCGACTTAGAGGATCGACGTTTGACAGCACCCGACCGCCCTAGCAACCACACCTAGTCAACCAGGTGAGTTCATAGCCCCCATTTTTCTTTTAAAGCCTTTCAAATCATTGGGGGTGAAAACATGGTAAATGTACACGTTTTGACAAAACACATTTATTCAAACATTACTTATCATAAACACTTGACAAATCTTTTGCAAACAATGAACATTGGGAAAACAAGTAATCATGGCAGGTTACGCGTACCTTAACTTTCTCGGAAGTTGTGTATGCATAATCAAATATTCAGGAGTAAATATGGGAATCACTCAGCGTTTAGGGAACATTGGACGTTTGGAAATCAAAGTCATGTACCCGTTATACTTTATCATAAAAACACATTATTCATTGGTCAGTCTTGTGATCGTGTGAACAGTGGCAATATAGGTCACAATAGTGCATAGGTTTGATCTCCAAGTGGTCGATTGGTAGACAGGCCGTCACTAGATGTGGGATTCTAAAGTGATCGATTTAGAATACACGTGACCTATGGGGTTCTTAAGTGTTCGATTAAGAATCCGAAGGATCTCTTAAGTGTTCGATTAAGGATCCGAAGGATCTCCTAAGTGATCGATTAGGAATCCAAGAGATACTAAAGTACGCTTTAGAATTCTCTCATGGTACCCAAAGTGATCGATTTGGGTTACCATCAAGGAAATCAAGTAGCATAGTGTGGTCTTGTGTGGGGTCGATGTCAGGTCTTGTGTGATCATTATGCATCATTATCATTTTTCATCATGGCATGGTTACATATGATTCTTGGGTATCTTATACATATATCCTTGATACCGTTCCTCCTGCATGCATGGAAACAATAATTGGAATCTTTATACGAAACTCTTGCAGATTCAGTTGAGATGATAAGCATACCAAGCATAGTAGGATAAGTTGTAGGAGTGGTGGGTTAGCCGATGGTACACCCTATATATAAACCCCTACAACTTAGCCTAGTATGCTTGTGTAGGGCTTATCACTACAGTATTAGTTAACCTATGAATTCACTCATCTACTTTTTGTAGTTGACGTTTTATTACATGTTTTCAGGAAATGAAGCAGGAAGTAGCTAATAGCTGATAGAGGCCTTAGAGAGATGAAGGCTAGGCTAGGAGTTGTTTGGAAACTTGATATTTTGTATTAAAACAATTTGTTTCATGTTACCTGGATGATGTAATATTTGACAGTTTGGTTATGTTTATGCATTTAGACTTTTATACTATTGTGCTCAATCAATCACGACCTAGTCGCCACGCCTCGGTTTTCCGCCATTACGACCGGGGTGTGACAGATTGGTATCAGAGCCAATGGTTATAGGGAATTAGGAAACCGACCTAGACTATAACCTAGGACCCTTAACTCTAGATAATTCATGCATCACTATCACACGCCCACACTTATGTGCTTGCTATGTGCTTATGTGCTGCATCTTTAATTGTGTCTATCGTAGCGATGTATTCTTTGGCTATTCCTTATCCTGTTATTCTTATTCCCGGTATCATTCTTGCGCGTTCTTTTTCTTTTTCAGAATGCCTCCTCGTCGCTCGTCCGTTAATGCTGACCCTGCTGACCTCGCTGCCATCATAGCGCAGCAAATTGCAGCAGTTCTTCCGGGTCTGGTTAACAACCTAAGGCAAGAAGGAACCTCGGGCGCGCCACAAGCCCCAGAACCGAATCCTACTCTTCAGGCCGACAGGCTCTATAAGGCTTTTACTAACACTGGGCCTACGAGCTTTAATGGATCCGAGGGAGCTGCTGGTCTTCTCCAGTGGTTCGAGAAAGTCGAAGCTTCATTCAACATGTGCTCTTGCCCGGATGAACTCAGGGTCAAATTCGCGGCGAGTATGTTCCACAAACGGGCTCTCACGTGGTGGAATATCGAGATTAGAACCAGGGGGCGAGACGCGGTCTTAGCCTTGCCCTGGGCCGAGTTTGTTGAGCTAGTCACGCAGGAGTTCGTTCCGAGAACCGAACTCCAGAAATTGGAGGCTGAGTTTAGGGCGCACACGATGAAGGGCGCCGATCACATGAAGTACACGGAGAGATTTCATGAACTCTCCCTATTGGTGCCCCACATGGTTACCCCAGCTTCTCGCGCTGTCGAGCAATACATCAGCGGTCTTCCGGACTCTATGAGGGGCATTGCGGTTGCAGTTGACCCCACTACACTTAAGGCAGTGATCGATCTCACTGCCCGTTTGACCAGGGAACAGCTCAGGTCCGGTGTTTTGCATCAGGATAAGGGCAAATCTTCCGATGGGAAAGCGAAAAAGGGGAACAATAGGAAGCGGAAAGCGACCTACTTAACTGCGATCACTGGTGCTACGCCTATCAACTCCATGGCCCCCGTTTCAGCCGCAACAGTCCAGGGAAGACCGAGAAAGGAATATACTGGGCCGCATCCCAAGTGCAACTTATGTTCTTATCATCACCCAACAAGTGAGTTGTGCCGCAAGTGCACAAATTGTGGACGATTCGGACACCTGGTGGAGCGCTGCAGGAGTCCTGGCAACCAATTGGCTGTGGGGAATGCTAACCCTCAGCCTAACCCTGCTCGAGGCTGCTTCGAGTGTGGCGCGATGGACCATTACAGAAATCGATGCCCTCGCGTCACCAACGTTCCTCCGGCTCGCGGGAGGGCCTTCACCATTGGAGCTGCCGAAGCACGCCAAAACCCCGATGTTATTACTGGTACGTTTACTCTTAACAACAATTGGGTGTCTGTCCTATTTGATACAGGAGCTGATAGGAGTTTTGTCTCTTGCGAATTGGTTCCTTTGCTGAAATTAAAAATTTCCGAGTTGGAACCTGCCTTGGTTGTTGAACTTGCTAGTGGAGAGTCCACACAAGTGAGGTCTGTCATTCGATATTGCACCCTTACTCTTGTCACCACATCGTTCAGTATTGACCTTATACCTTTTCGTCTTGGAAGCTTCGATCTAGTTGTGGGAATGGACTGGCTGTCTAGCAATCGCGCGGAAGTAATCTGCGCCGAGAAACTTATTCGTATCCCTCTGTCTTCTGGTGAAATTCTAACCATTCAAGGGGATAGGTCGGGTGGATGCCTAAGAATCGTTTCTTGCTTAAAAGCCAGTCGGTACCTTCAAAAGAAGTATCCCGCATTTCTAGCCCGTGTTACTCTCAAGGAATCCAAAGTCAAGAGACTGCAGGACTTCCCTGTCGTGCGTGAATTTTCTGATGTTTTTCCCGATGAGCTGCCTGGACTTCCTCCTAGCAGGCAGGTGGAATTTCGTATCGATCTTATTCCTGGTGCTCTCCCTGTTGCTAAGTCTCCTTATCGTCTAGCTCCGCTGGAACTTCAAGAATTATCGAATCAGCTTCAAGAACTTCTTGGCAAGGGATTCATTCGCCCTAGCTCGTCTCCATGGGGAGCCCCAGTACTCTTCGTCAAAAAGAAGGATGGGACTTTCCGTATGTGCATTGACTATCGGGAGCTTAATAAACTGACCATCAAAAACCGGTACCCGTTACCGAGAATTGATGATCTCTTTGATCAGCTTCAGGGTGCTACGTTTTTCTCTAAGATCGATCTGCGTTCTGGTTACCATCAATTGCGTGTTCTGGAAGAGGATATCCCGAAAACTGCGTTCCGAACTCGTTACGGTCATTACGAGTTCATGGTTATGCCTTTTGGAATGACCAATGCCCCCGCCATTTTCATGGATCTGATGAATCGCGTTTGCCGTCCATATCTCGACCAGTTTGTCATTGTTTTCATAGACGATATTCTCATTTATTCTCGTTCGAGGACCGATCATGAGCTTCATCTCAGGCTTATTTTGGAGCTTCTCAGGAAGGAACAACTATATGCCAAGTTCTCCAAGTGCGAATTTTGGCTAAAGGAAGTTCAATTCTTGGGACATGTTATCAATGTCGACGGCATACACGTCGACCCTGCCAAGGTAGAAGCCATCAGAAATTGGGTAGCGCCTAAAACACCTACCGAAATCCGTTCATTTCTTGGATTGGCTGGTTACTACCGCCGATTTATCTCAAACTTCTCCAGGATTGCCTTGCCTTTGACCACTCTGACTCAGAAGGGAGAACCCTTCGTGTGGGGACGAGATCAAGAGGAAGCCTTCCAAACTCTGAAGAATAAACTTTGCCGTGCACCGATTCTATCGCTTCCGGAAGGTGACGATGACTTTACCGTTTATTGCGATGCTTCAAATCAAGGCCTCGGTTGCGTTTTAATGCAACGAGGGAAGGTCATCGCTTACGCTTCTCGACAACTCAAGGTGCACGAAAAGAACTACGCCACGCATGACCTCGAGTTGGGTGCTGTGGTGTTTGCCTTAAAAATCTGGAGACACTACCTGTACGGCACGAAGTGTGTCATCTATACCGACCACAAGAGCTTGCAGCACATCCTCCATCAGAAAGAGTTGAACATGAGGCAGCGACGCTGGGTCGAACTTCTCAGCGATTACGATTGTGAAATCCGCTACCACCCGGGAAAGGCTAATGTGGTGGCTGACGCATTGAGTCGTAAAGAAAGGACCCAGCTGCACTCTATTAGAATTCAATCCAATCTTCCCTCCTTAATTCGCGAAGCTCAGAATCAGGCGCTTGTGAATGGAGATCTCAAGGGCGTTTTGTCGTGTGGAGCCGAACAGAAATTCGAAACCAAGTTGGACGGCATCCTCTATTTTCTTGATCGAGCATGGATCCCAAACTCTGAGCCTCTTCGAACGCTTATTCTAAGTGAAGCCCACAAGTCCAGATACTCGATTCATCCCGGCAGCAGCAAAATGTATCAAGATCTTAAACCTCATTATTGGTGGCCCGAGATGAAGAAAGACATCGCTTTATACGTGATGAGATGTTTGACTTGTTCGCGAGTCAAGACAGAGCATCGAAGGCCGTCTGGGCTGCTTCAGCAACCTATTATTCCTCAGTGGAAGTGGGAAGAGTTAGCTATGGATTTCATCACCAAGCTACCGCGGACGCCTAGCGGTCATGACTCAATTTGGGTTATTGTGGACATTCTAACTAAATCCGCTCACTTTATCCCGGTTCGTGAGGACTACACTACGGAAAAGTTGGCGCGGATATACATTCGTGAGATCGTTTCCCGTCATGGTGTGCCTAAGGGCATTACGTCTGATCGCGACAGCAGTTTTTCTTCCAGGTTCTGGAAATCTTTGCAAAAGGCCTTTGGGACAAGTGTGAAGCTTAGCTCTTCCTATCATCCAGAAACTGATGGGCAGAGCGAGAGGACCATACAAACCCTAGAGGACATGTTGAGAGCTTGTATCCTTGAATTCGGTAATAGTTGGGAAGCTCATCTGCCGCTGGCAGAATTTTCTTACAACAATAGTTACCACTCTTCTATTAAATGCGCGCCGTTTGAAGCTCTTTACGGTCGCAAGTGTCGCTCACCCTTGTGTTGGTCCGAGACCGGGGATTCACAGATCATCGGCCCGGAACTAATACAGGAAACAACCGATCAAATCGCTATCATTCAACAGCGACTCAAAGACGCCCGTTGTCGGCATAAGTACTACGCAGACAAACGACGCAAGCCACTCGAGTTTCAAGTTGGTGACCGTGTTCTGCTGAAAGTTTCCCCCTGGAAGGGCGTAGTCCGTTTCGGGAAGAAGGGAAAGTTCGCTCCTAGGTATGTTGGACCATTCAAAATCCTTGAAAGGATCGGACCAGTTGCCTATCGTCTTGAGCTGCCGCCGGAACTCGGTAGAGTTCACAATGTTTTTCATGTTTCGCAGTTAAAGAAGTGTCTTGTTGACGAGGCCCTTCTCATTCCCGTCGACGAGGTTCGAATTAACGACAATCTGCTTTTTGTTGAAGAACCCGTCGAAATCTTGGATCGCGAGGTCAAGAAGACCAAGCGTAGCCGCATACCGCTTGTGAATGTTCGATGGAATAACAAACGCGGACCCGAGTTTACATGGGAACGCGAAGATCAAATGAAGGAGAAATACCCTCATCTGTTCTCTTAGTCTCTATTCTTGTAATCTATTGTCTAGAAGTCAATATAACATTTGCAGCATGTATCAAATAATTGTGTTATTCAATGAATATCGTGTTGCCTTATTATGCTTATAAGTATTCTTTTATTTGCATCCACAAATTTGGCTACTCAGGGCTCATGCTGGGAGCACAAGTCATATCTACTCAATCATATGAATTTTGGGGAAATTTATACATTATTTAAGCCAAAAATTTGTCATTCATTCTTGCATTCATGGAGCATGGTTGTGTGTATGTGTGTGGTGTCGTGTCAAATTTTCTAGCCGCACACAATAGAGCTTATACATTGATACAAGGTGAGCTCGTAATTATAGTCCGGAATATAATTACATCAAGGTCACAGGTGTATACGTGTATAAGCAATATGCTATTGTGTAACTAGAAGTCGTGAACTCAAGGTTCGTGTAGAGAAATATTCGACAAAGGTTGAAGAAGTGGTGGGTTAGCCGCTGGTACACCCTATATATAAACCTCTTCGGCACGAGTTGAATATGTCTGAAGCGAAACCTGGAATTAGGGACTTATAGTTAGCGTGGCAGCTGTGAGACATTGAATTCAAGAATTACCGAGGGTAATATTCGCGGAAGATTGAAGGAGTGGTGGGTTAGCCGCTGGTACACCCTATATATAAACCCCTTCAATCCGAAATGAATATGTCTGATGTAAAGCTTGAGGATGATGCCTCGTAGTGGAAAATAGTGTGTCGTCCTGTGTGTCATTGATCTAATAGGAGTCGAAGGAAACACCCAAGTAAGGTTGAAGGAGTGGTGGGTTAGCCGCTGGTACACCCTATATATAAGCCCCTTCGGCTTGATTTGGGTGGTGCCTGAGACGAATATTAGAAGTGGTGGCGCATAGTGGTCATCATGGGATCATGTAATCTTAATCATCGATGCATCAAGTATACTAAAAAGCTAAATTTCGGGACGAAATTCCCCTAAGTTGGGGAGGATGTAACGCCCTGGAATTTGACTGGTAGACAAAAATCAAGGAATCATCGGAAACTATACACTTTGGGGTTCTGGACGATAAGTTCGGAACCCATATCATTGGAGAAATCTGCTTTTATCATTTGAAATGTTTATTTTATAAAACGACATTTACGCCTGGAAAATATTAATTTTTATGCTTTTGAAAAATAAAATGTTCTTATTTAAAAAAAAAAAAAAAAAGATTTTAAATAATTATTCGGAAAATGGTTTATAAAAGTTTTGCTGAAAAAGTTTTAGTTTGTTTAAAAACTTATGAACTCGACTAGTCTTGACCCGTCGGTAGCCTAAACCCGAACCCGAGTCACCCGAGTATTTAAGCGGAAAATCAAGTATTCTTACACCATCTCTTTCATTTCCACCAACACTTCCCACCCAAACACTCCCACTTCTAGAGAGAGAGTAGTGAGAGAAAGTCATCCAATCTAAGATTCGAGTCCACCAATCTGTTTATCGTTGTTGTCGACTTAGAGGATCGACGTTTGACAGCACCCGACCGCCCTAGCAACCACACCTAGTCAACCAGGTGAGTTCATAGCCCCCATTTTTCTTTTAAAGCCTTTCAAATCATTGGGGGTGAAAACATGGTAAATGTACACGTTTTGACAAAACACATTTATTCAAACATTACTTATCATAAACACTTGACAAATCTTTTGCAAACAATGAACATTGGGAAAACAAGTAATCATGGCAGGTTACGCGTACCTTAACTTTCTCGGAAGTTGTGTATGCATAATCAAATATTCAGGAGTAAATATGGGAATCACTCAGCGTTTAGGGAACATTGGACGTTTGGAAATCAAAGTCATGTACCCGTTATACTTTATCATAAAAACACATTATTCATTGGTCAGTCTTGTGATCGTGTGAACAGTGGCAATATAGGTCACAATAGTGCATAGGTTTGATCTCCAAGTGGTCGATTGGTAGACAGGCCGTCACTAGATGTGGGATTCTAAAGTGATCGATTTAGAATACACGTGACCTATGGGGTTCTTAAGTGTTCGATTAAGAATCCGAAGGATCTCTTAAGTGTTCGATTAAGGATCCGAAGGATCTCCTAAGTGATCGATTAGGAATCCAAGAGATACTAAAGTACGCTTTAGAATTCTCTCATGGTACCCAAAGTGATCGATTTGGGTTACCATCAAGGAAATCAAGTAGCATAGTGTGGTCTTGTGTGGGGTCGATGTCAGGTCTTGTGTGATCATTATGCATCATTATCATTTTTCATCATGGCATGGTTACATATGATTCTTGGGTATCTTATACATATATCCTTGATACCGTTCCTCCTGCATGCATGGAAACAATAATTGGAATCTTTATACGAAACTCTTGCAGATTCAGTTGAGATGATAAGCATACCAAGCATAGTAGGATAAGTTGTAGGAGTGGTGGGTTAGCCGATGGTACACCCTATATATAAACCCCTACAACTTAGCCTAGTATGCTTGTGTAGGGCTTATCACTACAGTATTAGTTAACCTATGAATTCACTCATCTACTTTTTGTAGTTGACGTTTTATTACATGTTTTCAGGAAATGAAGCAGGAAGTAGCTAATAGCTGATAGAGGCCTTAGAGAGATGAAGGCTAGGCTAGGAGTTGTTTGGAAACTTGATATTTTGTATTAAAACAATTTGTTTCATGTTACCTGGATGATGTAATATTTGACAGTTTGGTTATGTTTATGCATTTAGACTTTTATACTATTGTGCTCAATCAATCACGACCTAGTCGCCACGCCTCGGTTTTCCGCCATTACGACCGGGGTGTGACAGAATTGCAACTCATTCGAGTTCAATTCGTTATTGTTATCATAACGAATCAGTTCTTTTGTAAATATTATAACGAATTACTTCACATTCGTTCTTTAATTCATTATGCCCTCACAAATAGTTCGTTATGACTAGTTCATTGTCCTTTTCTGATAACGTATTAGCAAATTCGTTATAACGAAGTATCTAATTCGTTATAACGAATCAGTCAAGGATTTCTTATGAATTATACTTAGAATTATTTGGAAATTTCATATTTAAATTATATTATTTATTATTCGTTTTTAATAAGTCTCGGGTTTATATATTTTCATTTATGGTTGACGAGATCATTCAGGATCCTCCTGCAGCTGTGCAAAAATCAGTACAATAACAACAAGTACCGGATCTTCCTCTGTTACTGTTCGACAAGAAGCATAACATTTGTGCTTTTGTCGGAATGAACTTTGCTGATGAGGACTTATTTGGAGATTTGTTGGCCTTCATACGACGCTCTCGTATTCATTATGCTGTGACTACTAGGCCTAGTGTTCATTTCAATAGTATACATCAATTCTGGAATTCGGAACATTACATTGAGTCCGAGAACCACATTGTTGCTTAAATCAACGGGCAGTCTATCATTATTACTCATGGATTCATCAGACGGGTGTTGCAGTTTGGGGATACTATGGACAAACCGAGTGAGTTTGATAAAGAGTTGATTCGAGGGTTATTCAATCGTGTGTTCTACACCAGTGATCTTGAAAAGTACATGCATAACAAGGCGTACTTGTGCCCCACATACAAGTATTTATTACATGTCCTCATTCATTACCTTGGTGGACGAAAAGGTGGATTTGATGAGTGACGGATCATGCTCCAAGAGAACTGCATCGTCAAGAATCGACGTAGTAACATTTTAATGTATCCATGATTTATTTAGTTGATCGTTCAAGACCTGATTTCGAATTTGGTGATCGATCGAACATTGGTGGATGATGTGCTCAAGATGGAACATATGACATCCGATACTCTCAAACGGATGAAGTCGTATAGGCAAGATCCTCATCCAAGGACCAAATGTTTGATTGGTCATTTATCTGATCCAGCATACGAATGTCCTTCTAATGATCGATGGATCCACGATAATTCGGGTTCTGAGCGTGAAGAGGGTCTAGGTGGGAACGATGGTGGAAATGATGATGGAGATGATGGTGATGAAGGTGGTGATGATAACCAACGACGTGTTGAAGTTGAGGCAGTAGTTGTTCAAGCTGCTCAACGGAAGCGTAAAGGAAAAGAGGTAGCTAGTGGTGAGCCATCCAAACGTCGTATTACAGAAGGTGCTGGTGTTTCATATTGTGACAATCGTCAATTTCAGGTTAACTCCGTTAACTCAACTCCGTCAATTCAAACTTTAAGATCGTTGAATCTATAACGCACACTTCATTACATTTAAACTAGGGTTTAAATGACGCTTAACACTCACTACATGGGTAGTCTTTCGGGATTTGCACCGAAACGCAAACGAGTTGACGCAAACGATTGATAAATAAACGACAAACGTAAAAACAATAATTATATGATTATTATGTGTTAGGATTATGTGCTATGTGATAATACTATGGTCATGTTAACTTATTGTCCAAGTATGATGGAATGTTCTAGAAAAACAACACTTGGAAAGAAGAGGGACTAGAATGTAACTTGATTATTTATAAATATAACTTAAACACTAAACCCTAACTATTTTCCCTAACCCTACAACTTCCGATCGGAAGTCTCTTGTTCCCTCTCCACGGCTGCCGTCCACAAAGATCACACACACACACATCAATCAAGAGATTAATCCAAGAACTAGGTGCTAGGAAGGTATACTTGATCATCCCTTACCTCCTTGTTGTGTAATTTTGATGTTTAATGGGTTGTATGTAAACCCTAACTCAGCCGATTATATGTATGTATGTGATCAATATGATAGTTGTTAGTTGGATAATAGATTGATAACTAGATTGATGTTGTTGCATGATTGATTGTTGTTCTTGATTTGAATTAAAACACAAACCCTAATCTTGTATGTATGGTGTGATTTATATGCATGGATAGTAGTTATGGTGTCTAGAGGGTTATATGGATGCATGATAGTTCATAGATTGTTATGATGTTGAGTTTTGATGTGAACAGATTCTGGACAGAATATATATACGATGTTTAACTGACTGTAACGAAGTGTAAACGTGAAAATTGATTGAGATTGTGAGTACTGCAGTAAACTAGGTTGAGTCTAGTTTCTATAAAGTATAAATTCGTAATTTTTGGATAAGTGGAAGTATACTTTTATGATTTTACAAAAACGTGATGCAAAGCTGAGCTGTTAGACCTGCTGTTAGGTTATATTGTAAATTCTATATCTCATGAACTACGAGGCCAATTGGGTTGGTTCCACTTCTGGAAGTTGACTCACTGAGTTAGGAACCAAACCCAAGTGGTCTTGCATTTATTGGATTTTTCGTTTACCGGGAATTGCAAATAACATTCTGTTGTGCATGAATCTGACTGATATGAGTTTACTGTAGTGTTTTGATCATTATGAGAAATCTATATGGAATAAAAATAATATAAAATATGTTCTGGAAACCTAAGACATGTATGTTTCAGTGGTGATTTTTGGTGAATTAATTGAGATGATATGATCGGTGAAATAGTACAATCTTTCAAGTAGAAATTCTGTCACAATGAAACTAGCTGCTGAGTTGTGTAGGAATGCATGAAATATGATAGTTTTTATATAATTGTTGTATTTTGACCAAAATACCCTTGCGGGGAATAGTTGCTAGTTTGATTGCCATGAATTGACCAAATTGCCCTTATGGGGAATAATGGTTAGTTAGTCTTTGTTTGTTGACCAAAATGCCCTTACGGGAATAATTGCTTGTAAGTATGTTATTAATACATGACACGAAAGTAATTGCTCACTCGTGTATCGTATCACAATTGTACTTGTTTAAATCACACACGGTTCACAAACGAAACACGAAACATGATACGTGCATAGGTATTATGTGCCGAGTCTAGAGACTCGTTAAACGTTCCGATACTTAGAAAATCTCTTTGTTATTTTAGAACGCTAGAGAGTTTTCTACGACGCGCATCACTCGGTGATCTAATTTGGAATATTCTTCGCAAACAGTGAGTTCACTTACCCCGCTCTTTGAACTGTTTTCAAACGTTTTTCACTTGGGGGAGATAACATACTCCGATAAACGCATTTTTGAGATAAACACATATTTAAGATTTTGTTATAAATTATATATATCACTTGTAGAGGCTAAGCGGCACGTAACCCTTGAAGTCCCACGCATCGAACCGGTTAATATTTGGAATAGCGAGTCACTGTTGAGTAGTACTACTGGGTTTGACAAACCCCACCCGACGCTAAGCTCAACTGGAGGTTGAGTGGGTGTAATTTTGGCTAACACTTACCATGGTCTGGGTTGACCTGGTGACGGGCACTTGATAAACAGTCAGCTTCGGTCTCGAACCACTTAGTAATACTTGTTGTATAGATTAGCTACCTATCGATATATAATTTGACATAACATTATCTGGTAACACTTAAACGCTGTAACGTGGTTACACACTTAAACGCCGTAACGTGGTTACGCAAAACATTTAAACGCCGTAACGTGGTTACGCACTTAAACGCCGTAACGTGGTTACGCAAAACATTTAAACGCCGTAACGTGGTTACGCAAAACTTTTAAACGCCGTAACGTGGTTACGCAAAACATTTAAACGCCGTAACGTGGTTACGCAAAACTTTTAAACGCCGTAACGTGGTTACGCAAAACACTTAACGAAAACGCTGAACTCAAACGCTAAACGATTTATCTTATATAACTTGTGAACTCACCAACCTCGTGTTGACCCCTTTTAGTATGTTATTCTCAGGTAGCCGAGGCGGGCGCGCGGTTTAGGAGCATGCATTAATTGTTAAACGTCTTACTCTGCAAACTTAATTTTAACATTTACATTTGGTTTTAAGTCGTCCTGCGTAACGCAACTTTTGAATTAAGGTTTTACGCTTCCGCACTTATTTTTCATTTAAACGTTTTCTTTGGTTTGGTTATAACTAATGATTCCGATCCTGCCAGTTCACACCCTCTGACGGTAAAACTCCGTTAGTGGATTTTGAGGGTGTGACAGATTGGTATCAGAGCCATTGGTTATAGCGAACTAGAAACTGCATGCATACTAGACTATAACCGCGACGACCCATTAGTTATAATAATACGCACTGCATAGGTTTGTGTAGTCTTGTAATCTTATCTCTTACCTCTTTCGCTCATACGCGCGCGCATACACGGCTTACCTGTAGGGATGTCGACGCCACCCTCATCATCATCCGATTCGATGACGCATGCTCACGGGAAGGAACCGCAGTTACCTACTGCCTCGCCACCCCACGTAGTCCCGGAACTCGAAGCTCCTGCACCGAAGAGGTACCGCCTATCCGGAGGCTTGTATGACAACGACGTTAGCTGGGAGTGGTACCCCAACATGATCAGACGTATGGTCTACCGTGAACAAGTTCCCCCATTGCCTCACCCGAACCACCCTGCTTACCCTAACACTCTACCACCTATACCCGAACCTGTAGAGCGAGTTCTCGCAGCTGTCGTTTCTTGTTTGGAGCGTGATGTGGGTTCCATGCGCTACACTAGAGAAAATGTTGCCAGACTGTTTAAAGATGGAACCGAGACTCAGGAGGAGATTGCCCGCAAGGCAGCGGCAACGAAAGAAATGCAAGAGACTAGTGGGCAACAAACCAAGGTTATGATGAAGATGCAAGCCGAGATGATAGACTTGCAAGAGCAACTCCAAGAAGCAAGGACCCGAACCGAAATAGCATTAGAACGTTGCGATATCCTACAAATGCAACTTGCCCAGAACGCAGCAGAACCCGAGGCAGAGCCTGAAGAGGAACCTGAAGAAGATCCCGAAGAGGAGCCTGAGGAGGATCCCGAGGAAGATCCCGAAGAGGAGCCGGAGGAGGAACCGGCTGAGGAGGAGGCACATTCAGAGGTGTCCTCCGATGACGACATCTAGTGATGATGACACTTAGATGGAGGGGAAATGGCCGGAAGAAACGCTGGACGAGGACGTGGTAACATCAGCATGACTGCAGCTGAACTCCAAACCCTGCTGAATGACCATGTTGCTGCCGCTTTAGCTGCACACGTTCAAAATCAAACAGGAGGTCCGAATGGAACATGTACCTTCAAGAACTACCTTGACTGCAAGCCCAGTACGTTTAAGGGCACTGAGGGAGCTATAGGCTTCCTGCGTTGGGCTGAGAAGGCCGAGTCGGCCTTTGAGATGTGTAACTGTCCCCCTGCCAGTAGGGTCAAATTCGCTGCTGGGACACTTGAGGATTCCGCCCTCACTTGGTGGAATTCGAACGTCCAGATCCTTGGATTGGAACTGGCTAACGCGATGAACTGGGAGGAGTTCAAAAGCATGATGCGAGAGGAGTACTGTCCGAGGGAAGAAATTTCGAAGTTAGAATCAGAATTTTGGTCACTAAAAATGGTGGGTTCAGAGATTGAAGCCTACACTACTCGTTCGCACGAGTTGGCGGTGATGTGTCCGCGGATGGTGGATCCGCCGAGCAAGAGAATAGAGATGTACATTGATGGGTTAGCACCACAGATTCAGGGTATGGTGACGTCTTCCAGACCAGCCACGATCCAACAAGCGATCCGTTTGGCTCACAAACTGACGGATCAGGCTGTGACCCAGGGTGCGTTACCACCGAGGGGTTCGACTGTTAAAGCCCGTGACAACCCGAGTAATGACCACGTCAGCAACAGTAACAACAACAGCAACCCGAACAGCGGGAAGAGAAAGTTCGACAACACCAGATCTTCATCCTCGAACCTCCCACCGCAACAACACTACCGTAAACCCGAGTTCACCCGGAGCTTTAACACTCAGAATCACAACAACAACAACTCCAACAACAACGGTAGCGGGCAGGTTTCGAGCGGATATGCTGGGAAGTATCCAAAGTGCAACAGGTGCAACTATCATCATGTTGGCCAGTGTGACCGTGTCAAGTGTCAAAGATGCGGAAAGATAGGTCACCAAGCGAAAGAATGTAGAGGAGACCTTGCGGCAAAGGGTGCTCCTAAGCAACCGATGACTAAGGGATGTTTTGAATGTGGACAGGAAGGTCATTTCCGGAAGGATTGCCCCAAGCTGAAACATAATGACAACAATGGGGGCAATGGAAGTGGCACTAACGGTGGAGGAAATGGCAAAGGAAGAGCGTTTGTGATTGGATCAGGTCAAGCCCGCAATGATCCGCATGTGGTGTCCGGTAAGTTCCCTGTAAACGATTATTTTGCTTCTATTTTGTTTGACACTGGAGCTGATAGGAGTTTTGTGTCGAAAGCCTTTAGCCAACTTTTAGACCTTACTCCAACCCCGTTAGACGCTAAGTTTCCTGTTGAATTAGCTAATGGTAAAACTGTAGTAACAACTCATATACTTGCGGGATGTAAGTTGAAACTGTCAGGTCATGTTTTTGACATCGACCTTATTCCTTTTACGCTTAGTAGTTTCGATGTCGTTGTCGGCATGGACTGGTTATCCGAGAACCGAGCGGAGATTATATGCCATGATAAAATAGTCCATATTACCACCCCTTCCGGCGAGATCATTTCGGTCCGAGGCGAGAGAAGCGGCATGACCAACAGCATCATCACCCTTATGAAAGCACAGAAGTATCTACGAAAGGGTCATCCGACAATTTTGGCGCAGATTGTTGAGAAACCCGCGGAGGAGAAACGAATTGAAGACATACCGGTTGTGCGAGACTTTCCGGAAGTTTTCCCGGAGGATTTGCCCGGACTCCCTCCTATTCGTCAAGTCGAATTCCAAATAGAGTTGACACCCGGTGCAGCACCCATAGCACGAGCCCCGTATCGGCTCGCACCGGCGGAACTTCAGGAGTTGTCCACCCAGTTGCAAGATTTGTTGGATAAAGGTTTTATCCGACCTAGCTCATCGCCATGGGGAGCCCCTGTCTTGTTTGTTCGAAAGAAAGACGGGACTTTCCGAATGTGCATCGACTACCGGGAGTTGAACAAGGTGACGGTCAAGAACCGTTATCCTTTACCCCGAATTGATGATTTATTTGACCAGCTTCAGGGATCGAGTTACTACTCGAAGATCGATCTACGATCCGGTTACCACCAGTTGAGAGTGCGCGAAGAAGATATTTCAAAGACGGCTTTCAGAACACGGTATGGTCACTACGAGTTCTCGGTTATGCCTTTTGGCCTAACCAACGCGCCAGCCGTATTTATGGATCTCATGAATCGAGTATGCAAGGCGTACCTCGACAAGTTCGTGATTGTTTTCATCGATGATATTCTTGTCTACTCCAAGAACGAGACTGACCACGAAGAGCACTTAAGGATAATTCTGGAACTACTGAAGAAGGAACAACTGTATGCTAAAGTCTCGAAATGTGAATTTTGGCTTCGCGAGGTTCACTTTTTAGGACATGTGATCAACGAGAATGGTATCCATGTCGATCCCGGTAAGGTAGAGGCCATCAAAAACTGGGAAGCACCTAAGACTCCGACTGAAGTGCGACAATTCCTAGGACTGGCCGGCTACTATCGGCGTTTCATCGAGGGATTTTCAAAGATTGCTCAACCCCTCACCGCTTTGACTCACAAGGGCACTAAGTACAACTGGGGTGACGCGCAAGAATCCGCTTCCCAACTGTTGAAAACCAAGCTTTGTAGCGCCCCTATTTTAGCCCTCCCCGAGGGAACAGAAAATTTTGAGGTACACTGTGACGCATCTATACAAGGTCTCGGTTGTGTGCTGATGCAACTCGAGAAGGTTATAGCCTACGCCTCTAGACAACTACGGGTTCACGAGAAGAACTACACGACCCATGATTTGGAACTCGGAGCTGTGGTGTTTGCTCTTAAGATATGGAGGCATTACTTGTACGGTACCAAGTTTACCATTTACACCGACCACAAGAGTCTCCAACATATCTACGATCAGAAGGAGCTGAACATGCGACAGCGTCGTTGGGTCGAGCTGCTCAAAGATTATGATTGTGCCATCAAGTACCACCCTGGCAAGGCCAATGTGGTGGCCGACGCCCTCAGCAGAAAAGAAACAGATAAACCCAGACGAGTAAGAGCATTGCAACTTACGATTCATGCCAGCTTACCCGATCAGATTCGCGATGCGCAACTGGAAGCTTTGAAAGATGAAAATCTTCCATCGGAACTCATGCGGGGCATGAACAAGCAACTTGAAACCAGATCGGACGGGGTCCGATATTTTGAGAACCGGATTTGGGTTCCACGATACGGAGAGTTGAGAACTCTAGTGATGGACGAAGCTCACAAGTCCCGATATTCTATCCACCCTGGCTCAGATAAAATGTATCATGATTTAAAGGCACTTTACTGGTGGCCGAACATGAAAGCCGACATTGCCACCTACGTGAGCAAATGCTTGACTTGTGCCAGAGTCAAGATTGAATACCAGAAACCATCTGGTCTACTGCAACAACCGAAACTCCCAATGTGGAAATGGGAGCACATCTCAATGGATTTTATTACGGGTTTGCCTAAGACACCGACGGGATGCGATACCATCTGGGTGATCGTTGACCGGTTGACTAAATCGGCACATTTCCTAGCGATTAAGGAAACGGACAAAATGGAAAGACTGACTCGAGTATACATGAAAGAAGTGGTGTCTAGACACGGAGTGCCTGTCTCGATCATTTCCGATCGAGATTCTCGTTTTACCTCACACTTTTGGAAGTCGCTGCAAAGCGCACTGGGCACACGTCTCGATATGAGTACAGCATACCATCCTCAGACGGATGGGCAAAGTGAACGGACTATCCAGACCCTGGAGGATATGTTGCGTGCATGCGTCTTAGATTTCGGAAAGAGTTGGGAACCCCACTTACCCTTGGTAGAGTTTTCGTATAATAACAGCTACCACGCAAGTATTAAGGCAGCGCCGTTTGAAGCGCTGTACGGACGGAAGTGTCGATCACCACTCTGCTGGGCAGAGGTGGGTGACAGCCAAATCACTGGTCCGGAACTGGTACTCGAAACCTCGGAAAAGATCGTTCAAATCCGAAATCGCATGGCAGCAGCACGAGATCGCCAAAAGAGTTACGCCGACAAGCGCCGAAAACCTCTCGAATTTAAAGTGAACGATCGGGTGTTACTCAAAGTCTCACCTTGGAAAGGTGTAGTTCGCTTTGGTAAGCGAAACAAACTCAACCCACGGTATGTTGGTCCGTACCGGATAACTGAGCGCATTGGTCCGGTGGCGTACCGACTGGACCTACCAACAGAACTCAGTGGCGTACACGATGTATTCCACGTATCAAATTTGAAGAAATGCCTATCTGATGAAACCCAAGTAGTCCCTTTGGAGGAACTGCAAGTTGATGAACAGTTACGGTTCATTGAGGAACCAGTCGAAGTTTTGGATTGGGAAACCAAAACACTCAAACACAGCAAAATTTCAATCGTTAAGGTTCGTTGGAACTCGAGACGTGGACCGGAGTTCACGTGGGAACGCGAGGATCAAATGATGAAAAAGTATCCCCACCTTTTTGAAGGGCTAACCAAACACCGAAAACCGCGAAACCCGGCAAACCGTCAAACATCACCGGAGGTATGAATTAAATTTCGGGACGAAATTTCTTTTTACTAGGGGATGATATGACAAACTGAAATTTTTCTTCTTACTCTTTCAGACTCTCATCACGACTTGACTCAAATTTTCGGGACGAAAATTCTTTAACATGGGAATGATGTGACAATCGTCAATTTCAGGTTAACTCCGTTAACTCAACTCCGTCAATTCAAACTTTAAGATCGTTGAATCTATAACGCACACTTCATTACATTTAAACTAGGGTTTAAATGACGCTTAACACTCACTACATGGGTAGTCTTTCGGGATTTGCACCGAAACGCAAACGAGTTGACGCAAACGATTGATAAATAAACGACAAACGTAAAAACAATAATTATATGATTATTATGTGTTAGGATTATGTGCTATGTGATAATACTATGGTCATGTTAACTTATTGTCCAAGTATGATGGAATGTTCTAGAAAAACAACACTTGGAAAGAAGAGGGACTAGAATGTAACTTGATTATTTATAAATATAACTTAAACACTAAACCCTAACTATTTTCCCTAACCCTACAACTTCCGATCGGAAGTCTCTTGTTCCCTCTCCACGGCTGCCGTCCACAAAGATCACACACACACACATCAATCAAGAGATTAATCCAAGAACTAGGTGCTAGGAAGGTATACTTGATCATCCCTTACCTCCTTGTTGTGTAATTTTGATGTTTAATGGGTTGTATGTAAACCCTAACTCAGCCGATTATATGTATGTATGTGATCAATATGATAGTTGTTAGTTGGATAATAGATTGATAACTAGATTGATGTTGTTGCATGATTGATTGTTGTTCTTGATTTGAATTAAAACACAAACCCTAATCTTGTATGTATGGTGTGATTTATATGCATGGATAGTAGTTATGGTGTCTAGAGGGTTATATGGATGCATGATAGTTCATAGATTGTTATGATGTTGAGTTTTGATGTGAACAGATTCTGGACAGAATATATATACGATGTTTAACTGACTGTAACGAAGTGTAAACGTGAAAATTGATTGAGATTGTGAGTACTGCAGTAAACTAGGTTGAGTCTAGTTTCTATAAAGTATAAATTCGTAATTTTTGGATAAGTGGAAGTATACTTTTATGATTTTACAAAAACGTGATGCAAAGCTGAGCTGTTAGACCTGCTGTTAGGTTATATTGTAAATTCTATATCTCATGAACTACGAGGCCAATTGGGTTGGTTCCACTTCTGGAAGTTGACTCACTGAGTTAGGAACCAAACCCAAGTGGTCTTGCATTTATTGGATTTTTCGTTTACCGGGAATTGCAAATAACATTCTGTTGTGCATGAATCTGACTGATATGAGTTTACTGTAGTGTTTTGATCATTATGAGAAATCTATATGGAATAAAAATAATATAAAATATGTTCTGGAAACCTAAGACATGTATGTTTCAGTGGTGATTTTTGGTGAATTAATTGAGATGATATGATCGGTGAAATAGTACAATCTTTCAAGTAGAAATTCTGTCACAATGAAACTAGCTGCTGAGTTGTGTAGGAATGCATGAAATATGATAGTTTTTATATAATTGTTGTATTTTGACCAAAATACCCTTGCGGGGAATAGTTGCTAGTTTGATTGCCATGAATTGACCAAATTGCCCTTATGGGGAATAATGGTTAGTTAGTCTTTGTTTGTTGACCAAAATGCCCTTACGGGAATAATTGCTTGTAAGTATGTTATTAATACATGACACGAAAGTAATTGCTCACTCGTGTATCGTATCACAATTGTACTTGTTTAAATCACACACGGTTCACAAACGAAACACGAAACATGATACGTGCATAGGTATTATGTGCCGAGTCTAGAGACTCGTTAAACGTTCCGATACTTAGAAAATCTCTTTGTTATTTTAGAACGCTAGAGAGTTTTCTACGACGCGCATCACTCGGTGATCTAATTTGGAATATTCTTCGCAAACAGTGAGTTCACTTACCCCGCTCTTTGAACTGTTTTCAAACGTTTTTCACTTGGGGGAGATAACATACTCCGATAAACGCATTTTTGAGATAAACACATATTTAAGATTTTGTTATAAATTATATATATCACTTGTAGAGGCTAAGCGGCACGTAACCCTTGAAGTCCCACGCATCGAACCGGTTAATATTTGGAATAGCGAGTCACTGTTGAGTAGTACTACTGGGTTTGACAAACCCCACCCGACGCTAAGCTCAACTGGAGGTTGAGTGGGTGTAATTTTGGCTAACACTTACCATGGTCTGGGTTGACCTGGTGACGGGCACTTGATAAACAGTCAGCTTCGGTCTCGAACCACTTAGTAATACTTGTTGTATAGATTAGCTACCTATCGATATATAATTTGACATAACATTATCTGGTAACACTTAAACGCTGTAACGTGGTTACACACTTAAACGCCGTAACGTGGTTACACACTTAAACGCCGTAACGTGGTTACGCAAAACATTTAAACGCCGTAACGTGGTTACGCACTTAAACGCCGTAACGTGGTTACGCAAAACATTTAAACGCCGTAACGTGGTTACGCAAAACTTTTAAACGCCGTAACGTGGTTACGCAAAACATTTAAACGCCGTAACGTGGTTACGCAAAACTTTTAAACGCCGTAACGTGGTTACGCAAAACACTTAACGAAAACGCTGAACTCAAACGCTAAACGATTTATCTTATATAACTTGTGAACTCACCAACCTCGTGTTGACCCCTTTTAGTATGTTATTCTCAGGTAGCCGAGGCGGGCGCGCGGTTTAGGAGCATGCATTAATTGTTAAACGTCTTACTCTGCAAACTTAATTTTAACTTTTACATTTGGTTTTAAGTCGTCCTGCGTAACGCAACTTTTGAATTAAGGTTTTACGCTTCCGCACTTATTTTTCATTTAAACGTTTTCTTTGGTTTGGTTATAACTAATGATTCCGATCCTGCCAGTTCACACCCTCTGACGGTAAAACTCCGTTAGTGGATTTTGAGGGTGTGACACATATGGTCCTCTAGTTCCAAGATTGTTTTCTTCTTAAAGATCGATGGTGCCGCTTACTACTAGCACCCCGGAATTGACTTTGACGACTACACTTACTTCTGTTCCTTGGCTTGGTATGATTCCTCTGTTGGGTTTTCACAATATTATCAAAGTCCATATAATCAATTATATGTAACAACGCAGTGTAAATAAAGTTTTAAATCTTGTTTATCGAATATACATAAAACCCATTTTATGTTAAAACCCAATCCAAGATCCAAATACAATTTGCATGCTATCAAAACAACTATAGGGTGTTTGGATACATACCTTTAAATCTCCAGAAATTGAAAGGGATGAATATGTGAATGACGAGTCTCCAATGGAGGAAAACCTCAAGCTAGTATACCCGTACAAGCCTTCCAACAAAACACCAAGTTGCTAGGATTTACACTCTTGCAAATCTCCCTTGTTTTCTTCTTGTTCTTCTCGGCCGAAAAGAGAGAGGAAGAGAGAGTTTGTGTGTGAGATAGAATATGTTTTTGGTTCCACCATGAGACCAACCAAATCACATGCATGGTCTTGGAAATATAAAGGGAGAGAGAGGAGGGAGGGGCCGGCTTAGGTGGGGATTTCCCACCCAAAAATTCAAAATACCATTTTGTTTATTTCTTTTAACACATACATATATTTTTTTTATCCAAATAAATAACATCTCTCAAAATATAAATTATCCACATAATTTATTTATCACGCAAGTGCAAATATTCAGAAAATCCAATTTCCAAATATAATAAGTGTTGATAATTATTAATTAGATCATATTCAATAATAAATATCGTGGTGTTTGTCTAGCTTGTTATTGGGTATGACCCGACTTGAATCATAACGTACTAGCCACATCAACTCAAATATGTGTCTACCAACAATCTCCCACTTGCACAAGATACATAGAAGATTGATGCAAATAGCAAATACCGCCTAACAACGGTTTACTATCCCTAATACGGATGACGAAGTGCCATTCAATAACATCATCCCCTTCAAGTCCCTTACTTGAAAATGATTTAGGTGAAACTATCATCTATCATTTTACCACAAATTTCAAGTTAAATCTAAAGACACAGAGTGATCATTCTCTGTTGATTTAACTTATCAGGTCTTAGACATTTAACTCTCTACGAATAGGAGGGACAAATCACCTATTGACTACATACGTCTCTCACTATCACCTTGTACTACACTTGAGCTTAGCCTTATGTACTGACATATTTCAAAGCAGCGAACAACTAAGTCAAAGCATAATATTTGGTGAATATCAAGACCCAATATGTATCTCAGGTCGGAGGATACTACGATGTTCGCCTTTACACACATATCACAAGGAATCCATGCAGTAAAATTTGAGGGCGGGTCAGTCCAATATTTATCCCATAAATATCTATAAACCTTGGCAGAAAACCCTTGCTATATTCATACCTTATGAATATCTACCAATCCATGTTTATAATAGTGTTACCTTCATATTTGTTCCCACAAATGTGATCGACTACGGACATTTAGAATAATTAACTTATTAACGGATTTAAACATGCTAAAATAGAGCATAACTCAAAAGCATAATCATAAACCATAATCACATGATTGAGTGAAAATAACAATTGTTCTGATATCCAAATACAAAATTTGATCAAATCCAATCACTAGAATATCAAAGTCCTAAGGCACAAGTACGACCTTCATGCTTTGTCCTTTCTAGGAGCTTCGTGAGTGGATCCGCAATGTCTGATCAGTGTGAACTTTGCGTATACATATCTTTCCCTTTTCAACTTCATCCCTTATATAGTTGAATCTCCGCTCAATGTGCCTTGTCTTTTGATGTGCACGGGGTTCCTTGATTTGAGCAATCTCATCCTTGTTTTCACAAAATATTTCTATAGGGTTCTGAATGGTACGGACTACCCCTAGATAGGCCACGAACTTTCTAATCCATGCAGCTCCTTGAGCTGCCGAAGAGGGGAGATGTATTCAGATTCAGTGGTGTACAACGCTACCACATCTTGTTTTGCGCTCTTCCAAGAGACAGCCCCATCATTTAGAACGAAAACGTATCCCGATTGTGATCGAGAATCATCTCGATCAGTTTGGAAACTCGCATCAGTGTAACCCTTTACAACAAGTTCCTCCTCACCAGAGCCATATATTAGAAACATATCCTTAGGCCTCCTAAGTTATTTCAATATTCTCTTAACCACCATCCAATGGCTAGTTCCCGGATTTTGTTGGTATCTACTTGTCATGCTGAAAGCGCATGACACATACGGTCTGGTGCATATCATGGAATACATGATGGATCCTATAGCAGATGCATATGGGATTCCAATCATTTTATCTTGCTCATCCTTTGAGCTTGGACATTGAGATACACTCAATATTGTTCCTCTTTGAATGGGTACCAAACCTTTCTTGGAGTTGGCCATCTTGAACCTTTTCAAGATTTTGTCAATGTATGCACTTTGATTTAAACCTATCAACCGCCTTGATCTATCCCTATAGATCCTTATTCCTAGAATATAGGTGGCTTCACCAAGATCCTTGATGAAAAAACATCTTCCAAGCCAAGCTTTTATACCTTCCATGGTTGGAATGTCATTCCCAAATAGTAGTATATCATCGAAGTATAATACCAAAAAGGTAATGATGATCCCACTAGATTTCTTATACACACAGTCCTTATCAGCGTTTTTGATGAATCCAAATTTCTTAACTTCATCATCAAAACGGTGATTCCAAATTCTAGATGCTTGTTTCAATCCATAGATTGACTTCTTTAACTTGCTTGTTTCAAACCATAAGGCTGAACCATATAAGCATCTTCCTCAAGATGCCCATTTAGAAAAGCGGTTTTGACATCCATTTGCCAAATCTCATAGTCATAATATGCGGCTATGGCAAACAATATCCTAATAGACTTTAGCATCGGTACAGGCGAAAAGGTTTCATCATAATCAACCCCTTAAATTTGAGTAAAACCTTTTGCCACAAGTCTAGCTTTATAACTATCCAAGTGTCCATGCATATATCAGTTTTCTTTTTGAAAACCCACTTACTTCCTACTAGTTTGGAATTAAGAGGTGGTTCAACCAAGTCCCATACTTGGTTGTCATGCATGGATTGCATCTCAACGTTCATGGCTTCAAGCCATTTATCACAATCAGATTGTGACATTGATTCATGATATGTGGTTGGTTCATCCGAATCTACCACATAGTATCTATTCACGAAAAATCCATACCTTTCGGGTGGGGTGCTAATTCTGCCAGATTTGCGAGCGTTTTGTGTGTTTTGATCAACCATTTGATCATTCTCAACAACCTCTTGTTGATTGCTAGTGTCAACGAAACGTGTATCGCCTTGTGGTTATCGATCCTCCACAGTTCTATAAGTTCCTTCCATAAGGAACTTTCTTTCCAAGAACTCAGCCTTTCGAGCAACAAACACTTTTTACTCGTTTGGATTGTAGAAATAATATCCCATAGAATCTTTGGGATATCCTACAAAGATAGACTTAGTGGATCAGCTTTCAAATTTGTTTTGGGTGTTATGCTTAACATAAGCCTCACAACTCCATACCATTAAATTTGATAATGATGTAACCCCTCCATGCCATATTTCAAAAGGTTTCCTATCCACTTTCTCGGTTGGTTCCATATTTAGAATACGGGCTGTGGAGATCAATGTGAAACCCCAAAATGATAGAGGTAATGTGATTCTAGCCATCATAGATCGAACCATATCCAATAGAGTTCGATTCCTCCTTTCAGACACACCATTTTGTTGCGGTGCTCTGGGTGGATAAGTTGTGAGACAATCCCATAACTCCTAAGATGATCTAGAAACGCATCATTGAGGTATTCACCTCCTCTACCGGAACGTAGTACTTTGATTGTTTTATTGAGTTGATTATGTACTTCATTTTTGAAGACTTTGAACATTTCAAAGGATTCATTTTTGTGTCTTAATAAAAACACATACCCATAACGATTATAATCGTCGGTAAAGGTAATGAAGTATCTTTCACCATTCCTTGTCATTGTCTTAAAAGGACCACATACATCCGAATGTATGATACCTAATAAGTTTTTCGCCCATTCATTAGTTCCATTAAAGGGCTCCTTGATCATCTTTCCCAATAAAAAAGATTCACACTTATCATATGATTCATCATTTGATTCCAAAAGACCATTCTTCTGAAGTGTATAAATGTGATCCTTGTTTATGTGACCAAGGCGACAATGCCAAAGAAAAGCCTTACTAGAATCCAATTTGAGGTTTTTGGTGCTAGATTGGTACAACAAGTTGCCGATGGATGTATTATCATGAACTAATTTATAAATTCCATTAGACGAAATTGCTTTAAAAGAAAAGACATCATTCATGAAAACGTAAATACCATCGTTTACAAACATTAAATCATAACCAAATTGTCTTAGCAAGAAACAGAGATAATATTCCTAGTCAAACTAGGAGAGTACAAAATGTTTTTCAAAATAACTTCCATACCATTTGGAAGCTTCAAAACATAATCTCCTAGGGCTTGGATGCCAACCTTTGCTCCATTGCCCATGAGGAGACTTATATCTCCATTCTTGTAATCACTTCTTATTTTGAACTCCAAATCCGGTATCCAATACCCATGTGTTAGAATAAATAATATTAAGATCAATATGGATCATGAAAGTTGTACCTGAGGTTTGCCCCGCACCCTCTTAGCTTTCAACTCCTTGAGATAGGTTGCACAATTTCTCATCCAATGGCCTATCTCACCACAACCAAAGCACAGATCCTCAGCTCTAACCTTTAGCTTCTTTGGTTTTGGTTCCGCTTTTGCCTATCCCTTGAACCCCCTTTACTTTCCCTTTACCACTAGCAACCTTTGCTTTGGGTTCCGGGTGATGCCTCTTCTTCAAACCACTTTCATTGATCGTAAGAACGGGTAAAACCTTTTTACCCATTCCGGCTTCGGCTGTTTTGAGCATTACGTGAAGCTCACCAATACTCTTGTCCCATCCATTCATGTTATAATTCATAACAAATGTCTCAAACCTTTTAGTTAAGCCATTAAGAATCATATCCATGGCTAACTCTTTTCTGACGGGACAGTTAAGCCGTTCAAGACGATCAATGTGGCTTTTCATCTTAAGTACATAAGATGAGACATATTGGGTTTCTTCCATACGACATGCATGAAACGCTCGAACCGTTTCGAAGCGTTCCACCCTAGCTTGAGTAAGGAACATTTTCTTAAGCTGGGTGATCATGTCATATGCCCCATGATTCTCAAAATCCATTTGGAACTCGGGAATCATTGTTCCTAAAATGAGGCAAGAAACTTGCACCGAATCCTTGGTGTATTTTAACCAATCATTGTAGGCATCCAAGTCATTAACATCAGGTTCATCAGGAATAGGATCGCCTAAATATAGGAATTCTTTTCTTGCTTGAGAACAATTCTCAAGTTTTGATACCAATCCATGAAATTGTTGTAATTCAGACGATCTTTGTCCAGAATGGATCTTAGTGTTAAGTTATGCACATGTGGGATAATTGCGTTCGGTGGGTTGTTTGCGGCCATCTATATATTAACAAAGGTCAATTTTAGTATTTTCTATATCATTAACAAATCTTAATTGTTAATACCATTTAATGTCTCCAAGACAATTCATGATTAAAATCTAGAACCCAACATTTCATTCAGATAGTAGTTAGGTGACCTTTGTCCTACTATTCAAATTAACAAAGTAGTCAATGTTTGACAATTGCAACCCTTTGCAACTTCTGGTTTAATGGGATCCGTTAAACATCATATGTTTAGTTGGCATGTTTAATCCCATCAACACCTTTGTACGCCATGCTTTGCTAACCTTATTCACATGTTTTCCAAATCAGGTCGTCCTACTTACACACACATGTGAGTTTACACATATAAGTGGTTATGTGACCTTTATCCCACAAATATTGTAAATCCACCTCAAACTCACAAGTTTCCTTCAATGCGGTTAGGTGACCTTTATCCCACATCAAGTTCACAAGTGATTCGAGTGTCGTCCAAAAGGATGGTGTTCAACTTGTTTTAAAAGGGATTTAATTTTACAAAATTCTAGATTGGAAAACTATTTATGTACCTTCCATTTTCATGCATTCAAATGTATGGTACCTTTGAAAACCAATTTTCAAAACTCTTTTAATAAAACCCATTTTATTATGAAATCATTGATAGTTAATAAAACCAATTTTATTACATAATAATTTCTAAGGAATCATTTTTATGCAAGTTGTTGATGTTAGTTGTTAACATACATATCCAAATATGATAAAACAAAAAATACATCAACCACACAAGCATAAATAATAATCACAAGTACATAACCATAGCCACCTAAAATGACAACACTTGTTGACCGAAACAAGTGTGTCATAAGGTCTCTCCTAAGGGACGAGCATGACACAAGGTATGTAATGGTGAACTTACACTTGACTCCGCATCCATATGCTTCAAGTGTTCACATCTTGTTGTGATCCTTTCTCTTTATTTGGGCTTCAACTTTAGCTCCTTGCTTCCTTGGGCCTCTTTTGGGCTTGGGCCATTAGGATTAAATACCATAGTGGACTATTAGGTCCATTAAGGCCCAAACCAAAAAGGTATTGTAGTTGCATCTTCTTTTACAAAAATATCCTAATACATTTTTCTAGTAAAAGATATACAACTATTCTACTTATTATGACAAACCAATTTGAAATACATAAATAGATTACAAACCCGAATAAAAGAATATTACAACCAACTTGAATAAATCACAACACATCACTCAATATAAAAAATATCATAGCTAGGTTATGAACATCCAAACAATCAGTTCACAGCTGACCAGAAGGTTTCCCTTTGACCCTTTGAGTTCTCGGCCAGAAACAAAGAACATAGAGTTCTCGGCCAAAAAAACAAAGCTTCAGAGTTTTCGGCCCGGAGATTTCGGTCAGCCGAGAACCATGAGTTCTTGGCCAAGACCGAGAACTATGGTTCTCAACCATGAGTTCTCGGTCCAACCGATAACGTGTTTTCGGCCAATCGAGAACCATCGTTCACAACCATGAGTTCTCGGTCCAACCGAGAACGGGTCAGGTGGTGTTTCGGCGATACCGAGAACCATTGTTTCCAACCAAGGGTTCTCGGCCAAAGCTGAAAAACCCCATTTTTGTCCAAAAAAAATTTGTCATCCAAATGCCTAAATTTTTCCAGATTTCCACATGCATGTGTGGTACAATCTAGAAAATCCAAGTGGTAACCAATATGCCTAAAGTTTTAGACCAATACGGTAAAAAATAACATAAAACCCGAAAAATTTAGATCCCATTTTTGAAGCATGTAATCGTATAAGCGACTCTTGATGCCATTGTTGGGTTTTCACAATATTATCAAAGTCCATATAACCAATTATATGTAACAATACAGTAGAATAAAGTTTTGATTTTTTTTTACCGAATATACATAAAACTCGTTTTATGTTAAAACCCAATCCAGGATCCAAATACAATTTGCATGCTATCAAAACAACCATAGGGTGTTTGGATACATACCTTTAAATCTCTAGAAATCAAAAGGGATGAATATGTGAATGATGAGTTTCCAATAGACACCAAGTTCAAAATCTCCCTTGTTGCTAGGATTTACACTCTTGCAAATCTCCCTTGTTTTCTTCTTGTTCTTCTCGGCCGAAAAGAGAAACGAAGAGAGAGTTTGTGTGTGAGAGAATATGTTATTGGTTCCACGAAGAGACCAGCCAAATCACATGCATGGTCTTGGAAATTTAAAGGGAAAGAGAGGAGGGAGGGGCCGGCCTTGGTGGGGCTTTCCCACCCAAAATTCAAAATCTCATTTTGTTTATTTCTTTTAACACATACATATATGTTTTTTATCCTAATAAATAACATCGCTCAAAATATAAATTATCCACATAATTTATTTATCTCACAAGTGCAAATATTCAGAATATCCAATTTTTAAATATTATAAGTGTTGCTAATTGCTACTTAGATCATATCTAATAATAAATATCGTGGTGTTTGTCTAGCTTGTTATTGGGTATGACCAGACTTGGATCATCAAAAACTAGCCACATCAACTCAAATATGCGGCTTGGCCAGATCGATTCCAACATCCTCAATCCGTCTTATCTACATTACCATGGCCTACTACTGTTACATCAATGGTTTCTCCAACACCGATTATGAGGCTTAATCGTCCTCAGGGTCTGCAGTCGATCCCCCCATCTTTCCATGCTATGACACATGAAAATCAAATGAACAAGCTCTTGATTTTGATTCACCTTTATGAGAATCAAATGGCTGCTGATCGCCAAGCTCAAGAGCAAATGATGCTGAATCAACGGCGTCTGATGTGCTACGTCTCATATTTGTCAAAAGTAGACGAAAGAGCTACGTGAGTTGTCAAGGCTCAGGGGGTGAAGATAAAGGAACAAGAGGATTTCATTCTGCAGCTTATGTGCAAAGAAGATGAATTAAAGAAGCTAAATAATGACGATGAAGATCCTGATGCGTCGGGTGCTGGAGGAAGTGAGCTGAAACAAGCTCACGGTTCATCCTCCGGTTCTGGTACAAGTGGGGTTGGTGATGTGGATAAACAGCTGGTTGTTTATCAAGACTCGACAAATGTCAAACCAATCGAGTCGGTTAAGGCAAATACTGTGTTATTTATGGACAATGCGGGTGTTGTAAGAAGCATGGTGAACGCTGATGAGATTGAAGTGGGATTGTTTGTAGATAGGTCCCTGATACGTGAGTAGATTTCGATACTGCTGGGTTTGAATGATGATGAGCTTCATGTGTTTGAAGCCGAAGGGGATGTAGAGTGTTGAATGATGAGGAATTATTACAAGATACGACGATTCCTATGAATACGTCGTTTATTTATAAAGATGAGGAGGTCGAGATAGAGGATGTGACAGCAGAGGAGTACCCCGATTTTTATCAACGATTCAATGTTGATCAGGGTATTCCTACTTTCAGTGAAGAAAATGTAAAAGCTGCTGAAGACCATCTGGAGAAGGTGTCAAAGGGTAAAGGCAAGACGTTTGAATGGAATCCTGATCCATAAGTTGCCGACATTCAGGGTTGGTTCGCATTCCGAAACAAGAGAACTCATAAGATTATTGATGCGTACAGGTCCGTGGACGAAGAACAGAAGCATGATGCTATCGAATGAGCTAAAGCTAATCAGAAGACCAAATTCAAAGCCGTGTCGACTATGAAAGGTGACATCGTTTTACGGCTTTATGATTCGGAGTTAAAGGTCTGCATCATTAAGTGGGAGAACGACGTTCAGTACTATAAAAATATCACTGACCTTCTCTCACTACCGCGTTGTGATGTTCGCACCCTCACGAATCGACCATTTATGATCCGCGGTAGAAATTGTAATGCTGAATGGTTTCACCAACATCTGATGTTCGAAGTAAACCGCTATTTTAAGTTCTTTATGCCACAAATTCCGACCCGTAAATATATTGATTAGATTGATCCAAGAATGGGTTGGAGGAAGCTTTTGCTTAAAGTAAGGTTTGAAGACTAATTTTATTTGAGTTATCGATCCTATGTGGCTCGTTAACTTACCAGAAACTGATAATGACGTGTTGTTCGAGAACTAGATTTACGATTAAGCGTCGTGAAGACTACAACTTGGCTATGCAGTTCCAGCGTGTTGTACGCGTATGTCACGAATTTGGGATTCATAGTTGCAGTGATTGGCAATCAAGGCGCTTCAAGTTATTTAACTACAAATAGATCAAGAAGAGGGGGTGTTTGTTAGTGCATGGTTTTGTCGTCTCGAGTCTTTTTATTTATCATTTTAAATTTATTATTATTATAATGAAAAGATATTTATGTAACTTATGTTAGTTCGTTAATGTAAGGCTAATTCGTTAAGGATGTTTAACGAATTAGCGAGTTCGTTTAATGTAAAGCCCATTCGTGAAGGATGTTTAACGAATGGACTGTTAGTTCGTTATGTATGTTCCCTTTCGTCATGGAATGTTGACGAACGAGGGCATAAAGAATCAAAGATTCGTTATGCTTTCCTTTTGAGTCTGTAAGTTAACGAGCTGGATACCAATTCATTACGAGATGTGTAACGAATTGGTTCCATCATCCATATATAGGGGTGTTCATACCTCTGTTAATTTAAGTCTTGATTATTGAGTAACGTACCTCTGTCCGAACTCTCTCTCGATCAATTCTTCACTTAACATATCTAATATCTAATACACATATATATAACTAATTAAGAGTATAATCATGAACTAGATGTTTTAAAGTCTATAGATCTATTAAGGTAATCGATATCGTTTAGTTCTTTATAGGTAATTACATACTCTTCAAATCCGTTTACGAGAAAGTAAGTAATTGTTACCGAACCAGTCATCATTGAGGAAAAACCCAAACTGGTTAAAAATGACAACATAAATGGTCAATCTTCAACTCAAAAACCTCATATTTAATGTAACAAGGTCTTTCTTGAGAATGTTGATAAGGTAATCATTGAGGATATAATTGTGAACCTGAAATTGTGCACAAAAACCAGAACATTCCACGTTCAAATCACATTTTGTGTGAACCTCATGAATTTGAGGATGCTGTGTATGGTTCAAATACATCTAAAGTGAAAAAGGAAATGTCTGCTAGGTTTAAGGCTAAGAAATCAGAAAAACTATATATTTCTGATGAGGATTTGATGCGTTTCATAAATCCTATTCTTTCGAAGGTAAACACTAGTCTAGTATTTAAACTAAAAGGTGTTTGCAAAGTATTCACTGAGAAAGACATTTTGATTAACCTTATCAAATCTGAATTGATAGAAAGCGTCTTTCAAAATGAAACTTCCAAGATACAAGATCTTGAACACGTATTTGTTAATTCCAAAACATCAAACACATCAAATCCTTTGACCAAAGCCAAACAATTGTTAAAATATGCTAAGAAAGTTCAATTTGTTAATTCAACTGGAACTGACACTTTAAAGAGTTTTTCCAATTGTTCAAATCTTAATTTTTAAATGAAAAAGAAATATGTTAAGCTCCCTCTCCCTATTTCTCTATCTAGAGGAAATAACCAAGAAAACTCGAGCATCGATCCGAGGTAATAACGTTATGATATCATATGGATCCAAAACCGCTAAATATAGTCGCGAAACGACGAGCCGACACCCTCAACTGTTAAAATCACGAGATCCAGATGGAATTGGGTATAAACCGATCAAAAGACGAGCTTAGGGGTCACCCTAGCTCGGATCTGGATGGAACGGGATGAAAAACGGTGAAAATGGTGGAAAAACGGGTGAGATCTCGCTTTTTTGGTGTGATATTGGTTTTCCGGTGACGACGGCGCCGGAAAGGCGAAGCCGGAAAATGGCGTACGAGGATATGAGGTGTTATAGAATGTTTATGACATTCTCTTACCTAACGCTAATTCGTTACGGAAAACTAACGAATAAGCTGCATTCGGTATGCCATTCGTTATACCCATTCGTTAAGAAGAATAACAAATGAGCAGTTATTCGTTATGCCCATTCGTTAAGGAAAAAGAAAGAATGAGCAACCATTCGTTATGCCCATTCGTTTTTCTTCAACCAATCGCTATGTCATTTCGTTATAATCGAGAAATAACGAAGGAGCCTCCTTCGTTTGGATAAAAAATTAAGTTTGAAAGAATGACAGAAAGGTCCCTAGACATAAAAAAGAATGTTTCAGTTACATATAAGCCCTTGAACTTTATTAATTAATGAAAGACACCCTTAAGGATTAATGAGTTAACAATAAAATATTATTATGGAATCCCAATGGAAAATTTTCTAAGAACAATTAATGAAAATAAAATATTATTATGGAATCCCAGCTTAACCCCATCCAGGGGCTCTGTCCCTTGGGCCTCGATAGGCGCTGCCCCCGGACCCCCGTTCGTTGAGGGTTATAATTAGACTAGAAACGTGATATGGGTAGTGATAGTTAATTGATACATGTAATTGTTATACTGTTAGTCGCGCACAACTAAAGAAAAGAACTACCATTAACGGCGAACGTAACAGAACGCAGTTGAGTTTCTAGCCCCATTTCCTTGCTATGTTTTTGGGGCTGTAAGCATACTCAATGTGATTACACTTACCTTAATTGGTAAGTGTATGCTATGAAGATTGTTATGATAGCATGTATGGATATTATGAATGTATTCTTCCCGGTACGTGAACGATCTTCGAATAATGCACGTATCGCCAGGAAAGGTGTGTGTTATAAAAGATGCATGAATGATGTATGAGTGAGTAAGAAAATAATATGAATATATTTAATATAATGTATAGAATGGTTGAATAGACAGAGAAGGAAGGGACCAGACCCTAATGATATCTGAGATAAAGAAGGAAGGGACCAAACCCTAATAATATATGAGATAGAGAAGGAGGGGACCAAACCCTACTAATATCTGAGATAGAGAAGGAAGGGGTCAGCCCCTAATAATTTCTTAGATAGAGAAGGAAGGGACCAGATCATAAAAATATCTGAGATGGTAAAGATAGTTATGTATGCATTATGATTGTATGAAAGTATGAAAGACAAAAAGAAAGTATGTATCTACGAATGAAAGAAAGATAACATGATAAGTATGTAATATGTATCTACGGATACGTGTATATAAATATGTGAATGTATTGTATGTTTCCTGATTAACTAGAACTCACTCAGCGTAGCTGACTTTTATTATACACGCAGGTGAGTAGGTTGAGACAACTGGCTTGAATGGAGACACAAGGCAGATGAATAAAAAAGCTAGCATCTTAAGACTCAGTTGTTAATGTTCGAACTAAAAGACATGTTTTAAGCTGTTTTTTAAAGACAAGTTATGAATGTTTTGTAGTGGATGTTGAAGTTTTATTTATTCCGCGAAAGTTTTAATTAACTATGATATTTAGAACTGTGTTTATGAGTAAATCCAACGCTAAAGTAGGGCACCGGGAGCGAGGCCTTACAAGTTGGTATCAGAGCATAAGTTCGACAGATTAAGCATTTTACATGCTTAGACTCGAGCAGAGAATGGGAAATAAGTAAGAAAAGAAAGAAGATGCCAGTTCAAGAAAGCCTTGTGTCACTCAAGCAAGCTAAGTAAAGGTAAATCACGTGATTAATTTCATGTGTAATGTAGGAATGTTTAAGGAAGTTAGCTTAAGTACTAGAGATAGGAGTATATGATTATATGAACTGTTTGATTGTCTAACTATTAGAAGCAGAACTAGCACAAGTGGACTCACAAAGGGAAGTGTATAGGATACGAAGAGTAACGTGATCGGCTAATCATAGTTGGCTACTATTATTAGCTGTTAGCCTTAGTATCCTTGTACTAAATAGTTCCTTATGTGATGAAGTTTGGGTTTCCTTATAGAATACAAATGGATGGAGATAGGAAAGTTACCGGACAAGGAGGTCGTACTGGACATCGTGGTAGGCCACGTGTTATCCGAAGACCTTCTGTAGAGACAGCTACTAACACCGGAGAGGAAGGAAGTGCAGCTGGACAGAATTCGAGCAACAATGAGGGGTATCAACTAGACCCTACTGTTCAAGCAGCCATTTCCCAAGATGTAGCTACTGCTGTGAAGAACCCGCAACCTGAAAAGTCTGCTGGAAGCCATGCGAGGAATTCTGAGAGGTCAGAGGATGACGGTAAGAAAGTTGATGATGGGGAAGGTGATTCGAGTGAAGTTCGATCGGTGAAAGTTGATGAGAGGAAGAGGGGTCGGGGTGGGTGTAACTATAAGTCGTTCAAAGGTTGCGAGCAACCAAAGCTGACACGTTTGGGAGATGCAATCTCTACTCTACAATGGTTAACCTCCATGGACAAGGTTATCCGAATTAGCGAGTGTCGTCATGACCAAGTAGTGGGTTATGCCACTGTCACACCCCGACTAGGTAGTTGCGGAAGCGTAATACGGGAATGTAACAGATAACACTGGTATCAACCACATTGTTTATAAAGAAATTCAACAGCTAATTTACATCATATTACATTGGTAGGTACTATGTTTACAAACTAGATGAAGAACACATATCCAGTTCTCGGTTCCTTATTCACTAGTACGTATTTGCATCTATTCACAGCTATTCAACTTTCCTTCTAACACCAAGCACGTAAGCAAATCATTGCATCTTTGCTTTACCTGAAAAACATGTTAAAACGGGTCAACTACGTCTAGTTGGTGAGTTTCAAGTTTCACGAGTATCAACAAAATCATTATACGAGTTCGTAAAGTTTACAGTGTGAATGTATATATGTATGTGTATGATGTATTATACTAAGCCACAAGTGAAACCGAAACGAGCTAAAACACATGGCCACCCCTGCCCATGCACTCCCGTTGACATTTAACAGCCACTTTGCCCCAAGTATGTACTATGTCTAACACCACATAGCAGTATGTAATAAGTTTAAATGACAATGTGCAACTGGGTTAACATGTTCCGGCATACCCCACCGGCTCTGTCAGTTGGGTTTGTCAAACCGATAGTACTATCCACACGTCACCGGCACGAAGTTAATCATTCGTGTTTGTGGGGACTTGTCAAGTGTTAGTACTTAGATAATCCACATCATCACACATTTTCAAGTATATAAGTATATGTAAACATGTTTTTCACCCCAAAAGTTCGTAAAACAGTTTAGAAAGTGGGGGTCGTGAAACTCACCTTAATGTTGTTCGAGCTGGTGGTACGTATCGGTAACTAGAATTTCTCGATTATAGCTTGACTCCTATAACCGGTATCGTACTGTTAATACTAGTACAGTGTTTAAGCTAAATCGGGCTGTATAGATAATCTGGGTATAGCTGGTAGGCCCAGAACATGACCATAGTCTTAGATTGTGACGTTGTATACTATGAAATGTTAAAAACTGGATTTGGCTCAGTTTCACCGTTTCCCGAGCCTAGCAAAGTTAATTGTTTATGCGTTTCGGGATTAGGTAAGATCACATAAACTTAAGTAAATATATTGATTGATAAATTTATTTGATTTATTAAAGAACTTTAAGGTTTCGGTATCTGGTTTGATCGCAGGGTTCGTTTCCGTTTTCACACGGGTTTGATCATAGAAAACGCGTACAATCCACCCGAATTGTCCGGAATTCTCGTAAAAAGTTTGTTTTTATCAATATCATTCAAAAATATGATATTTGACCACTTTTGACATTTTGACATACCAGTCAGTCCGTTAAACACAAAACTGCCGGTTTCGTTAAAACAATTATAATTTAAATCTTTGATTAATCATAACTAAATATGTACTTAAATATAAATTATGTAAATTTTTGTAAAAATACATTAAGACATGGAAAATTTTATAAAATTATTTTCAGAAATTTTATGATTAATTATTTACTTATAAAAATTCATTTAATAGGTTATAATCGTGTAATAAATGGCCTGTTTATATCAAACGACCTCCAAAAACTCCGATAATTTTTACAAATGGCCTCAATGTTATTAAATAGCCCCTGCAAAATCTACAGAACCTAACTCTTTTGACAAAATGCCTTTTTGTGCGTTTTTCGGCTGTTAAGATTCGGTTAAACCATAATTGCACAAACCATACTTAGGCATTTCCAATGATCCCCAAACTTTACCAGTGATCTTACCAACACATATTAATTTCCAAAACCAAGTTTCATAACTTTTCAATATGTTTAGCTATTTTTCCCAATTAAACGCTCATAAACGGAAATAAATTAACCAAATATTCTCCGTTTATCGAAAACTTACCAAATTTGAACAGGGACTCATTTATATGATCTCTAATGTCCCTGCAAATTTTCACAAGCTAACAACAAGTACGTCACAACCTAATACTAAACAGCCCTTAAACGATTGTTACGGGTTTACCTTGTCGGTTTTCGATGAGTTTTGCTAGCTTAAACGACTCTCCGGGTCTCGGGTTGCAAACTCAGTGTATCTACATATCATATAACATCAAACTAAGCATAAATCATCCATGTGACAGCCTTGATAATTAGGGTTTCGGTTTTGGGTTCAAACCAAACTTTCTAACCGTAAAAACATTGTATTCATGTTCTAATCCGCGTTTTTGACCAAAAAAGTATATGTTCATAGTTTGTAAACATGTTTAACATCAAAACATATTTTTACTTGATTTTTTGGGTTTTTGGATGGTTAAACATGTTTAAAACTAATCAAGAACTAATTTTCCATGATTACACCTTACTAATCAAGCATGTAATCTCATGTATTTAGAGGTTTACCTCAAAACATTGGCTGGAACTTGAAGAACACAGGTGAGAGGCTTCTAGGATGTGTTTGGCATAATTTATAACTTTATGTACTAGCTTATATAACAAGTTATACAAAGGGGGCCCATTTCCCCTTCTTGCGGCTGCAATTAACAAGGGCCCATTGGGCCTCTTTTTGGCCCAATGGTGCCTCGGTTTTCGTGCCACGCGTAAAAGTCGGTCCAAAATTTAGTTCGGGTTCGGTTTTTCGCAAGAAAACTGTTTCGAGTGCGAAAACCAGCGCGAAAACGAGTGTTTTTCAGCTTCTTTTTGTAAAATAAGAAAAACGTACTGACTCGTTGTAAAATTCCAAAATATTTTCACGGATTGCTTAGAACATGTCATATAAGTGTTTGATAAATCCTTTTCGGCTTAACGGATGCTACAATGCTCGTTTTGATATTAACGATTGCGTTTAAGCTTATAGCGTATCGATAAACGAAACCTTTTTCGTTTAAAAAGTTTTAAACGTACCGGGGCCTAAATATCGATATGTTAGCCTCTATAACATATATATAACTCGTATATGACCCCTCAGTATTTATACGGGTCATAATTAGTATCGGTCGGTTACTCGTTTAAGCACTACGAATTAACCGATTTATCGTTTACTTGCTACGTAGTGAATATAGTATACCTCGTTTTGTCACGAATGTCACAGCCACCTAATCGTTCGGAGATGAAGCTATGTACTAGTGGGAGTCGGTGGAGCAAAGAAATACTCGAGAAGAAGTTAAGGCGATGAGATGGGATGACCTGAAGGAGTCGGTGATGAAGCAATTTTGTACTAATGCTGAAGTTGAAAGCGCTGAGATGAAGTTTCTGAACTTGAAGGCGAGTAAGATGACACACCGCGAGTATACTACCGAATTCAACCGCGTTTCTAGGTTGGTGCCTGATATGGTGAATACAGAAGCCAAAAGAATCAAGTTTTACATAAGAGGACTGCCACATAACGTGTGCACTTTGGTCAAGATGAGTAAACATGCAACTTTCGACTATACTGTTGAACTCGTAGAGATGGTTTACGATGACCAGTTTGTGGATGAAGTGGTGGTAGAAGAGAAGAAGGAGAAGAAATGGGTTTTTTCTGCAAAGTGACCCGGTACTCATTTGTGGAACCCAAGGGATAAGAAGTAGAGAGTGGGGAGAAGAGGTCATGTAAGACGTGTGGCAAGATGCACGGCGGTGAGTGCAAATGGGGTAAGGGTATGGATGTTTGTCACAAGTGTGGTAAAGGTCGTGGTGGGGAGTGCAGGCTTGGGTCGAATGCCTGTTATAAGTGTGGAAAGAAGGGGCGTTATGCTCTTGATTGCCCTGCCAAACCTACATGCTACAAGTGCGGCAAGACTGATCATGTATCAAGGGAGTGCACTGACGGTGAAGCTGGAGGAAGCGGAAAGAAAGATGCAGATCAAGCAAGGCCAAGGACTAGGGCCTTCATGTTAACTCAGGAACAAGCCAGACAGATTTATGATCTAGTTACAGGTACGTTTCTAGTGAATGACATTTCTTCTTCTGTATTGTTCGATTCAGGTGCATATAGAAGTTTTGTAGCTATGACTTTTAGTAAGCTAGCAAAAATGAAATGTTGTCGTGTGCCCGAAACTTTTAAATTATAAACCGCGAGTGAGACCTTAGTTAGAATAATGAGAATGGTTAAGGATTGTAAGATAGAGTTAGAGGGATGTAAGTTCCCTGTCACCCTGTATGTTATGACCTTAGGAGGATTCGATGTGTTTTTGGGAATGGATTGGCTATCTGAGTTTGAATTCAGATATTGTTTAAGAGTAGGTTAATAAGGTTAAGGTCCTTGGATGGTGGTATGGTGACGGTTTAAAGTGATAAAGAAAGTTCAGGGCTTAATGTCATTTCGATGATAAAAGCCGAAGGATTGATAAGGAGAGGGTGCGGTGCCTACTCGGCGTATGCTGTCAAAGCTACGACCGAGACTAAATAAGTGAAAGATGTTCCTATTGTGGGTGACTGCCCAGAAGTGTTCCCTGAGGACCTTCCGGGGTTGCCACCGGAGCGTGAGATAAAATTTCAGATAGATTTAATACCAGGAGCCCAACCCGTCGTGAAAACACCTTACCGTCTGATACCGTCTGAGATGAAAGAATTGATGTCCCAACTACAAGAAATCCTCGATAAAGTTTTTATAAAACCAAGTGTTTCCACGTGGGGCGCACCGGTGTTGTCTGTGAAGAAGAAGGATGGAAGTATGAGAATGTGTATAGACTATCGTGAGTTGAACAAGCTTACGGTGAAGAATATATTGATGATTTGTTTGATCAACTACAAGGTTTGAGTTGGTTCTCACGAATAGACCTTAGATCAGGTTATCATCAGCTGAGAGTGAAAGAGGCAGACATCACTAAGAAAGGATTTCGGACACGGTATGGACACTACGAGTTCCTCGTGATGTCGTTTAGTTTAACGAATACTCCTGTGGCATTCATGGATATGATGAATAGGGTATGTCGGCCGATGTTAGAAAAGTCAGTTATCGTCTTCATTGACGATATATTGATTTATTCAAAGAGCTACTCTAATCATGCTGAGTATTTAAGAGAAGTATTAGAGAAACTGAAGGAAGAGAAGTTGTACGCTAAGTTTTCGAAATGCGCATTTTGGATGCGTGAAGTTCAGTTTCAAGGTCACGTGATCAATCCTTAAGAGATTACCGTGGACCCAGCTAAGATCCAGGCGATAGTAAATTGGAAGCCTCTGCAGAACCCGACTGATATACGCAGCTTCTTAGGGTTGGCTGGCTATTATAGGAGATTCATTGAAAGCTTTTCCAAGATAGTTGCACCGTTGACCAGAATGACCCGGAAGTCTGTAGTATTCAATTGGGGTAAGTTTCATGAAGAATCTTTTGAGAAATTGAAGAAAAGACTCACATAAGCTCCAATCCTTGCTCTACCCGATGGTTATGAGGATTTGGTTGTTTGTACTGATGCCTCGCATCATGGGTTAGGTTGCGTGTTAATGCAACGAGGAAAAGTGATAGCTTATGCATCCAAACAGTTGAAGGTTCATGAGAGAACCTACCTGACACAAGACTTAGGGTTAGCAGCAGTAGTGCATGTTCTAAATATATGGAGACACTTCCTGTATGGTACTAACTGTACAATTTACACCGACCATAAGAGTTTGAAGTATATCTCTGAGCAGAAAGAGCTGTACATGAGACAGAGAAGATGGTTAGAGTTGATAAAGGACTATGACTGTGATATCAAGTATTATCCTGGTAAAGCGAACGTGGTCGTCGACGCACTAAGCCGTAAGAATGAAGAAGTTATTGCAATCGTTAAGTCGTATAAGTTGATTATTAACTCAGATCTCTTCGAATAAATCATCAAGGCGAAGTCTAAGGTGCTTACAGATGAATGATTAATGAAGAAAGAAAGGATTTTCGGGTAATAAGACGAGCTGATGGAAAACACTCATGGTGTTAAGACTAGGTTTGACCATATGTGGATTCCACACCATGGAAATCTCAGAGGTCGAATCTTAGATGAAGCTCACAAGTCGAGATACTCGATTCATCCAGGATCCACCAAGATGTATCAAGATCTAAAGAGAGAATACTGGTGTCCGAGTATTATGAATGATGTAGTAGATTATCTTAGTAAGTGCTTAACTTGTTTACAAGTCAAGGCTGAACACCAGAAACCTTATGGGAAGATGCAACCTTTAGAGATACCTGAATGGAAATGGGAACACATCACCATGGATTTCATAACTAAGCTACCCCGTACAGATAATCCCCATGATTTCATTTGGGTGATAGTGGACCGTTTAACTAAGAGTGCTCAGTTTCTGCCTATACGAGAGGCTATCTCATCATAAGCATTAGAAATGTGTTCATAAAGGAGGTTGTGGCTAAACATGGAGTGCCGTTATCGATTGTGTCTGATAGAGATACTCGTTTTACTTCAAGATTTTGGAAGAAGTTCCATGAAGCTATGGGAACCAGATTGAACATCAGTACTGCGTATCATCCTCAAACAAATGAGCAGTCTGAAAGGACTATCCAAACCCTTGAGGATATGTTGCGTGCTTGCATTTTAGACTTTGGAGGAAGTTGGGATGATCATCTGCATCTGGCAGAATTCTCTTATAACAACAGCTACCATTCAAGTATTGGTAAGCCGCCGTTTGAAATTCTTTATGGTAGACGTTGTAGAACCCGTGTATGTTGGGGAGAGATTGGTCAGAAGGAGCTTGGAAGTTTGGAATTTGTGCAAGAAACCTCTTCAAAGTTTGATCATATCAAAGCAAGAATGAAAGTTGCTCAAGATCGTCAGAAGTCGTATTATGATAAGCGGCGACGACCAATCGAGTTTAACGTTGGAGAAAATATGATGCTCAAGGTCTCGCCTTGGAAACGAATTATACGTTTAGGAAGAGAGGAAAGCTAAGTCCAAGGTACATTGGATCGTTTATGATTGTTGAGAGTGTGGGTGAAGTAGCATACAAGCTAGATTTACCCGAGGAGTTAGAGGGAATTCACTCGACCTTTCATGTTTCTCATCTGAGAAAGTGCCTAGTTGACGACACGTCACATGTGCCATTAGTAGACATTGAGTTTGATGAACCGTTAAACTACATTGAGCAACCTATAGAGATAGTTGAACGCAAGGAAAAGCAACTTCGTCATAAAGTCATTCCGATGGTGAAAGTGATATGGAAGCATCGTAAAGGATCAGACGCTACTTGGGAAGTTGAAGAGGAGATGCGCAAGTATAATCCAGAATTGTTTAAGTAGTAGTTAGGGTTTGGGGACGAAACCTCTTTAATGAGGGAAGACTTGTAACATCCCGTTTCCTGTTTCGGTTAATGAAATAATAATACTAGTTATTATGAGATGGGCTTGTGTTGGGTTAAATAAATGTGGGTAATGGATTTGGGTTAATAAGGAAGGAAGAAAGACCATGGGCTTAAGCCCATGACCCATAATATATAAACCACAATTATTCCCTAATCCATTCATTCATCCCATTCCATACACCATCCAAAATACACACTTAAGCTCTCTCTCTCTCTCTCTCTCTCTCTCTCTCTATTTCTCTATCTATCCAAGAAAACCCGAGCATCGATCCGAGGTAATAACGTTATGATATCATATGGATCCTAAACCGCTAAATATAGTCGCGAAACGACGAGCCGACACCCTCAACTGGTAAAGTCACGAGATCCGGATAGAATCGGGTATAAACCGATCAAAAGAGGATCTTAGGGGTCACCCTAGTTCAGATCTGGATCGAACGAGATTAAAAATGGTGAAAACGATGGAAAAAAGGGTGAGATCTCGCTTTTCCGGCGAGATCTTGGTTTTCCGGTGACGACGGAGCCAGAAAGGTGGAGTCGGAAAATGGCGTACGAGGATAAGAGGTATCAGAGAATGTTTCGTTATAATAGCAGCCATTCGTTATGCCCATTCATTAAGGAAGAATAACGAATGAACAACCATTTGTTATGCCCAGTCGTTAAAGAAGAATAACGAATGAGCAGCCATTCGTTATGTCCATTCGTTAAGGAAGAATAACGAATTAGCAGCCAATCGCTATGCCAATTCGTTATAATAGAGAAATAATAAAGGAGCCTCCTTCGTTAACGAACTGGATAATGAATTAAGTTTGAAAGAATTATAGAAATGTCCCTGGACTTAATAAAAGAATGATTTAATTACATAGAAGCCCTTGAACTTTATTAATTAGTGAAAGACACCCTTAAGGTTTAACTAGTTAACAATAAAATATTATTATGGAATCCCAATGGAAAATTTGCTAAGAACAGTTAATGCAAATAAATTATTATTATGGAATCCCAGCTTAACCCCAGCCAGGGGCTCTGCCCCTTGCACCCCTCTAGGGGCTGCCGCCCTAGAACCCCGCTTCCAGGGGCAACGCCGCCCTAGAACCCCGCTTCCAGGGGCGTTGCCCCTGGACCTCTGTTCGTTGAAGGTTATAATTAGACTAGAAACGCGATATTGGTAGTGATAGTTAATTGTTACGTATAATTTTTATACAGTTAGTCGCGTACAACTAAAGAAAAGAATAACCATTAACAATGAACGTAACAGAACGCAGGTGAGTTTATAGCGCCATTTCCTTGTTATGTTGTCGAGGCTGTGTGCATACTCAATGTGATTGTTAATAGACTTACCTTAATTGGTAAGTGTATGCTATGATGATTGGTGTGATAGTATGTATGAATATTATGAATGTATGCTTGTCGGTACGTGAACGATCTTCGGACATTGCACGTATCGCCAGGAAAGGTGTGTCTTATATAAGATGCATGAATGATGTATGAATGAGTAAGAATATATATGAATGTATATAATAGAATGTATGTATTAAGAAGCGTAGGAATGGTTGATTAGATAGAGAAGGAAGGGTCCGGATCCTAATGATATCTGAGATGGAGAAGGAAGGGACCAGACTCTAATAATATCTGATATAGAGAAGGAAGGGACCAAACCCTAATAATATCTGAGATAGAGAAGGAAGGGACCAGACCCTAAAAATATCTGAGATGGTAAGATAATTATGTATGCATTATGAATGTATGAAAGTATGAAAGACATAAAAACAATATGTATGTACGAATGAAAGAAAGATAACTTGATAAGTATGTAGTTGTATCTACGGATACGTATATATAAATATGTGAATGTATTGTATGTTTCCTGATTAAATAGAACTCACTCAGTGTAGGTGAACACTCGGATCTATCTCATATCTAAGATCTAATAACAATTAATGGATCTAGTTCATTTTTGCTCTTACCGGTTATATTATATGTATGCATTAGTATTAGTTGTATATATATATGTATGTATAATATGGAACAAATTAATTACGTGAAGCTTTGATTGAGAGAGAATCCAGATAACAATTCAATAAGGTTAACTCAAATCTTAAATTAAACAGTGGACGAACCCACTATATATTGAAGACAGGTCTAGTTCGTTACACATTCCGCAACGAACTAGACACCTCCTTCGTTACATTACATTAAAATAATAAATAATAGAACTGCCTTTTGATTCGTTAAACATCCTTAACGAATCAGGAGGAAACTTAACTTAATGTCTAGTTCGTTAAACATCCTTAACGAAGTAGACTGTTCCACTAATGAACTAGCTTAATATAATACAAATAACTTTTACATTAATAAACGATAAATACAAAATGATAATTACAAAGTCTCTAGACGCAAAACCGTGTACTAACAGACACCCCCTCGTCTTGAGCTCTTTGTCTTTAAATTACTTGAAGCATTTAGTTTGCCAATCTCTGCAGCTTTGAATACCATGTTCATGACACATACGAACAATGCGTTGAAATTGCATTGCTCGGTCATAGTCTTCACGACGCTCAAATAAAATTTTATTCTTGAATAGCACGTCATTGTCGGTCTCTGTCAAGTTCACGAGCCACATCGGATCAAAGATCTTTATCAGCACGGTCTTTAAGCTTTACCCAACACAATAACGGCTTCGCCAGTTCGGAAAATATGATCAAAACACGATTTAATGATAGTCGGAATTTTACGAAAAATTTGGCCAGAGTAACAGTAGGCAAATGAAGAAGAAAGTGAATAGTGAATACGAATCGACTTCACGAATCCCTATATAGTCTGACACGGCACAGTTTTCAAGGTAACGAATCATCTGATTCGTTTGAATTTAGAAATAACGAATCAGGCGATTCGTTATCTTAAATAAACATGTGGCATAACGAATTACGATTAACTCGTTAAAATTGTTAACGAATTAGAAGCCATTCGTTACAGAGTGGCGGAACCGAATTACGTTAATGAATTGGAGCTCAATTCGTTATAAATGGCTTTAGTTCGTTATTTAACGAATCACATTTAACGAATTACATTATTTAATTTTAAAATAAATAAATAATTAAATAAAAGAATTAAATAAATGAATGATTAATTTTGATACCAATTATTGACTTAAATAATTCAATGAAAACGCATATCTCGATAATCAAGTATCTTAACATGTTTTACGCTTTAATACACATAACTTAAAAACGAATTAAATATTATGTAAACGAAAAAGCAAAATCTTTTTGGTATTTTGAAATTTTAAAGTAAAATATTTACAAGAAAAATATCTGAAAATAAAGCATAGAATAGAAAATGTTTTTGTATGGTATTTCAAAAGCAGTACACATTTTTTTTGGATTTTTTTTGAGTTTAAGCAGAGAATCATATTGACTAAATTGCCCTTCCATCACAGTTTTATATTTCAGCGATATTGTGACAAGCGTTAAGTAGGTCATTGATATTATTTGTCTAGTTAAATCTTATAACAAACTTTCAAGCGTTTTTGTGATATGATTAGTGGTTCAATTAACGCACAAAATATCAGAAACTATCAGCTTCTAATCTCGGTTCAAGCTTAATTTGATTTATGCTATATCAACCCAACTTGACTTAAACCATTATAGTGTCGATCAAAATTTTTGAAGTTTTTAGAACTTTTGAGAAATGCATCAAGTTTCCTTTACTGTGAGTGAGTATGCATGAGTCCATCTGTTGGTTTACATACATTGTGTCACCTGGGGTCCGTTTTTTATTGGTATTGAGACACACGCAAGGGAGGAACAATTGTATGACTAACAGTGGATTTTGTTCAAGTCAGTAGTTTAGATTGTACAAAGTACAACAGTGATCAAGTTTAATGACTTTGGGTTTTCTCTAAAAGCGAGTGAAATATTCGTGCATATGAATACCTACATGGTTAAGCCGCATAAAGACTCACAGTGTCCAGAACCCTAACTCTTGTTATTTTCTTTATTTTATTTTTGGTGATCAGACAGATATAAGGCTTGAGTATGACAGGTTATTACATTTCTGCCATTCTCACCGAGATTTTTGCTAGAAACTAACACCTCTTTCAATTTGGCATTTCTTTATGTTTATATCACATACTTTACTCTAATAGCTTGTTTAAGACCTACCAATGCACCAATGCATTTAAGCACACAGTCTTTTAAGCTAATTTCTTTCTGGATTTGGGGTCAAACAATCAATGTACTATCATTTTCTCTTTTTGCTTCAAAAACTCAAAATTTTGAGGAGCATAAAAATAAATTCAATTGCCCCAGTTACTTTCAGTCTATAGATTAATGGTTATCCAATCAATCTACAAGTAGATAACATGATCAATACAATCAAGCATGTTCCACAAACTTAAATAACCGACATAGTTTTCAGCGAAAGAATTAATTAAAAAACGCATAACAAACGCCCCAACTAGTTTCCATTGTCAGGTAAATGGCTATCCCGAACATTTACGAGTAAATATCAGGACCAAACATATACTAGTATATGTCCTTCAAATATGAGTAATTGACATACTTTTCAGCGAACGTATGCAAAAATCTTTTTGGTTTTTCTCTTTACATACATAAAACACAATCTTTTTGTCTTTTTTGGAATTTTCTATTCAAACGAGAGATTCACAATATTTTTGAATTTTCAAATTTTCTTATAGATAAAATAAAACTTCACAATTTTTTTTTTGGATTTTCGGATTTTTCCTATACAAATAAAAACACAATCTATTTGGTTTTTCGGATTTTGAAATGTTTTTGGGTTTTCTCTATAAAAACTAAAAGCACAATATTTTTGTATTTTCTATTTTTCACCCCCTAAAATCCAAACCAAAATAAAGATAATCATCCTTGTTTTAGGATATCAGCAAGGGTCTTCAATCCATTTAAACCAAGCAAAAATTGAAAACGCGTTTTGTCAAATGCTTTGGTAAATAGATCGGCTTTTTGAAAATCAGTATGTACTTTCTCAAGATCAATTAACTTCTTTTCAAAACAATTCCATATGAAATGATATTGAATTTCGATATGTTTTGTTTTAGAATGTTGTACGAGATTTTTTGTGATGCTAATGGCAGTAGAGATATCAATCAAAATGGGAGCAGTAAGAAATTTCAAACCGTAGACACGAAGATGTTGTTGTATCCATAAAACCTGGGAACAGCAAATCGAGGCTGCAACAAATTCAGCTTCAGCGGTTGAAGTGGAGACCGTTGTCTGTTTCTTACACTGCTAGGAAACAAGCTGGCTTCCTAAGAATTGACACCCTGCTGTAGTCGATTTAAAGTTAATCTTACATCCTCCATGTCTGAGTCAGAACAAGTGGTAAGTTCAAAGTTATCGTCCTTGGGGTACCACAACCCAATGTCTGGATTGACCTTCAGATATTGAAGAATACGCTTGACCGCTGCCAGGTGAGTCACTCGGGGACTAGCCGGTACCTAGCACATAAACAAACAACAAGGTCGTGAAGCAGTAAGATACATCAATGAACCAATCATTGCTCGATAGAGGGTAGGATCGACAGTATCCTGCATTTCATCCGGTGATAAATTGTGACCCACGGGAAGAAGAGTAGAAGGGGTTTTTCCGGAAGTAATCTTGAATCGGCTCAAGACATTGTTTATGTACTTAGTATGGTGAATGAAGATTCCTTTCGCAGACTGGTGAACCTGCAACCCTAAAAAGAAGTTCATCTCTCCCATCAAACTCATTTCAAACTTGATTTGCATTGACTTTTCGAATTCCTTACATAACGCGTCGTTTGTTGACCCAAAAATAATGTTGTCGACATAAATCTGAACGAGGAGAAGATCATCACCAATGTTTTTATTAAATAAAGTGCACTTAACCGTCCCTCATTTGAAGCTGTTATTAGTCAGATGGTCGGCAAGCGTGCCTTACCAAGCTCTCGGGGCTTGATGTAGACCATACAGAGCCTTGTTGGAGCGATAAACTCGGTCTGGATAATCAGGGTCTTCAAAGCCAGGAGGCTGTAACACAAACACTTCTTCGTGTAGTTCACCGTTGAGAAAAGCACTTTTAACATCCATTTGATAAACTTTAATATTCTTGTAAGCCGGATAAGCCAGAAAAATACGTATAGCTTCCAATCTTGCAACTGGAGCGTATACCTCAGTGTAGTCTATTCCCTTTTGCTGATGGAAACCTTGCACCACTAGTCATGCCTTGTTTCTCACGATCACCCCACGATCGTCCTTTTTGCATTTAAATACCCACTTAGTTGGAATAGGCTTCTTAACTCTAGCTGGATTGTAGATAAGATCACAAACACCCAAACGGGCAAATTGTTGCAATTCCACTTGCATGGCGTCTACCCAAGAAGGATCTTGAAGTGCCATACGAGTCGTTGTCGGCTCAACTTGGGATATAAAGCAAGTGAATTTAGCAACGTTTACCATTCCAAAAGAATGTAAATCTACATAGGCACACAATACATTATTATCACTCGAAGAAGCAACATGATGACATGTTTGAATGCCCACATTTAGTTCCCCAATGATATTTTCCTTTGGATGATAATTTTGAATTCGAATAGTGGGATTCTCAGGAACAAAAACATTTTCGAATAAGTTAGTGTAATGTTCTCCAAGCTCATGATATGAATCATCACTATCAAGTTCAATAACTTGATCAACAACTTGATTATCATCAGAAGAAGCAGAAGCATTATCAAAAGAAGCTGGAGGATCATCACTAGGATCTTCAGTTGGAGCTACAGTTGGAGCTTCAACATCATTAGAACTTGAAAACCTTGGTATTACCAATTGATCTTTGAAGTATGCACGAACCAGGTCTTCATCTGGTTGCTCAGTAGTTGGAGTAAATGAATTAAATAAACCATCATAATCAAACATCCAGTCGGGATCTTTCCCTTGAGGAGGTGTGGTGTAGTTTTGACATTCCACATGGTACCACTCCTCAACACTACCGGAAGTGAAATTAAATACCCTTTTCTTTGGAGAAGTATAACCCAAGAAATACCCCTCGATGGCTTTTTCATGAAACTTACCCACATCCTTTTTCAACATCGTACAAAGACACCCGAAAGGTTCCAAGTACTTTATGTTAGGCTTTCGATTGTTCAAGAGCTCATAACTCGTCTTCTTGAGTCTCTTAACAGTTAGAACCCGATTAAGCGTATAACAAGCAATATTCACAGCCTTATTCCAGAATTGGACAGGAAGCTTAGAATCGGCAATCATAGTTCTAGCAACTGCAATCAACGTTCTGTTTTTCCTTTCAGCAAAACCGTTTTTTTGTGGTACATATGGGGCACTGTATTCTCAATGAATTCCTTTTTGTACACAAAATAAATCCAATACCGTATTTTTAAATTCAGTACCATTGTCAATTCGAATTCTCCTCACTTTTTGCTTGTATGGTGATTCAATCTTAGTGATTACATTTTGAACAAGAACATGTGTTTGATCTTTCGATCTCATAAATAAGACCCATGAGTATCTTGAATAATCATCGGTATCCACAAGACAATACCAATCTCCAGAGATACTAGCACGATTCACTGGACCGAAAAGATCCATATGAAGTCGTTCTAAAGGTGTATCAATGGAATTAAATAACTTAGACGGATGTGACTTTTTCTTCTGTTTGCCTTTCTTGTAAGCAATATACTGGTCAGGTAACTTAAAGTTCTTCAAAGAGACACCTTCGACCAAGTCATTCGCCATTAAATAATTCATTAAATAATCCTTCTCAGTTTCTTTTGAGATAAAACATGTTTCGATTGATGTTGATACTTTAGAACTCATATTTAATACAGAAATATCATTCGATCGAGGTGATCGCATGACAACCATGACCTTGGGAATTACGTATCCTGGTTTCAAAATCAGACGCTCTTTATCGGTAAATATTGTCGTGTACTTCTTGTCACAGAGTTGCGACACACTTAAAAAATTATGGTCCACCTTGTCACAGTAATTGACCTTCTCAAATGTAATGTGACCATTTGAAACTTCACCTTCTTGTGTAATCATACCCCTATAATTCCCAGCAAAAGCCACATAACTCCCTTGAATATTTCTCACATTTTTTAAGAGGTCGAGATTCCCATTAATATGACGAGAACATCCACTATCCAGTTTTCACCAGACACGGTCTTGGATGTACCCTACACAAAAAGTAAAAGTGATTAGTTCAAAAAGGCAGCACATGCCTCAATCTAGGGCACCTTTTGAGTTTCATGAGAAGAAACAAATTTAGTCAAATTCAATTATTGTTTATCAACTTGAGAATAAGTTACAGGCCTTTTAGACTTTCGTCTCAGATAGGCAGCTTGAACAACATTTGAGTTCACGTTCTTGCATATTGGCTCAGTTGGAACAAACTTTGGTTTAACGTGACCATAAGATTCATTCACATGAACTACCTTTCTTGGATTCACATTTGAGAACATGATGTGAGTATCATCATCACAAGACAAAGATCGCTTCAAAATCTCCTTTATCAAAGGAACCAGTTTCGATTGGTCCTTGACGAATGGATGAAGATTCTGAGATTTCTTTTGTCCACAGTTTCTCACAACATGACCCTGTTGACTACAAAGAAAACAACTTCGCATGTCCACACGATCATTTTGAGATTAAAAAAAAAAACAGATGCCACAGAAGGTTGATGACTCACATTCTTAGTAAAACTCTTGGCCAAAACATCAGACGACACCGGTTTCTTTTACAGATAGAAATCAAGATTATAGCAGTTTGAAAAGCTTTGCAATGCGTCAGTTCCAATAGATTTCACAAACTGAACTTTCTTAGGATTTTTTAATACTTGTTTAGCTTTAACCAATGGTTCTGATGTGTTAGATGTTTTGGCACTAGCATACTGACGTTCAAGATCTTGTATCTTGGAGGTTTCATTGTGAAAGACACTTTCAATCAACTCTGGTTTGATAATGCTAATTGGAATGTCTTTCTCAGTGAACATCGTGTCTAATCCTTTTAATTTGAACACACGACCAGTTGATGGCTTGGAAACAGTAGGACTGATAAAACGCATCAAATCCTTATCAGAAATTTTGGGTTTTTCTGATTTCTTAGCCTTCACCAATTTACCTTTCACTTGATCTTCTTTTCTTACATGAGTTGTGTGTGAACCATACATGGCCTCCTCAAATTCATGAGGTTCACAAAAGATGTGATCAGAACTTGGAATGTTCTGGTTCTTGTGCATTACTTCGGGGTCAAACACATCCTCAATGATGACTTTATCAACATTCTCAACAAAAACTTTGTTGCTTTCAACTTGAGGTTTTTGAGTTGGTGGTTGGGCTTTAACATTTTCAGAATTTACTGGTTTAGGTTTGTCAGAAAAAACAGATTCTTTCATAATCACATCTTCTTCTAGTCTAGAAAAAGTATTTGATGTATAATCATTGTAAAACGGTGGTGGAATTTCAACAAAACCTATACCCTTTTAGAATCTTTTTGCTTACCAGGCACTTCGATTATCTCATTTAGCAAAAATGATGAATTTCTAAACTTGCCCAACTTGTTTTTCAATTCAAGAACTTCATTCTCAAGCTCGGTTATCTTAGAACGATGTTTCAAGATTTCTTGAAATTTTTGATCGTTAGTCGTCATTTTAACAGATAACTCATCTTTGAGATCATGATTACTTATCGACAAGGCTTCAATCTTCTCCCTAGATCTCATTTGAGATTCCAAATATTGTCGATAAGTATCCTTATGTGAAGCAATTTCTATCACTAAACAATCATTGTGATTTTTCAAGGATTCTAACTTAGGCTTGTTTTTCTCACATTCAATGCAAGAAATAGAAGAACTAACCTAATTGATTTTAGCCATGCATGCAAAAGTAGTTGGAAGCTTTTCACATGAGTCATCAGAATCAGACTCAGTATCATTATAAGAAGATAGCTCACTCCCACTTGCATCTTGGAAATTTTCATTTGACCCAAATATAGCTAGATTAGCTAGATTGTCATTACACAGTAATCTTTGTGACCAATCAGTTCCATTGATGTTAGACAGCATAGCTTGTTACCCAGAAGAAGATGGATTAGTTCCAGAAGACTTCCCAGCATCATTTCCATTTTTCCCAGATGAACTTTGATCTTGTTTTCTAGGACCAGTATACTCCTTCTTTGGCTTATCACATCCTTTAACAAAATGTCCAAACTCTTGACAGTTATAACACTTAACTTTCAATTTATCCAACCCTAATTTCTTGTTTAGAGATGGAAGATATTTTCCAGTTCTTTGCATGAACTTTTTCACCTTTCTGACGATCATTTCCATATTCCATTTCAAATCCATGAGTTCCAAATCATCAAGATCGATCTGGTCATAATATTCATCAGTTAAATCACTTGTGGCAATTTTACTACTAACCAAATTCTCATAAGAAGTCATGATGGCAGATAAGAAAGAAAAGTTTTGTTCGGCCTCTCTCATGTTCACATTTGGTTATGATGAGAATTGATTAGCAGAAGTTGCATATCCAGACCCTCCAGAAGAACAAGAAGCACCGGGTGACCCAGAACTTCCAGCAGTGTAGAAACAAGCACGTGGATCACTATAGATAGTTGTAGATATGTCACTTGCATTTTGTGTCAGAAATGCGGTGATTGGAGAAATTGTTGAACTCAAAGGCATACTTCCACCATAGAAAGCTGGATCTTGATTCTCTTTAGAATACTTTTGACACTTAAGATCATATTCACAAGCTTCGATCTTTTGCATGATTTCAGTTGCACTCAAATCTTCATTACTGAAATAATTATTTTCTTTCAATACCAATAAGAAAGTTGAGTAAGAACTCGGTAAAGCACTCTTGATTGTATCAATCTTATCAATTTCAGAAGTTTCCAACTTCATCTTGTCCATTTCAGCTATCAGATGGTTAAATCGTGTTGTCATCTCTTCAACAGTCTCACCTTTAAGCAAATTGAAATTTCTAAATTGAAACTTTAACATCACTTTCTTGCTTTCTGAAGTGTTACCCATACTTCTCATACGAATGTGTTGAAACAACGAAGCACAAATTTTGATGCTACCAACTTGATGAAAGATGTTTTCAGGTAATGCCATTGTAAGTGTTGAGTATGCTTTCATTTCAATCTCCAAAGATTTCTTTTCTTCTTGAGAATACTGTGAGATAGATTTAGGAGTGAATCCAATCGTCTCATCTTCTATCATGGGAACAGTATACACTTCATCCAAACAATAAGAACAATCAGGGGGAACATAACCCAAATGAGCACGAAAACGAGGTTCCCATTTAGCAAAGTCACTAAATTTCATCAATCTAGGACACTTGGAATAAGATCCAATCTCCGTGTCCAATTGTAACATTTGCTGCATTAGCACGTTTTGAGGAGCTAACGCGTAAAAACCAGCCATCTTGATAAGAAACAAGACAATCAAAAAGGGTTGAATTTGAAAATATATTAAACGAACTGTGAACAGTAACTTTAACGAATTGTAAACAGTAACTTTAACGAATCAAGATAACGACTTGACAGTAACGAACCAGGAATAGTGTTAACGAATCTGGAACAGTAGCACACAAACTGAGTCAACGAATCAGATTAAATTGACGAATGAGCTTAACGAATCCAAGTTCAAAGTAACGAACTAGGTTAACGAATCACTAAGTCAATTTAACGAAACAAGTAACGAATCCACCTATTCAAAGTGACGAATCAGGTAATTCATTATAACGAATTAAGATAACAAACTCGCTACAGTTGATAACGAATCAACTATAACGAATCAGTTGGTTATACCGGTTATAACAAACTCTGACAACTATTGCCACGTGGCAAAATTTTGTTAGATTCGAGGTTAATGAATCAGACACGCACAATTGGAGAACACGAATCAGAAAAGTAACAAACTAAGTAACGAATTGGATTAAAGTTAACGAAATACTATAACGAATTAGATGAAGGTTTAACGAATCTTCAACAACAGATGAAGATCTTCAAATCTTCATCCATAATTTTCAGATTTCTGGAAATCGAAGAACACAAAAAACCTAAACCAAATTTGTTATACTCCTCCAATACCTTAACAAATCTCCCAAATAACCTACCAAATTACTCGAAAATTTAACAAGAGTCCAAATCAAATCATCCCGTAAACTATAACTCGAATCCAATCGAACCAAAAACAATACCCTGTTTTGGCCAAATTCAGATCCAAACCAAAACAATACCAAACCAATCCAAATCACAATTCCAGTTTACCACACCTTCCGAATATCTTAAGGAACCACAAATAACCAAACTCAATCCATATCTCAATCAAATTCACACTGAATTTTATCAAACTCAAACCGAAAACCAAGTAAAACCAAATTAATATGTAAAAGTCCTTAATTAACGAATTAACAATAGATCAAGAGCAATCGAATCTCCGAAAGCTCTGATACCACTCTTGAACACTCGGATCTATCTCAGATCTAAGATCTAATAACAATTAACGGATCTAGTTCATTGTTGTTCTTACCGGTTATATTATATGTACGTATTAGTATTTGTTGTATATATATGTATGTATAATATGGAATAAATTAATTATGTGAAGCTTTAATTGAGAGAGAATTTCGACAGCTATTATAAGGTTAACTCAAAACTTAAATTAAACAGTGGACGAACCCACTATATATAGAAGACATGTCTAGTTCGAACATTAACAACTGAGACACCTGCTTTGTTACATTACATTAAATAATAAATAATAACGAACCGCCTCCTGATTCGTTAAACATCCATAACGAATCAAGAGGAAACTTAATTTAATGTCTAGTTCATTAAACATCTTTAATGAACTAGACTATTCCACTAACGAAATAGCTTAATATAATATAAATAACTTTTACATTAATAAACGATAAATACAAAATGATAATTACAAAGACTCAAGACGCAAAACCATGTACCAACAGTGTAGCTGACTTTTAGTATGTACGCAAGTGAGTAGGATGAGACATCTGGCTTGATGGGGGACCCGTGTGAGATGAATAAAGAAGCTAGCATCTGGTGACTCAGTTGTTAATGTTCGAACTAAAAGACATGTTTTAAGTTGTGTTTTAAAGACATGTTATGAATGTTTTGTAATGAATGTTGAAGTTTATTTATTCCGCGAAAGTTTTAATTAACTCTAATTTTTAGAACTATGTTTATAATTAATCCAACACTAAAGTAGGGCACCGGGAGCGGAGACTTACACCATGGAATGATGAAATCATAGAATATTCATCCGTTTATCAAGGAACAAGCCAAGCCCATTTCTTTTGTTAATAATTTTATGAAAAGACCCATGTCTTGTGAGTATGAGACTCATATCATGTTTTCAAATATGAATCCACGCAAGGTGATTCATGTTGATGAGAGCACGAGTAATTTAAAACCCAAATTTGTTCATACGGAACCAATTTGTAAGAAGGTGAACACAAATGTAGTTCAAGCTGCATATTTGAGACGAAAGTAAAAAAGACCTATGACTTATTCCCAAGCAGCTAAACCACATTTGGATTCAGTCAAAATTAACTCTTCAAGTGAAACTAAAGAGGTGCCCAAGACTGAGGCCTAGGCTGCCTTTTTGAACTAATTATCTTACCTATATGTGCAGAGTTTATCCAAGACTATATCTGGTGAAAACTGGATTATGGATAGTGGATGCTCTCGTTATATTACCGGAAACATCAACCTTTTAACAAATGTCAATAATATTCAAGGAGGGTATGTAGCTTTTGAGGGTAATTCCTGGGGAATGATTACAAAAGAGTGAGATGTTTCAAATGTTTTTATTACATTTGAGAAAGTTAATTATTGTGATAAAGTGGATCACAATCTGTTGAGTGTATCTTAAATTGGTGATAAGAAGTACACAACTGTATTTACTGACAAGGAGTGCATAATACTCAAACCCGAATATGTCATTCCAAAAGACTTGGTTGTTATGCGATCTTTTCGATCAAATGATATTTATGTTCTAAACATGACTTCTAAGGTAACTACTTTTGTTGAAATGTGTTTTGTCTCATAAGCAACTTAGAAAGACTCGATTCTGTGGCATAGGCATATGGGTCACATTCATGTCAGAAAGATGAATTATCTTATGGCAAATGATTTGGTTGATGGGGTTTCCTTGAAACACTTCAAGCTGACCGATCACTGTGTCGCATGTAAAAAAGGCAAACAGAAAAGGATGTCATACCCATCTAATTTAATTAATTCCATTGATACTACCTCTAGAACGAATTCATATGGATTTTTTTGGTCCTGTGAATCATGCGAGTATTGCTGGAGATTGGTACTGTCTAGTTGATACTAATGACTATACAAGATACTCGTGGGTATTATTTATGAGTTCTAAAGATTAGACACATGTTCTTCTTCAAAATTTAATCACAAAGATCGAATCACTGTACAAACACAAGGTGAGACGTACACGAAGTGATAATGGTACGGAGTTCAAAAACACTGTATTGAACTTCTTTTGCATTAAAAAAGGAATTCATTGAGAATATAGTGCTCCGTATGTACCTCAACAGAACGGTGTTGCTGAAAGGAAGAGCCGAACACTGATTGAAGCTAAAAGAACAATTCTCGCAGATTCAAAGCTTCCTGTCCAATTTTGGAACGAGGCGGTGAACAATGCTCGCAAACATGCTTTTTTGTGTGTTGACTCTTAAGAAGCTGCAAAAGACGAGTTATGAGCATCTAAACAATCGAAAACCTAATTTAAATTTTTTGAAACCATTCGGGTGTCCTTGTACTATGTTGAAGAAAAATGCGGGAAACTTTGAAGAAAAAACTATTGAAGGTTGTTCCTAGGGTTATGCGTCACCTAAGAAACGGGTGTTCAATTTTATTTCAGGTTGCATTGAAAAGTGGTACCATGTTGATTGTCAATGATATACCACACCTCCTGTTGGCAAGGGTCCGCATTGGAGGTTTGATTATGAGAGTTTATTTAATTCATTTACTCCCATAGTTGATCAGCCTGACGAAGACTTGGTCACACGCTTACTTAGAATATCAATTGTTTAACACACCAAGATCTTCAAATTGTACTTATGTTGATGTTACACAAGATGATCTACCTGATACATCTGATGTTATTTCTATCTCGTCAGATGATGGTCATTTTGTTGATTACTCTTCAGTACCATTTCCTGAAATTCATGAAACTGGTAATTTAACTGACTAATTTAACTGATAATGTTGTTGTGCCTAAGAATCCGAAACTTTGGATTCACACGTATCATCCTCAAGACAACATCAATGGTGATCTTGATGTCGGTGTGCAAACATGCCATCAGATTACTCTCTTTAATATGTGCAGGAATAGTCCACTCCACTGAATGAAGTATGGTATATGGATAATGGATGTTCTAGGGACATGACTTGTGACAGAAGTCACTTGTTAACTATAAAGAGAAGTTTGAGGGTCCAGTAGCATTTGGTAGTGATGAAAATGGTGGAAAAATAGTTGGAAAAGGGATCTTGACCAATGGAAAGGTCACATTTGACAATGTCTTCTATGTGGAGGGGCTATAGTATAACCTTTTGAGCATATCACAAATGTGTGATAAAGGTCATAAGGTTGGTTTCGATGACTCACACTGTTTCATCCTAAGACCTGAATTTGTATCTCACCTGATATGATTATTATGATGGCCCCAAGGAGTAGCAATTTATGTGAACTGAATATGAAAGATGCTGTTTCAAGGGGTGGTACATGTTTTGTTTCAAAAGCCACTGAAAACGAGTCAAAATTGTGGCATGGAAAGTTGTGTCATGTCAATCTCAAGAATATGAACAAACTAGTCAAGGGTGAGCATTTCATTGGTTTACTTACTAGGGAGTTCAAGTTGGATGAAAAGTGTATCTCATGTCAAAAGGGAAAGCAACACAAGTCTTCACACAAGACTAAACTCATCAACTCAATTGATCAAGTGCTTGAGATTGCCTTGTGAATGTACCACGTATTGGAAAGAAGAAATATTGCCTTGTGATCATTGATGATTTCTCAAAATACACTTGGGTTTATTTTCTAAGAACAAAAGATGAGACTACTGAGTTGATAAAAAATTGTGTAACTAGGATTGAGAACCAGCTGAATGCAAGGGTGAAAGTGATGAGAAGTGATAATGGAACAGAGTTCAAGAATGGAGTGATGGAAGAATTCTGCAATGAGAAAGGAATATTTCAACAATTCTCTGCTCCTAGAACTCCTGAATAAAATGGTGTTGCAAAAAGAAGGAACATAACACTAATAGAAGTTGCAAGAACCATGCTAGCATATGCTTTTCTACCTGTCACTTTTTGGGCAGAGGCAAATAACACAGCCTCCTATGTTCAGAACAGAGTTCTTCTCAACAAAAGTCAAGACAAAACTCCTTATGAGAATTTGTTTAAAAGAAAGCCCTACATCAAGTTTCTCAAGCCATTTGGATGCAAGTGTTCACTTTTGAACACCAAGAATTATTTAAACAAGTTTCAAGAAAAATCTTTGGAGTGCTTCTTTGTTGGCTACTCTATACACTCAAAGGCCTATATGTGAAAGATCATTTAAGTGTAATTGAATCCTCTGATGTAATCTTTAATGAAAATCAGTTCAACACAGTTGATGGTGCAACATGGCTGTTTGATCTTGAAAAATTGATCAAGTCTTTCAAGATTTATCCTGAAGACTTTGATGAATCTTTTTTCAGAACTAGTGAAATTGAAAAGACAAATCAGAAGACAATAGATTTGGAAAAGTTATGTTCTAAGATACTGGAAAAGAAAGTGAATATACATTCATAAAGGATCCCTCAAGTGCTAATGTTGAAAAAGTTCAAGATAATGATCAAGAACACAATCAGAATCAAGAACAAGAACAAGGAAATGGTAATCAAGACAATCAAGTAGTGCAAAATGATCAAGTTCCAAATAGATAAGATCCAAGCAACCAAACCAGTGAAGAGGAGACTACCACAACGGCAAGGTTTCTAGATTTATTTGACAGATTAGATTTGGGAAACAATGGTGCATCTATTTCAAGACAGAACAATGAGGAAACACCTGAAGTTGATAGTGCAATAACTGATTTGGTCATTGATGAACCAGATCTAAATGAATCAAATCTTGACACAACTGTGTCACCTGATGTGATAATTCAATCATCTTATGTTGAAAGAAATCATCCTTCTGAAAACATAATTGGAGATATAAATGAAAGGGTTACAAGAAGTCATTCTGAATCTGCACACATTTGTTTGTACTCCTGCTTTCTATCCTAAATAGAACCTAAGAACATTGTTCAAGCATTAAAGGACAACAATTGGGTAGAAGCTATGCAAGAGGAGTTGGCACAATTCAGAGATCTGCAAGTGTGGGAACTTGTAGACAGGCCAAGAAACATATATGCAGCTGGAACCAAATGGGTTTTTAGAAATAAAAGGGATGAAAGAGGTATTGTGATTTAGAACAAAGCAAGACTTGTTGCTTTGGGATGCCTATAAGAAGAAGGGATTGACTTTCAGGAAGTATTTGCACCAGTTGCAAGACTTGAAGCAATAAGAATTTTCTTAGTTTATGCTGCCTCAAAGAATATAAGGGTATTCCAACTTGATGTCAAATCTAAATTCCTAAATGGAAAAATAGAAGAGGAGGTGTATGTGACTCAACCACCAGGATTTGAGGACCCTCTGTATCCTAACAAGGTGTACAAGTTAAACAAAGTCTTGTATGGATTGTATCAAGCTCTTGGTATGATGAGTTATCAAATCATTTGCTTGAAAACGGTTTCCAAAGGGGAGCTATTGACAAGACCCTCCTTTACAAAAATAAAGGAAGAGATTTGCTCTTAGTGCAAGTTTATGTGGATGACATTATTTTTGAGTCAACCAATGAATAGATTTGCATGGAGTTTGAAGAGGCAATGAAATCCAAATACAGTATGAGCTCAATGGGATAAATGAACTTATTCCTTGGATTGCAAGTTCAACAAAAGACTGATGGGATATTCATATACTAGTCTAGGTATGTATAGGACATAATAAACAGTTCAAGTGTAATGATCTTAAAACTGCTTCAACTCCTATGGATTCAAAAGAAAAGATGATAGCCGATGAAAAGGGGGGAGCCAGTGGAAGAACATGAATACAGAGCAAAAAATTGGATCTTTGATGTACCTAACTGCTTCAAGGCCATATATCATGTTTGCTGTGAGTGTCTGTGCAAGATTCCAATCAAGTCCTAAAGTTTCTCACATGAATGCAGTCAAAAGGATCTTTAGATACTTGAAAGGAAGACCTGATTTTGGAATTTGGTATCCAAAGAACCAGTCCTTTGATCTGATTGCCTACACAGATAGTGACTATGATGGGTGCAATATGAGCAGGAAGTCCACTTAAGGAGGTTGTCAAGTTTTGGGAGACAGATTGGTGTCATGGCAATGCAAGAAGCAGACAACATTGTCAATCTCAACTGTAGCTGTATCTGCCTGCTGTGTACAAGTCCTACGGATTCAAAATCAGATGCTGGATTGTGGTCTGAATTTCTTAAATGCTCCTATTTACATTGATAATACTGCTGCATCTTTTATTGTTAAGAATCCTGTACAACATTCCAAGACTAAGCACATTGAAATCAGACATCATTTTATAAAGGATTGTAGTGAAAAAGGTTTAATTGAGGTGAAAAGAGTTGATACAAGTGACAATTGGCTAACCTTTTCACAAAACCACTTGATAGAACCAGGTTCAACTTTCTTCTGAAAGCCCTGGGGATGATCAACTCTAATGAAGTCTGATTCATGATGTATGCTTGATGAGCAAATTGACTATCTTTTCAAAGTCTCAATGGATGTTGTGTGCCTCTATGTTCTAATTGACCATTTTGTTAGAGGATCTAAGTGATTGTTGTGTGTGTCTGAATATGCTACTTTTTGATGTTTAACTGATATGTACTTAACTTATTATCAGTGAAAATTAGGCATCTTTGATGCTTATGCTTGTTTATCAGTTGACCTATAGGATGTCATGATAAGTATTTTGAATTGACATACTTGATTATATGCTTATCTGATGTCATAATTGAGTGTTTGAATATGTGAGTAATCTGATCTGATGATGTTGTTAGGATATTACTATACATGCTGTGAAGTCTGTTTATTTTAATGATTCCATTGATGATTATGATTTGATTATGTTACGTGTCTTTGTGTCAAAATGTGCTTTTGTGTCAAAATGTTATACTCAAATGAAAGGTTTGATGTTTTATAACCTTTTCGAGCATACTTAAACATTTTGGTCTAAGTTTATCCTTTTCGAGCATCCTTTGAAGTTTTCACACTTTTGGGGTAGAGTTCACTATTTTACTTGAAATTTAACTTTCCGAGTAGGCTTGATATTTGATTATGTCTGAATATGAAGTTTAGTAGTAAGCTTTTATCTAGTTAAGACTTTCTAGCATACTTTAGTGCTTCGATTGAGAGTATAACTGTTACTAGCAAGCTACTAGATATGTTTGGTTATACAGTTCACTAGCAAGCTTTGTTGATTTCTGAACTTTCTAGCACACTTAATTGTTTAATAGGTTGTTGTAAGTCAGTCTAGCAAACTTTGTAATTGAACACGTTACTTCCAGCAAGCTTTAATGTTTTTAGACTATCTAGCATACTTATGTGACTATTTAACCGTTTGAACTCATTCTAGCAGGCTTTGTGATTTTGAGTGTGTATTTGAATTTGACTTATTATGTTCAAGCAAACTTAAATTTAAGCACACTTGATGATTATGTGAATTTGAATATGTTTCTTTGAAATTACAAGTGTTTTCGGGAAAACCTAGTTTCCCGGGCACACTTTATGTTTCGAGCACACTTTGAAATTCTCAAGTGTTCTCTCAACATACTTGGTAAGTATTCAGATTTTTGCTTTTCGAGTACACTTTGTGTCTAGAACTCATCTCTAGCACACTTTACTTATTCAAAAGTAAATCGAGCACACTATGCATAACAATTTATTTGAATAATTATTTACTAACTATTTATACATTTTCGGGTAAGGTTTGAGATAGTCAGACATTCGAGCAAGGTTGACAAATAGGAATATGTCTAAGATATAATTTTGGGATTCTTAATTGATTCCTAGAAAGGTTGCCTATTTGATGATTTATACTTGATTATTTGCCTTATGATTTAATTCTCGAGCAATCTTGTAATTCGAGTAAGCTTCCTTCATTTTACTTAGATTTATTTCTAAAAATACTTTATATTATGAAATAACTCTGAAACGAGCAAGCTATGAGGAAGTGGAATATACCTAGCAAGGTTTATAAAACTGACTTTTCCGAGCAAGGTTTGCTAACTGAACTTTATCAAGCAAGGTTTTTAATGTGAAAATATTTAAATAGATAATGTTACTGTTTGACAGCTATTTACTCACAAAATGACAAAATGCATTTTAAACCCACTTTTAAAAAGGTATAAGAGAGGGTGTCAGTGATATTTTCACCACTTTCACTTCTCTCTCCTTCCACACTTGCTCTCATTTCAGAATATAAACCGACTTAATCACAAAAATTCCTAACCCTAGTTTACCAGCCCACACAATCCGACTTGGTAAGCATCAATTAAGTGTTTTCCGACCACGATTGACTAATATTGGGCTTTGATTATACATTTTTACTAACTCTCTGTTTCTTATGTAGGTTATTAATTTGTCGAAGATCAGATTCAAAATACTTTTCTTTACTCTTTCTTCAAATTATAACCTAAATTGTTCCAAATTATGAGCTTTATGACTAATATCTACTTTGAATATGTTGTTTGTTTTGTTTGTGTGTTCAGATATGGCTAATGAAGATGAACCGAGATATCCGTTTGAGCACCAGCACAACATGTGGCGCTGATGATAAGATGGCTACAACAGTCAAATATAAGCTTTGCCTTGACAGAGTGCCCGGTGATATACAGGAATCATTTACTTGATTTTTTGTGCTCAGCAAGATTATATGACGATGTAAACGGTAGGCGATTGGAAGTTACCATGGCAAGGCAGGAGATAAGGATAAATGAAAGAATAATCAGAAGATGTTTCCAATTACATGACGATGACCACAATCCAATCAGTTTCAACACTGCTCATCTGTTGAAAATCTAACATACACAATAGGCTATCAGGGGAACGTGAAAGAAGGACAATACCTAAAGGGAATGTTCCCAAACCTCTACAAGTTTCTTATTCAGCACATTATTCAGGGGTTTGCCCCTCGAAAGGGATCATGGACTCTTATGAGTTGGGATGGAGCTCATGCATATGTTGCAGTTATCTATGATTTACCATTCCATTTTTCAAGGATGATTTTTGAAGGAATGGTGAGCATACTGAAGAAGTCGAACAAAGACAAATTCTTGGCCTATCCAAGGTTTCTGCAAATTATCTTCAATCATGAGCTAAAAGATTTACCCAAAATGGGTACAACACATGTCCTGTAGAATCCAAACACATACAAACGGATTAATCTGGCTAGCATAACCAGATTCAATCCTGATGCTGAATTTGAGATATTGCCGTGGTTAGTCAACACGATTTGGAGATTATGCATGTGCCTGAGTTAACCTCATGGGAGGAGGAAGAAGATGAGGAAGATGATGAGGATTCTGAGGAATCCAGGGATGATGATAATGGAGAAGAAGGAGCTTTTGTGGAGGATGTACTTGATCAGGGGAGAATCAACCCATTTCAACACCACCAACCACACCCTTAGCCACACCACCCTACTCACCACCACCCTTGACCGATCCCCACCTCAAACACCACCTTCCCAAACCCAAAGCCTGTTAATACCAAGAAGGTGAATGATGAGGATGAGGAAGTGTGACACTCGTCAATTTCAGGTTAACTCTGTTAATCCGAACTCCGTTAATTCAAACTTAAGATCACACGAACCATAACGCATATCTCATTACATTTAAACTAGAGTTTAGATGACGCATGACAATCACTACACAAGTAGTCTTTCAGAATTTCACCGAAACACACACGAGTCGACTCAAACCATTGGTGAACAAACCATGAATATTATAAACAAGTACTTGATATAATTATGTGTTACGTTTATATGTATAAATGTGTGCTTGTATGCATGTCATTATATTATGGAGGTGATTTATGTTTTATGCTAAAATTATACAAAATAGAAGTTGAGGGTGCTAGTTGTAACTTGTCATTTACTTAATTAATATATAAACAACTGTAACCATAAACCCTAACCCTCTTCTCCCTCTCCCTCTACCACCTACGACGGCAGCCCCCCCTCCCCCTTGGATCGACCGAAGCACACAACACACATACACATACAATCATCCTCGCAACTTGTTGAAGGCTTAAAGTGTTAACTAGGTAAACTAAACACTATATGTAGCCTATTCTATTGATTTTTGGCATCATTGAACACATTAATCATAAACCCTAAATTCTAAATATGTTGATTGTTGATTAGTTAGGGTTATATGCATGATTTATAGTCCATAGGTTATTTGTATGTTGAATTTTGATGAAAACTGATGCTGGACAGATTATTGAATTCGTGTTTAAATGACTGTAACTTGATGTTAATTACATGTTTTGATGTGATAGTTGATTCTATAATATACTAGATCGAGTTTAGTTTCAGAAAGGTCCGAGTTTGTAATTTTTGGACGTATTAAAGTTAGTATTTATTATTTTACAAAACTGTTGTGCAAGGCTGATTCAGGAGACCTGCTATTAGGCTGTTTTGTGACTAAGATATCTCATAAACTACAATATCAAATGGGTTGGTTCTACTTCTGGAAGAAAATAAATTGCGTTAGGAACCTAACCCAATTGGTCTTGCATTAATTGGATTTGTCATTTAACGGGAATAACAAATAACATTCTGTTGCGCATGATAATGATTGCTGTGTGTTTGCTGTGATGTTTTGATCTTTGTGATAAAACCATATATGATAAAAATATAATAAAAATAGGTTTAGAAACCTAACTCGCGTTTTCTTCTGTGATGATTTTTGGTGATTTATTTGACTTGTTAGAATTTATTAATAAGAGTAATCTTGTCGAGTAAAAATCTGCATGGATAATTTAGCTGCTGTATTATTTAAATTGACATGAAAAGTGCATAACCGATCGATGTTTGCTATGTATTGACCAAATTTCCATTGTGGGGAGATAATTGCTAGTAATATAAAATGTTAATACTTGACACTTAAGTAGTTGTTCACACATGTAACGTATCACCAACGTGTTTGTCGAGTCGCACTTATTTCACAAACGAAACACGAAACGCATCTCATGCATAAGTTGTATGTGTCGAGTCTAGGGACTCACTCGTAGTTTAAATACTTAGAAAATCTCGTTTTTGTTTTTAGAACACCAGTGAGGATTTTCTGTGACGCACATCTTTTCTCAGATCTTTTTGGTTATTTTCACAAACAGTGAGTTTCACGTCCCCATTTTACTCTTTTTAAACGCTTTTATTTGGAGGAGATAACATACTCCAACGCTGTAGATTTTGTTTAGTTTATTTATATCACTTGTAAGGCTAAGTGGCAAACAAACCAACCAAAGTCCTTCATATCATCGAACCGGTTAATATTTGGATAATAGCGAGTCACTGTTGAGTAGTACTACTGGGTTTGACAAACCCCACCCAACTCTAAACTCGACTGTAGGTCGAGTGGGTGTAATATTGGCTAACACATTACCATGGTCGTGGTTGACATGGTGGCAAGGCAATTGATAAACAGTCAGCTTCGGTGTCGAACACTTAGTAATACATGCTTGATAGGTTAGCTACCTATTGATATATAATTGACTTAACACTATCTGGTAACGCAAAACGCAAACGCAAACGCAAACGCAAAACGCAAACGCAAACGCAAACGCAAAACGTAAACGCAAACGCAAACACTTTATTTATATAAACCTGTGAACTCACCAACCCTGTGTTGACACTTTTAGTATGTTATTCTCAGGTAGCCGAGGCGGGCGCGCGGTATAGGAACATGCATTCGCTAAACACCATCGCTTTGAAAACTTCTTTTAATTTTTATCTTAATAACTTGGGTTTTTAAGTCGTCCTGTGTGGCGCAAACTTTTTGGTTTACAACTTACGCTTCCGCATTTTTATTTAAGACTTAATGTCTGGTTGGGTTGAAAAATTAAAACTTGGTGTTTGATTATAACTAATGATTCCGATCCTGTTAGTTCACACCCTCTGACGGTAAAACTCCGTTAGCGGATTTTGAGGGTGTGACAGATTGGTATCAGAGCCATTGGTTATAGCGAACTAGAATTGCATGCATACTAGACTATAACCGCAACGACCCATTAGTTATGATCTTACGCACTGCATATAAGTATATAGATATGATATATATTTAGTTACTTATTTTCTCTATCTCTTAACCTCATTCACTCGTACGCGCGTAACCCATACACGACTTATCCTGTAAGGATGTCGACGCCATCGTCACCACCATCCGACCCGATGTCTCACTCCCCTGGAAATGAACCGTATCTTCCCACTCATCACCACCTCGAGTAGTCCCGGGCACTAGCAGCCCCCGCACCGAAGAGGTATCGCCCATCTGGAGACTGTACGAGGACAATGGTCACTGGAGTTGGTACCCCGAGTCTAGTCGAGCGGATCGTTTACTGTGTGCAAATTCCACCGCTACCTCTCCCAGGTTGTCCTACATCCTTCAAAATGCTACCACCCCTGACACTCCCGATGGAGCGCGCTTTCGCAGCCCTCATTTCTTGTTTAGAGCGTGAGGTTGACATTATGCACTCGACGAGAGCAAACGTGAGAGAATTGAAAGAGAATGGAATCGATGTCCGAGAGAGAATTCCCTTCCTGACCGAAGCCATGAAGGAAGTTCAGGATGTTCATGTTCAGCAAATGGAGATAATGAAAAAAATGCAAGCATAGATGATAGATTTGCGTGACCAAATTTTTAGTGCAAGAGCCCTTGCAACGACAGCTCTAGCCCGATGCGACACACTAGGGGAGCAGATTGTCCCGGATGCAGAAAAACCTGAGGAAGATACTGAGGAGGATGCACACTCGGACGTGTCCTCAGGTGACGACATCTCAGGATGATAACACCTAGATGTCTGGAAGAAACGCTGGTCATGGTCGCGGTAACGTTAACCTAACCACAGCAGAACTCCAAACCCTACTGAATGACCATGCGGCGGCAGCTCTAGCTGCGCACGTTCAGAATCAAGCCAGAGGTCAAGCCGGAGTCTGTACATTCAAGAACTACCTAGACTGCAAGCCTAATTCATTTGACGGAACTGAGGGAGCCATAGGTTTCCTGCGTTGGGCCAAGAAGGCAGAGTCAGCTTTCGAGATGTGTAACGGTCTAGCAGCCAGCAGGATTAAGTTTGCTGCTGGAACATTGCAAGATTCCGCCCTCACCAGGTGGAACTCTAATGTGCAAATTCTTGGGTTGGAATTGGCAAATGCTATGAACTGGGAAGAATTCAAGAACATGATGCGGTAAGAGTATTGTCCTAGAGAGGAAATCTCGAAGCCGTAATCGGAATCTTGGGCGTTAAAGATGGTAGGTTCTGAGATTGAAGCCTACACCACCCGTTCTCACGAACTGGCGGTGATTTGTCCGCGGATGGTTGACCCGCCGAGTAAGAGAATCGAGATATATATCGATGGTTTGGTACCCCAGATTCAGGGTATGGTGACGTCTTCCAAACTGGCTAAAATTCAGCAAGCGATCCGAATAGCCCACAAACTAACGGACCAAGCAGTGGCACAAGGTGCGTTACCACCTAGAGGTTCCACCTCTAAAACCCGTGACAACTCAAGCACTGACAACATCAACTCTGGTAATGGAAAGAGGAAATTTGTCAACACCAGGTCCTCATCATCGAACCCCCCACAGCAACAACACCACCGTAATCCCGAACTCGCTCGGAACTTCAATAATCAGGGTTCCAACAATAACATCAATGGTGGCGGACAGGGTTCGAGTGGCTATACTGGAAAGTACCCAAAATTCAACAAGTGCAACTATCACCATGTTGGCCCATGTGACCGTATCAAGTGCCTGCGATACGGCAAATTGGGTCATCAGGCTAAGGACAGTTGGGGAGACCTAGCGGCAAAGGGTGCTCCTAAACAACCTACAACGAAGAAAGGGTGCTTTGAGTGTGGTCAAGAGGGTCACTTCAGGAAGGATTGTCCCAAACTGAAGGAGAATGAGAACAATGAAGGCAATAACAGTCGCGGGAGCAGTGGTAAAGGTAGAGCTTTCGTCATTGGGTCGGGCCAGGCCCGCAGCGATCCGAATATGGTTACCGGTAAGTTCCCTGTGAACGACTGTCCTGCTTCTATTTTGTTTGACACTGGAGCTGATAGGAGTTTTGTATCGAAAGCCTTTAGTAAACTCTTAAACTTAACTCCAACCCCGTTAGATGCTAAGTTTCCTATTGAATTAGCTGACGGTAAGTCTATAGAAACAACTCATGTACTAGCGGGATGTAAGTTGAAACTGTCGGGTCATACCTTCGATATCGACCTCATACCCTTTACGCTTGGTAGTTTCGATGTCGTTGTCGGCATGGACTGGCTATCCGAGAATAGAGCTGAGATTATATGTCACGAAAAGATAGTCCATATCACTACCTCTTCCGGCGAAATCATCTCGATACAGGGCGAGAAGAGCGGCATGACTACAAGCATCATCACCCTCATGAAGGCGTAGAAATATTTGCGAAAGGGCCATCTAGTGATTTTAGCTCATATTGTTGAGAAACCCGCGGAGGAGAAGCGAATCGAAGACATACCGATTGTGCGAGATTTTCCGGAAGTCTTCTCGGAGGATTTGCCTGGACTCCCACCTATTCGACATGTCGAATTCCAAATCGAATTGGCCCCCGGTGCAACACCCATAGCCCGAGCACCGTATCGGCTCGCACCGGCAGAGCTTCAGGAGTTGTCCACTCAATTGCAAGACTTGTTGGATAAAGGTTTTATCCGACCTAGCTCATCACCATGGGGAGCCCCTGTCTTATTTGTTCGAAAGAAGGACTGGACTTTCCGCATGTGCATCGACTACCGAGAGCTGAACAAGGTGACGATCAAGAACCGTTATCCCCTCCCCCGAATTGATGATCTGTTCGACCAACTTCAAGGATCGAGTTACTACTCGAAGATCGATTTGAGATTTGGTTACCATCAATTAAGAGTGCGCGAAGAAGACATTTCAAAGACGGCATTCAGAACTCGGTACGGTCACTACGAGTTTTCGGTTATGCCTTTTGGCTTAACCAACGCACCAGTCGTATTTATGGATCTCATGAACAGAGTATGCAAGGCGTACCTCGACAAGTTTGTGATTGTTTTCATTGATGATATCCTCGTCTACTCCAAGAACAAGACTGACCATGATGAACACTTGAGGTTAATCCAGGAATTGCTAAAGAAGGAACAATTGTACGCTAAACTCTCGTAATGCGAATTTTGGCTTCTCGAGGTTCACTTCTTAGGACATGTGATCATTGAGAATGGTATCCATGTCGATCCCGGCAAGGTAGAGGCTATCAAAAACTAGGAGGCACCTAAGACTCCGACTGAGATACGACAATTCCAAGGACTGGCTGCCTAATACCGACATTTCATCCAGGGATTTTCAAAGATTGCTCAACCTCTCACCGCATTGACACACCAGGGTACTAAGTATAATTGGGGTGACGCGCAGGAATCTGCCTTCCAACTGTTGAAAACCAAACTCTGTAGCGCACCTATCCAATCCCTCCCCGAGGGAACGGAAAACTTTGAAGTGCACTGTGATGCATCGATACAGGGTCTCGGTTGCGTGTTAATGCAACTCAAGAAGGTTATAGCCTATGCCTCTCGACAACTACGGATCCATGAGAAGAACTATACAACCCATGACTTGGAACTCGGAGCCATGGTGTTTGCTCTTCAGATATGGAGGCATTACTTGTACGGTACCAAGTTTACCATTTATACCGACCAAAAGAGCCTCCAACATATCTATGATCAAAATGAGTTGAACATGCGACGGCGTCGTTGGGTTGAGCTACTTAAGGATTATGACTGTGCCATCAAATACCACCCGGGCAAGGCCAACATAGTGGCCGATGCTCTCAGCAGAAAAGAAATCGATAAACCTAGACGAGTGCGAGCATTACAACTCACGATTCACGCCAACTTACCTGATTAGTTTCGTGATGCTCAACTCGAAGCGTTGAAAGACGATAACCTCCCATCAGAACTCATGCGCGGCATGGACAAGCAGCTTGAAACCAAATCGGACGGGGTCCGATATTTCGAAAACCGGATTTGGGTCCCTCGATACAGAGAGTTAAGAACTCTAGTGATGGACGAAGCACACAAGTCCCGATATTCCATTGACCCTGGCTCAGATAAAATGTACCATGACCTAAAGACACTTTACTGGTGGCCAAACATGAAAGTCTACATTGCCACCTACGTGAGCAAATGCTTGACTTGTGCAAGAGTCAAAGTGGAATATCAGAAACCATCTTGTCTGCTACAGCAATCGGAACATCCAACGTGGAAATGGGAACACATTTCCATGGATTTCATCACGGGATTACCCAAAACACCGACGGGATGCGATACCATATGGGTGATCGTTGACCGGTTGACTAAGTCTGCGCATTTCTTAGCGATCAAGGTATCGGACAAAATGAAAAGACTGACTCGCATCTGTATAAAAGAAGTAGTGTCTAGACACGTAGTGCCTGTCACAATCATATCTGATCTAGATTCCCGTTTCACTTCGCACTTTTGGAAGTCGCTATAGAGCGCACTAGGCACCCGCCTTGATATGAGAATGTGAACGCACCATTCAGACCTTGGAAGACATGTTGCGTGCATGCGTGTTGGATTTCGGAAAAAGTTGGAAACCTCACTTGCCTTTGGTAGAGTTTTCGTATAATAACAGCTACCACGCAAGCATTTAAGCAGCGCCGTTTGAAGCGTTGTACGGACGAAAGTGTCGATCACCTCTCTGCTGGGAAGAGGTGGGTGATAGCCAAATCACTGGTCTAGAATTAGTACTTGAAACCTCTGAAAAGATTGTCCAAATCCGAAACCGCATGACAGTAGCACGAAATCGCCAAAAGAGTTACGCTGACAAGCGCCGAAAACCTCTAGGATTCCAAGTGAACGACCAAGTTTTACTCAAAGTCTCAACTTGGAAAGGTGTAGTCCGCTTTGGAAAGCGAAACAAACTCAACCCACGATACGTTGGCCCATACCGGATAACAGAACGCGTTGGTCCGGTAGCATACCGATTGGATTTACCAACAGAACTCAGTGGCGTACATAACGTTTTCCATGTATCCAACTTGAAGAAATGCCTTTCTGACGAAACCCAAGTAGTTCCTTTGGGCGAGTTGCAAGTTGATGAACAGCTACGATTCATTGAATAATCAGTCGAAGTTTTGGAATGGGAAACCAAAACACTCAAACACAGCAAAATTCCAATCGTTAAAGTTCGTTGGAACTCAAGACGTGGACCACAGTTCACGTGGGAACGTGAGGATCAAATGACGAAGAAGTATCCTCACCTTTTTGAAGGGCTAACCAAGCACCGAAAACCGCGAAATCCGACAAACCGCCAGAAATCACCAGAGGTATGAATTAAATTTCGGCACGAAATTTCTTTCTACTAGGGGATGATATGATAAACTGAAAATTTTTGCCTTTTTCAGACACCCATTGCGACTTGACTCAAATTTTCGGGACGAAAATTCTTTCAAGATGTGAATGATGTGACACTCGTCAATTTCAGGTTAACTCCGTTAATCCGAACTCCATTAATTCAAACCTAAGATCACACGAACCATAACGCATATCTCATTACATTTAAACTAGGGTTTAGATGATGCATGACAATCACTACACAAGTAGTCTTTCGGAATTTCACCGAAACACACACGAGTCGACTCAAACCATTGGTGAACAAACGATGAATATTATAAACAAGTACTTGATATAATTATGTGTTACGTTTATATGTATAAATGTGTGCTTGTATGCATGTCATTATATTATTTAGGTGATTTATGTTTTATGCTAGAATTATACAAAATAGAAGTTGAGGGTGTTAGTTGTAACTTGTCATTTATTTAATTAATATATAAACAACCTTAACCATAAACCCTAACCCTCTTCTCCCTCTCCCTCTACCACCTGCGACCGCAGCCCCCCTCCCCCTTGGATCGACCGAAACACACAACACACATATACATACAATCATCCTCGCAACTTGTTGAAGGCTTAAAGTGTTGACTAGGTAAACTAAACACTATATGTAGCCTATTCTATTGATTTTTGGCATCATTGAACACATTAATCATAAACCCTAAATGTTAAATATGTTGATTGTTGATTAGTTAGGGTTGTATGCATGATTTATAGTTCATAGGTTATTTTTATGTTGAGTTTTGATGAAAACTGATGCTGGACAGATTATTGAATTCGTGTTTAAATGATTGTAACTAGATGTTAATTACATGTTTTGATGTGATTGTTGATTCTATAATATACTAGGTCGAGTCTAGTTTCTGAAAAGTCCGAGTTTGTAATTTTTGGACGTAGTAAATTTAGTTTTTATTATTTTACAAAACTGTTATGCAAGGCTGATTCAGGAGACCTGCTGTTAGGCTGTTTTGCGACTAAGATATCTCATAAACTACAAGATCAAATGCGTTAGTTCCACTTATGGAAGAAAATAAATTGAGTTAGGAACCTAACTCAATTGGTCATGCATTAATTGGATTTGTCATTTAACGGGAATAACAAATAACATTCTGTTGCACATGATAATGATTGCTGTGTGTTTGCTATGATGTTTTGATCTTTTTGATAAAACCATATATGATAAAAACATAATAAAAATAGGTTTAGAAACCTAACTGACGTGTTCTTCTGTGATGATATTTGGTTATTTATTAGACTTGTTAGAATTTATTAATAAGAGTAACCTTGTCGAGTGAAAATCTGCATGGATAATTTAGCTGCTGTATTATTTAAATTGTCATGAAAAGTGCATAACCGATCGATGTTTGCTATGTTTTGATCAAATTGCCCTTGTGTGGGGATAATTGCTAGTAATGTACAATGTTAATACTTGACACTTAAGTAGTTGTTCACACATGTAACGTATCACCACGTGTTTGTCGAGTAACACTTATTTCACAAACGAAACACGAAATGTATCTCATGCATAACTTGTATGTGTCGAGTCTAGGGACTCACTCGTAGTTTAAATACTTAGAAAATCTCGTTTTTGTTTTTAGAACACTAGTGAGGATTTTCTATGACGTACATCTTTTCTCGGATCTTGTTGGTTATCTTCGCAAATAGTGAGTTTCATGTTCCCTTTTTACTCTTTTTAAACGCTTTTATTTGGGGGAGATAACATACTCCAATGCTTTAGATTTTGTTTAGTTTTTATATGTCACTTGTAAGGCTAAGTGGCAAACAAACCAACCAAAGTCCTTCATAACATCGAACCGGTTAATATTTGGATAATAGCGAGTCACTGTTGAGTAGTACTACTGGGTTTGACAAACCCCACCCAACTCTAAACTCGACTGTAGGTCGAGTGGGTGTAATCTTGGCTAACACATTACCATGGTCGTGGTTGACATGGTGGTAAGGCAATTGATACACAGTCAGCTTCGGTGTCGAACATTTAGTAATACATGCTTGATAGGTTAGCTACCTATTGATATATAATTGACTTAACACTATCTGGTAACGCAAAACACAAACGCAAACGCAAAACGCAAACGCAAACGCAAATGCAAAACGCAAATGCAAATGCAAACGCAAAACGTAAACGCAAACGCAAACACTTTATTTATATAAACCTGTGAACTCACCAACCCTCTGTTGACACTTTTAGTATGTTATTCTCAGGTAGCCGAGGCGGGTGCGCGGTATAGGAACATGCATTCGCTAAACACCATCACTTTGAAAACTTCTTTTAATTTTTATCTTAATAACTTGGGTTTTTAAGTCGTCCTGTGTTGCGCAAACTTTTTGGTTTACAATTTATGCTTCCGCATTTTTATTTAAGACTTAATGTCTGGTTGGGTTGAAAACTTTAAACATGGTGTTTGATTATAACTAATGATTCCGATCCTGTTAGTTCACACCCTCTGACGGTAAAACTCCGTTAGCAGATTTTGAGGGTGTGACAGGAAGAGGATGAGAAAGCTGCTGGTTTTAGAAGGCTTGACAAAGTTATAAAAGAAACATGGGAGAGGGAATTCATTGCCCAAACCCTAACTGTAGAAGAGCTGGCAGAGTAGGAAACTTTGATTGAACAGGCAAACATTGCTAAAACCTTAGATCAAGAAGGGGAGAAGGAACAAGAGGTCTTTGAAACCTTGATAAAAAGGAAAAGTGCTGAAGAGATTGATAATTCCTTGGCCATGGTTATAAGTGCATTCAGTCAATCCCAAAATCAAGCTGAATATGAACCTGAGAAGAAGACTGATGAAACAGTTGAAACACTGTTGAAAAAGGCTTCCAAAATACATGCGGAGTTCACTGCTAAAGTGAATAGGTTTGAAAATATTTACTCTAGAAAGAGGAAGGCCAGTGAACAATCTGATAAAGACAAGTTAGCTAAAAGGGCTAAATGGGATGATAAGAATGAATATTTTGTTGAAAGTCCTGAGGAGCAGGAAAGCCCTTTGAGGCCTGTTCCAATTTAGATGATAAGGCCTGAGGATATTGATGAAGATGTTCCAAATCCTGAAGAACCAAAGATTGATGCTGCAGATGAGTCTACAGAAAAGGAAAATACAACTGAGGAAGATGACTCTGAAAATGATGATAATGATGATGATTAGGGTAATGCTGCTGAGAAGGTTGATATCTTGTCCCCACAAGTAGAAATAACTGATGAACAAAGGACAAGTATCCAACATAGTCTGGATGATGCCAAAAGGAAAAATCCTTTAGTAATCAAGTTGATTAAGTTTGGATATGGTTTTGAAAGATTAGCTTCTCTTTCTGATGAGGAGTTACAAAAAATGATTGACATAGATGACCATTAGATAAAGAAAAGTCTGCAAAAGAAAAATGTTGATTCTTTGAAATTTAGAGATTATCTGAGAAAGCATGGGTTGAATGAGAAAGACTTAAGCAGAATGAGTTTCCATGATTTGCAGAGACAGTATAATCCTACAAGGAAAACCATTGAGAGAGAAGAAATGGAAAGGTTTGTGAGAGAATCAAGGTTGAAAGAAAGAGTAGAGGAGGTAAGAAAGAAGTATGCAGGAAAGTGTGGATACTTAATTGATAGAGAAATGGCACATGAAATGGTGGATAGTTTGTCAAATCAAGCGATTGAATCTCACTACAATAAACTGACAAAGAAAGAACAATCAAAGAAAAATCAACCTGAACCCTTTGCTAAAAGAAGAAGAATTATGACTCTAAGGGAGAAGAAGAGGGCTGAAAATGAAAAGAATGAGTTGGAAAGAGCTAAAACACAAGATACTCCTATTCCTGTGGAAATAAAACCTGAGCCGATTGAACGAACATACCCTTGGTAAAATGAGGAGACGATTAAAATACGGAAGGAGGTGATGAAAAGAAAATGGATGAAAGAAAATGTGTTTGACATGCTTGGTCAGGCAAAATTAAAAAAAATATTCTATGAACAAAATAGTGAATGGGAGAAAGTTTTGAAAGAAGGTGTGAATCTTAGAAGCTTTATTGATGGAAGATTTGTACCAACAACTCAATTTCAAGATGAAAGGATTATGGAAATGATTGGGCGATTATTCAGGGATGGAGGAGAAAATATTGTTGATATGTTGACTATGCTTGCTGAGTTGATAGTTGAAATGTACAAGAAGAAATTTGCAGTAATGGGGGAAACTAAACCAATGAAGTCTATTCCAATAAGGCCCTCAACTTCAAGGAGATATACTTCAACAAGCAGGGGAGCCAAGTAGAGCTGGAAATCAAAGTGTAGAAAGGCCCCAAACTGATATAGACTTGCCAATGATGCTCTACTATGACTCTGTCTCTAATACGCTGAAAGTGATCATGCAGAGTAGACAATTGAGAGAGATTTTTTTGAATGGCCAAGAAAAAGCAGCTAGAAATAATGGCCAATCTTGACTTGTATGACTATCATGATAGAAATAAGATGGCTGGGAGACAACATAATGAGTTGTCAAAATATTTATAGACTGAAGCTAAAAAGGAATTTCCTCTGTTGAATCAAAGAATGAAGTGGCAGCTGACAAAGCATGAGAAGAACAGACGAGCAAAGAGTATAAGGAGCATGTTTGAACGTGTTAACTTGATACCTAGATCTCAGATCTAAGCTATATATAATTAACACCTAATACGGATCTAGTTCATAATTACGCTTGATTGTATGTTGTATGTAATATATTAGTTGTATGTATGTGTATAATATTAGTATGAAGCTTTGAGAGTGTATTTGGACAGAGGTTTGTTACGATTAACTCAAAAACATTTTTAAACAGTGGACTGAAACCACTATAAATTGAAGATGGATCTAGTTCGTTACACATCCCTTATCGAACTAGCATCCACTTCGTTACATACATAAAATATAAATAACTTAACGAATCACCCCCTGATTCGTTAAACATCATTAACGAATCAGGAGGGATATTAACTTAGATCTAGTTCGTTAAAAATCCTTAACGAACTAGCCTATACTTTAACGAACTACAATACATAAATAAAACGACAAATACATAAACGATAAATACAAAGACTCGAGACGCAAAACCGTGTACTAACAGACGCCCCCTCGTCTTGAGCTCTTTGTCTTTACTTTACTTGAAACGCTTGGAATGCCAATCTCTGCAACTATGAATCTCGTTCTCATAACATACACGCACGACGCGTTGGAACTGCATAGCCAGATAATAGTCTTCATTGCGCTCGAAAAATATCTTAGTCATGTGTAGCACGTCATTGTCGGTCTCGGTTAAGTTAACAAGCTACATCGGATTAATGATCTTGATTAGCTTGGTCTTCAAACCCTTGCCCAGGACAATGACGGCCTCGCCAGTTCGGTTATCCTAATACCAGCTGTTGAAGGATAGATGCATGTGTTGATTCTACGTCTTCACTGGTACCTGCTTCATGGTCTTTGGCGGCTTAACCTTGAGGATCAAATTTCTCCAACCCGTCCTTGGATCAATTTCATCTATACGTTTTTGGGTTGGAACCTGAGGCTTTAGCAACTTGAAACCAGAGTTGACTTCGAATAACAATTGTTGATGAAACCAATCTGCTATTCGGTCACCCCCTCGGTTGATAAAATGGACGACATGCGAGGGTACGAACATCCCAACGCGGTAAAGTGAGAACATCCATTATCTTCTCATAATATTGAACACCCTTTTCCCATTTAACAATACATATTTTCATATCAGAATCAAATAACCAAGAAATGATATCACCTTGAACCTTTGACACGTTCTTGAATGAAGTCACTTGGTTGGCTTTGGCATGAGCAGCTGCTTCATCCTTCTGCTCCTGATCTACATATCTATAAGACTCAATAATCTTACGGGTTTTCTTGCTTCGATACCCAAACCACCTTGCAATATCAGCATCAGTCGGGTTTTCAATCGAATTGAATCTCATATCAACCACACTTTTACCCTTAGATACCTTATCCAGATTATCCTCAGCTGCTTTTAAATTTTCCTCATTAAATATTGGAGCACCCTGATCAACATTGGTGTGTTGAAACAGGTCAGGATACTCCTTAGCTGTGACATCTTCAACCTCGACCTCCTCATCTTCATAAATAAAATCTGTATTCATTTGAATAGTCGGATCATTTAAAATCTCCTCATCGTTCTCAACTTCCACATCCGGCTCCGCCTCTAACGCGGTCAACTCATCGTCATTCAAACCAAGCAGTAGTGAAATATGCTCTCGTGTTAGAGACCTTTCAACAAACTGACCAACCTCAATTTCGTTTCTATTCACCACACTTCTGACCACCCCCGATCCATCAACAAAGATTACAGTGTGTGCTTCGATCATCTCAATCGGTTTAGCAGTTGTGTAATCTTGATAAACAATGATTTGCTTGTCCGAGTCACCAACTCCACTAGTACCAGCACCTGAGGATGAACCATGAGATTGATTAGGCTCACCTCCTTCACATGACTCGTCCGGATCTTCTTCATCATTCTTGATCTTTTTCAGTGCATCATCCTTGCAAGTTAACTGCAACATCAGATCCTCCTGTTCGTTGATCTTCACACCCTGAGACTTAACAATCTCACGAAGCTCTTTTGTTTCCTTTTGACAAAAAGATATATATCCCATCAGTCTTCGTTGATTCTACGTCATTCGTTCTTGAGTCATACGGTCAGCAGACATTTGATTTTCATATAAATGAAGTAGTCTCAGAACCATATTCATCTGTTGATCACGAGTCATAGAAAGAAACGAAGTTGGGATAGGCTGAAAGGGACTTTGAGGTCGGTTAAGCCTAAGAATGAGAAATCCATTGGCTGTGGAGGCAACATAGTCGGTGTAGGAGAAACCACAAAGGTAGAAGTAGAAGGCCTTGGTATAGGAGACAAAACGGTTTGAGGAATCATACCAAGCCTAGGTTCGGACGTAAGCGTGGTCGTTAAAGTAAGCTCCAGAGTGCTAGTAGTAAGCGACACCGCCGGGCGTTGAGGTGTGGATGACCTTGGAGGTTGAACTCCAAACGAAATGCCAGCACTAGCTGACACACGTCGCTTAGCTGATCCCTCGGTTGCCAATTCCTTGCCCTTTATCTTTCCTTGAGCGGCAATTGTAGCAGCTAAAGCCGCTTCAACCACAGCTTGTTGTTCAAGAATAGCTGCATCACCATCACCACCATTACCACCGTCACCACCATCATCACCATCGTTCCCACATGGTCCCTCCTCACGCTCAGAATCCGAATCGTAATGGATCCAGCGATCCGTGTCAGGACATACATAATCAGGATTCACAATATGACCAATCAAACGTTTGGTCTGAGGTCTATTCTTCCGATAAATCTTCATTCTACGTAACGTGTCAGCCGTCATGTGATCTAATTCCAACACGTCCTCTACCAATGCTTGATCGATGACCAAATTTGAATCAAGTCTTGAGTAATTAACTGAAGGAACCGTGGATACATTAAGAACTTATTCTTCTGAACCGTTTGCAGACACTGTTCTTTAAGATGGTAGAAGATCATCTCTGAAAAATTAAACAGCTTGTTAAGAACAAGTGCCACAAAAGCCGACTGCAACATGATACGACATTTATCAAACCCGCCTTTACGTCCTCCCAAGCAATGGATCAACACATGCAGTAGATACTTGTAAGTAGGACACACCCATTCTTGTTGTACATAGACTCTCCGATGTTACCACCGTAAAATACACGACGAAACAAACCATTGATCAACTCTTTATCAAATTCACACGGATAATCATCATTATCACCAAAACGAAGTACTTGTCGAATCACACTAATATCAACAGTAAAAGGCGTTTGGTTAATTGTGGCAGTTATATGGTTCTTATCTTCAATATATCTTGTCGTACTCCAAAATTGACGAACTATACTGAAAAGAACGTCAGGATTTGCTGTGATTGCATAGTGAATACGTGAACGTCATTGGAACTCTAGTAACCCTCCAAAGATGTTCTCATCAGCAAAATTTGTACCAACGAAGGCACAAATATTGTGTTTCTTATCAAAAGGAAGCACAGGCAGATTTTGTTGTTGTTGTTGTTGTTGTTGTTGCTGCTGTTGTTGATCAGCAACTGGTGAATCTTGGTCCATGTTATCAGCCATAAGTCTAAAATAAATAACGTCGAGAATCAGTAATATTCAACAATCATAAAAATAAAAATTTGTAAAATGTTTAAAGTTATCACTTAAAATTAATAAGAAAATTAATTTAATATGTCATTCGTTAATAACAGACTAATTCGTTACAATATTATAACGAATCGCCTGTTTCGCTATCAAGTAAATACATGATGAATTAAGAATTGGTGAATTACTATGAAAAGGTAACGAACTAACCCTCTAGTTCGTTATAGTTTACTAATATCAATCTGATTCGTTAGAAAAGTTGAACACGAATTAGTTCCAATTCCCTAAGCATAACGAATGGCCAAAACAACTTAATCTTTGACTTATCTGGTCAAGGTCAAAATTACCAAGAACACTAAAAGTCAAAAACTCAAATCGTCAATTACCCCATAATCATCGATGGATATCCAAACAACAGACCACAAGGATCTTGGAAACTTATTGAGATTAAAATGGTATCGATTTGGTAGTCCAAAACATGATATATGTCAATTAAATTAGAGGTTTGAACGAAGCATAAAAACTCGATAATAACAGTTAATAATTAACCCAACAATCAATAATCATAACATGAACAAAGATCACTATGGATCTCGAAAATACATTCTGATGATAATGACATCAAAATAGAGTTATTTAACATAGTATTAACACACCGATGAAGGTTTATATAAACCTCGAACACACGGTAACAAAGTACCATAATTACCCTATCCAATCTGTATGATTTTTGACGAAAACCATAGAGATGTGATCGTCTATACCTTAGAAACACAGAGATATAGTCAAAACACCGAAATTCGAAAGTCGAAAATTTAGTGAAAATTTCGACAGCGTAACAATACAAAATGAAGAAGAAGAAGATGAATAGTAGGATGGTTCGTATGCACGGCGTCCTATATACTGACACAACACAATTGCCAATGTAACGAATCAGATGATTCGTTTGAATTTTGAATTAACGAATCAGGTGATTCGTTAAGCTAAATTATAACGAAATAGATTTTATTATTGTCTAATTTGTTAAAAATGCATAACGAATTAAGTGTCATTCGTTAAAGAGTGCGGAAGAGAATTAGGATGACGAATTAGGTTGTAATTCGTTTGAATGACCTAATTCGTTATTCATAATTAACGAATTACTCTTCATTTAATCTTAAATGAATAAATAAATTAATAAATGAATTAAATATTAAAAAAAATTAAAGAATTTAATAAATACCAAATTTTTAACTTAAAAACGAATTACCGAAGACATTTATCTCGATAATCGAATACCTTAAATCGTTTCACGTTTTGAAACTTATAACTTAAAATAATAATAAATAATAGTGTACGATTTTGTTGTCCGTAGCAATCGAATAAGTTAAAGATACTTTGTTTATTAAAATGTAAACTATTTATAAAAGAAGTATCCGAAAATGAAAGATATAGAATAGAAAATATTTTTGTGTTTTTGTATGGTTTATCAAAAGCAGTACATATTTTAGGATTTTTTGTTGAGTTTGAGCAGAGAATCATATTGACTGAATTGCCCTTCCATCACAGTTTTATATTTCAGCGATATTATGACTGGCGTTAAGTCGGTCATTGATATTGTTGTCCACTTAAATCTTATAACAAATCTTCAAGCATTTTTGTGATATGATTAATGGTTCAATTATCGCACAGAATATCAGAAACTATCAGCCTCTAATCTCGGTTCAAGCTTAATTTGATTTTTGCCAAATCACCCCAACTTGACATAAACCATTATAGTGTTGATCAATATTTAGAGGATTTTATAACTTTTGAGCAATGCATCAGGTTTCCTTTACTGTGAGTGAGTATGCACTAGTCTATCTGTCGGCTTACATATATTGCATCCCCTGGGGTCCGTTTCTTATTGGTAATGAGACGCGCGCAAGGGAGGAACAGATGTATGACTAACAGCGGATTTGATCAAGTCAGTAATTTGGATTGTACGAAGTACAACAGTGATTAAGTTTAATGACTTTGGGTTTGCTCTAAAAGCAAGTGAAATATTCATGCTTATGAATACCCAGATGATTAAGCCGCATAAAGACTCACAGTGTCCAGAATCCTAACACTTTTTATTTGCTTTATTATATTTTTGGGTGAACAACAGCTATAATGCTTGAGTATGACCGGTTATTACATTTCTGCCATCCTCACCGAGATTTTTGCTAGAGACTAACACCTCTTTCAATTTAGCGTTTCTTTATGTTTATATCACATACTTTACTCTAACAACTTGTTTAAGACCTATCAATGCACCAATTATTAAGCACTCAGTCTTTTAAGCTTGTTTCTTGCTGGATTTAGGGTCAAACAATCAATGTACTATCATTTTCTCTTTTTGCTTCAAAAACTCAAAATTTGGAGAAGCATAAAACAAAATGAATTTAATCTCCCAAGTTACTTTTAGTCTATAGATTAATGGCTATCCTATCAATCTACAAGTAGATAACAGGACCAAAACATGCAGCCATGCTCCACATACTTATATAACCGACATAGTTTTCAGCGAGAAAATAAAGTAAAAAACATAACGAACGCCCCCAAATACTTTCCATTGTTAGGAAAATGGCTATCCCGAATATTTTCAAGAAATTATCAAGACCAAACATATACAAGTATATATCCTTCAAATAGACGTAATTGACATCATTTTCAACGAACGAAAGCAAAAATCTTTTTGGTTTTTCTCTTTACATATTTAAAATACAATCTTTTTGTCTTTTTCGGATTTTTCTATACAGATGAAAAATCCACAATCTTTTCGAATTTTTCAAAGTTTCTCATAAATAAAAATTAAAAATTCGACAATCTTTTTGTCTTTTCAAATTTTAAAGTGTTTTTGGATTTTTCAAATTTAAAACGTAAAGACTAAAGACATGAAAACACACTATTTTTGATGTTTTAAATTTTTTAATGTTTTCGGATTATATCTATACAAACGAAAAGCACAATCTCTTTGTATTTTCTATTTCACCCCCTAAAAGCCAAAACCAAAATAAAATTTAAACAAAAAATAAAACCAAATGAAAAATAAAGATAGTTATCCTAATTTTAGGATATCAAAAAGGGTCTTTAAGCCATTTAAACCAAGCAAAAATTGAAAACACGTTTTATCAAATGCCTTGGTAAATAAGTCAGCTCTTTGAAAATCGGTATGTACTTTCTCAAGGTCAATTAATTTCTTTTCAAAGCAATCCCTTATGAAATGATATCGAATTTCGATATGTTTCGTTTTAGAGTGTTGTATGGGATTTTTGATGAAGCTAATGGCAGCAGAATTATCAATTAAGATAGGAGTAGTAAGAAACTTCAAACCGTAGTCCCGAAGATGTTGTTGTATCCACAAAACCTGGGAACAACAACTCCCTCATACTCAGCTTCAGCGGTTGAAGTAGAGACCGTTGTATGCTTCTTACACTGCCAGGAAACAAGCCAGCTTCCTAAGAATTGACATCCTGCTGTGGTAGACTTGAAATTAATCTTGCATCCTCTATAGTCTGAGTCAGAATAAAGGGTAAGATCAAAAGTATCGTCTTTGGGGTACCATAACCCGGTGTCAGGATTGCCCCTCAGATATTGAAGAATACGCTTGACCGCTGCCAGGTGAGTCACTCGGGGACTTGCTTGGTACCTAGCACATAAACAAAGAACCAATCATAGATCGATATAGGGTAGGATCGACAGTATCCTCCAATTCATCCGGTGATAAATTGTGACCCACGGGGAGAGGAGTAGAAAGGGTTTTTCCGGCAGTAATCATGAATCGGTTCAAGACATCGTTCACATACTTTGTCTGGTGAATAAATATTCCTTTCGCAGACTGATGAACCTGCAACCCTAAAAAGAAGTTCATCTCTCCCATCGAACTCATCTCGAACTTGTTTTGCATTGATTTCTCGAACTCCTAACACAACGCGTCGTTTGTTGACCCAAAGATTATGTCATCTACATAAATCTGGAAGAGGAGAAGATCATCATCAATATTTTTATAAAACAAAGTGCAGTCAACAGTCCCACGTTTGAAACCATTATCCGTTAGATGGTCGGCGAGCGTGCCATACCAAGCTCTCGGGGCATGATGGAGACCATATAATGCCTTGTTCAAACGATAAACTCTGTCAGGATAATCGGGGTCTTCAAAACCCGGAGGCTGTAACACAAACACTTCCTCGTGAAGTTTACCATTGAGAAAAGCACTCTTAACATCCATTTGATAGACTTTTATGTTCTTATAAGTTGCATAGGCTAGAAAGATTCGTATGCACTCCAATCTTGCAACTGGAGCATATACTTCAGTTTAGTCAATACCCTCTTGCTGATGAAAACCTTGCACCGATAATCGTGCCTTGTTTCTCACGATCACCCCACGATCGTCTTTCTTACACTTATATACCCACTTAGTCGGAATCGCCTTCTTGACTCTAGAAGGTTTGTCGATAAGATCCCAAACACCCAAACGTGCAAATTGCTGTAATTCTTCTTGCATGGCTTCTACCCAAGAAGGATCTTGAAGTGCCATACGAGGAGTAGTTGGCTCAACTTGGGATAGAAAACAAGTGAATTTAGCAAGATTTACAATTCCAGACGAATGTAAATCTGCATAAGCAGATAATACATTATTTTCACTTGATGAAGCAACTTGATGACGTGTTTGAACTCCCACATCATGTTCTCCAATAATGTTTTCTTTCAGATGATAATTATGAATCCTAAGAATGGGATTCTCAGGAACATCAACCGTTTCAAATAAATTAGTGTAATGTTCACCCAGCTCGTGAGATGAAGAATCACTATCAAGTTCAATAAATTGATCAACAACAGGAGTGTCATCAGACGAAGTAGATGCATTATCAAAGAGAACTGGAGAATCGTTATCAGGATCCTCAGTTGGAGCATTGATTGGAACTTCAGCAACATTAGAACTTGAAAATCTTGGAATTGCTAGTTTTTCTTCAAAGTAGGCACGGACTAAATCTTCATTTGGTTGATCAGATTTGCGAATTACCGGTTTCAAAATCAGACACTCTTTATCTATAAATATTGTAGTGTATTGCTTGTCACAGATTTGCGAGACATTCAATAAGTTATGGTCTACTTTGTCACAGTAGTTAACATTCTCAAAAGTAATATGCCCATTTAAAACATAACCTTCTTGTGTAATCATACCCCCAGAATTCCGAGCAAACGCCACATAACCCCCTTGGATATTTCTCACATTTGTTAAGAGGTCGAGATTTCTAGTAATATGACGAGAACATCCACTGTCCATAATCCAGTTTTCACCGAAATGGTCTTGGATGTACCCTACACACAAACGAAAATGATTAGTTCAAAATGGCAGCCCAGGCCTCAATCTTGTGCACCTTTTGGTTTTCTTGAGTAACACTAAACTTTGTCGAATTCAACTGTTGTTCAGCAACTTGAGAATAAGTTATAGGCTTCTTAGACTTTCGTCTTAGATAAGCATCTTGAACTACATTTGAGTTCACATTGTTGGATAACGGTTCAGTTGGAACAAACTTTGGTTTAACAAAACCGTGAGTTTCATTCACATGAACAACCTTTCGAGGATTCACGTTTGAGAACATGATGTGAGTATCATCATCATACGACACTGGTCGTTTCAGAATCTTGGTTATCAAAGCTACAGATTTTGATTTATCTTTGACGAATGGGTGAAGATTCCGAGAAATCTTCTGACCACAGTTACTCACCACATGTCCTTGTTGACCGCAAAGGAAACAGCTTCGCATGTTCACATGATGGTGTTGAGATTTAGCAGTAACATATGATACAGAAGGTTGATGATGACTCACATTTTTGGTAAAGCTCTTAGCTAAATCATCAGATAACTCATATTTCTTTTTCAAATAAAAAACTAAGTTAGAGCAATTTGAGAAATTTTTCAAAGTATCTGTTCCAGTTGACTTTACAAATTGAACTTTCTTAGCATGTTTTAAAACTTGCTTAGCTTTAGTCAAAGGAACAGATGAAACTGATGTTTTAGCTTGAGCATACCAACGTTCAAGGTCTTGAATCTTGGAAGTTTAATTGTGAAAAACACTCTCAATCAATTCAGGTTTGATGATACTTATTGGAATGTCTTTGTCAGTGTATCTATCCCCTTTAGTTTAAACACACAACCAGTAGATGGATTGGAAACATTCGGATTTATGAAACGCAACAAATCCTCACCAGAAATTTTGGGTTTTTCTGGTTTATTGGCCCTCACTGGTTTGACTTTAACATGAGCATCTTGTTTCACCTGAGTTGTGTGTGAACCATACACAGCCTCCTCAAATTCATGAGGTTCACACAGTATGTGATTAGAACTTGGAATGTTCTTGTTCTTGTGTATGATTTCAGGTTCGAACACATCCTCAATGATGACTTTATCAACATTTTCAACAAAGACTTTGTTGCTTTGAACATGAGATTTCTGAGTTGTAGATTGGGCTTTAACAGTTTCAGGTGTAACTGGTTTTTCTTTTTCAAAAATCACAGATTCTTTAACAATCACATCCTCTTCTTTTCTAGCAAAAGGATTTGGTTTGTAATCATTTTGAAAAGGTGGTGGAATTTCAACAAAATCTATTCCTTTCTTTGAATCTTTTTGCTTACAAGATACTTCAATTATTCCATTTAGCAAAAAGGAAGAGTTTCTAAATTTGCCCAATTTGTTCTTTAAATCAAGAACCTCATTTCCAAGCTCGGTTATCTTTGATCTATGTTTCAAAATTTCTTGAAACTTTTGATCATTGATAGTCATTTTAACTGATAACTCAGCCATAAGATCATGATTACTTATAGTTTAGGCCTCAATTTTCTCTCTTGAATTCATTTGAGAGGTTAAGGATTGCCTATAAGTGTCTTTTAACGAAACAATCTCTTTTAGCAAATTAACATTTTGAAGTTTTAAGGAGTCTATCTTAGGCTTGTTGATTTCACAATCAGCACATGAAACATTAGCAGAAAATTTAGAAGTTGACGTACTAACCTCATTTTGCTTAGACATGTAAGCAGACGTGATTGAATCACTGATTTTTGCCATACACGCGAAAGTGGTTGGAAGCTTTTCAATTGAATCATCTGAATCAGACTCAGTATCAGCATCCGAAGATAGTTCACATCCACTTACGTCTTGAAAATTTTCAGGAAATCCAAACATTGCCAGATTCGCTTGATTGTTATTGCACAACAATCTTTGTGACTAGTCATACCCATCCAAGTTAGACAACATTTCTTGGCCTCCAGAAGATGACGGTTTCGTTCTAGAAGAATTTTCCGCATCACTTCCACTTTTAGCATATGAGTTCTGATCTTGCTTTCTGGGACCAGTATACTCCTTCTTTAGCTTATCACATTCTTTTGCAAAATGCCCAAACTCTTGACAGTTGTAGCACTTGACCTTTAATTTATCAAAACCCAATTTCTTATTCAAAGATGGAAGATCTTTACCTGTTCTCTGCATAAACTTGTTCACTTTCCTGACTATCATAGCCATATTCCACTTTAAGTCCATCAGTTCCAAATCATTAAGATCAATTAGGTCATAGTCTTCATCAGTCAATCACTTATGGCAATTTTACTACTAACCAAATTCTCATATGAAATCATGAAGGCAGATAAGAAAGAAAAATTTTGTTTAGCCTCCCTCATGTTTACATTTGGTTGTGATGAGAATTTATTTGAAGGTGATGAATTCCCAGACCCTCCAGATGAATTGGAAAAACCAGATGATCCAGTATTTCCAGCTGTGTAAAAACAAGCACGTGGATCACTATAGATAATTGTTGCATTATCGCTTGCAGTTTGTGTTAGAAATGCAGTGATAGGAGAAATGGTTGAACTTAATGGCATACTTCCACCATAAAATGCATGATCTTGACTATCTTTTGAAGACTTTTGACATTTAAGATCGTATTCTTGTGCTTCGATCTTTTGCATAAATTCCGATGCCGTCAAATCTTCATTGTTGAAATAATTATTCTCTTTCAGAACCATCAAGAAAGTCGAGTAAGAACTTGGTAGTGCACTTTTAATGGTATCAATTTTATGAATCTCAGAGGTTTCCAATCTCATATTATCCATCTCAACTATCAAATGATTAAATGTTGTTTTCATCTCTTCAACAGTCTCACCCTTAAACAGGTTAAAATTTCTAAATTGAAATTTGAGCATAACCATTTTGCTTTCAACTATGTTACCCATACTTCTCATACGAATATGTTGGAATAATGAGGCACAAATCTTTATACTCCCTACTTGGTGAAAGATGTTTTCATGTAAAGCCATAGTGAGAGTAGAATAAGCTTTTGTCTCAATTTCTAACTCTTTCCTCTCTTCAACCGAATATTGCGAGATAGCTTTAGGTGTAAAACCAATAGTCTCATCCCCAATCATTGGAACAGTGTAAACCTCATCTAAGTAATATGAACAATCAGGGTGAACTGACCCTAGATGAGCACGGAAACGGGGTTCCCATTTGGCAAAATCGCTAAATTTCATCAAACATGGACACTTTGAATGTGAACCTATCTCGGTATCCAAGAAACAATTGTTGCATTAACATATTTTGGGAAGCTAATGCATACATACCGGCCATGTTTGCTAAATAATCAATTTTCTCAAACTTTAGGAGTTAAATTGAAAATTAATGTAACGAACTGTGAATAGTAGATAACGAACTGTGAACAGTAGGTAACGAATCACAACTTAACGAAGTTAAGAGTATTCAGGTAAAGAAATAGAACTGATATTAACGAATCTGAAACAGTGACCTTAACGAATTGGTCCACGAATTAAGTAACGAAACAGATTGTTTCCTTTAGCAAATCACTAAGTGTAATCTTAGCGACTTAAGTAACGAATTAGCTACAGTTAATAGCGAATCAACTAATAGCGAATCAGTTAGTTACAACGGTTGTAACAAACTTCTGAAAACAATTGCCACATGGCAAAAGTTATTATGATTACAGTTAACGAGAGTTACACGTGTCACACGACTTAGGTAACACGAATTAGACTATGTAACGAATTGGTTCACGGCTTAACCGTATGAACATTCAACCCAGAATCAAATTTGTAATACTCACACGATACTTAACCAAATCGTTCAATCAAACTACCAAAACACTCGGAACCACATCATGAATCCAACTCGTATTATCCTGTAACTCAATTAACCATATAACACAATCAATTTTGACCAAAACATACCCCCTGTTTTCGGCCAAATCCAAAACCAAACCAGTTTCGATTGGTACTTGACGAATGGGTGAAGATTCTGAGATTTCTTCTGTCCACAGTTTCTCACAACATGACCTTGTTGACCACAAAGAAAACAACTTCGCATGTCCACACGATCATTTTGAGATTTAGCAAAAACAGATGCCACAGAAGGTTGATGACTCACATTCTTAGTAAAACTCTTGGCCAAATCATAAGACGACACCGGTTTCTTTTTCATATTGAAATTAAGATTATAGCAGTTTGAAAAGCTTTGCAATGCGTCAGTTCCAATAGATTTCACAAAGTGAACTTTCTTAGGATTTTTTAATACTTGTTTAGCTTTAACCAATGGTTCTGATGTGTTTGATGTTTTGGCACTAGCATAATGACGTTCAAGATCATGTATCTTGGAGGTTTCATTGTGAAAGACACATTCAATCAGCTCTAGTTTGATAATGCTAATTGGAATGTCTTTCTCAGTGAACATCGTGTCTAATCCTTTTAATTTGAACACACGACCAATTGATGGCTTGGAAACAGTTGGATTGATAAAACGCATCAAATCCTCATCAGAAATTTTGGGTTTTTCTGATTTCTTAGCCTTCACCGATTTACCTTTCACTTGATCTTCTTTTCTTACATGAGTTGTGTGTGAACCATACACGGCCTCCTCAAATTCATGAGGTTCACAAAAGATGAGATCAGAACTTGGAATGTTCTGGTTCTTGTGCATCACTTCGGGGTCAAACACATCCTCAATGATGACTTTATCAACATTCTCAACAAAAACTTTGTTGCTTTCAACATGAGGTTTTTGAGTTGGTGGTTGGGCTTTAACATTTTCAGATTTTACTAGTTTAGGTTTGTTAGAAACAACAGATTCTTTCATAATCACATCTTCTTGTAGTCTAGCAAAAGGATTTGATGTATAATCATTGTAAAACGGTGGTGGAATTTCAACAAAACCTATACCCTTTTTAGAATATTTTTGCTTACCAGGTACTTCGATTATCTCATTTAGCAAAAATGATGAATTTCTAAACTTGCCCAACTTGGTTTTCAACTCAAGAACTTCATTCTCAAGCTCGGTTATCTTAGAACGATGTTTCAAGATTTCTTGAAACTTTTGATCATTAATCGTCATTTTAACAGATAACTCAGCTTTGAGATCATGATTACATATTGACAAGGCATCAATCTTCTCCCTATATCTCATTTGAGATTCCAAATATTGTCGTTAAGTATCCTTAAGTGAAGCAATTTCTTTCACTAAACAGTCATTGTGATATTTCAAGGATTCTAACCTAATTGATTTTAGCCATGCATGCAAAAGTAGTTGGAAGCTTTTCACATGAGTCATCAGAATCAGACTCAATATCATTATCAGAAGATAGCTAACTCCCACTTGCATCTTGGAAATTTTCATTTGACCTAAACATAGCTAGATTAGCTTGATTGTCATTGCACAGTAATCGTTGTGACCAATCAGTTCCATTCATGTTAGATAGCATAGCTTTTGACCCAAAAAAAGATGGATTAGTTCCAGAAGACTTCCCAGCATCATTTCCATTTTTCCCAGATGAACTTTGATCTTTTTTTCTAGGACCAGTATACTCCTTCTTTGGCTTATCACATTCTTTAACAAAATGTCCAAACTCTTGACAGTTATAACACTTAACTTTCAATTTATCCAACCCTAATTTCTTGTTTAGAGATGGAAGATATTTGCCAGTTCTTTGCATGAACTTTTTCACCTTTCTGACGATCATTTCCATATTCCATTTCAAATCCATGAGTTCCAAATCATCAAGATCGATCTGGTTATAATCTTCATCAGTTAAATCACTTGTGGCAATTTTACTACTAACCAAATTCTCATAAGAAGTCATGATGGCAGATAAGAAAGCAAAGTTTTGTTCGGCCTCTCTCATGTTCACATTTGGTTGTGATGAGAATTAATTAGCAGAAGTTGCATATCCAGACCCTCCAGAAGAACGAGAAGCACCGGGTGACCCAGAACTTCCAGCAGCGTAGAAACAAGCACGTGGATCACTGTAGATAGTTGTAACATTGTCACTTGCATTTTGTGTCAGGAATGCGGTGATTGGAGAAATTGTTGAACTCAAAGGCATACTTCCACCATAGAAAGCTGGATCTTGATTCTCTTTAGAATACTTCTGACACTTAAGATCATATTCACAAGCTTCGATCTTTTGCATGATTTCAATTGCACTCAAATCTAAATTACTGAAATAATTATTTTCTTTCAATACCAATAAGAAAGTTGGGTAAGAACTTGGTAAAACACTCTTGATTGTATCAATCTTATCAATTTCAGAAGTTTCCAACTTCATCTTGTCCATTTCAGCTATCAGATGGTTAAATCGTGTTGTCATCTCTTCAACAGTCTCACCTTTAAGCAAATTGAAATTTCTAAATTGAAACTTTAACATCACTTTCTTGCTTTATGAAGTGTTACCCATACTTCTCATACGAATGTGTTGAAACAACGAAGCACAAATTTTGATGCTACCAACTTGATGAAAGATGTTTTCAGGTAATGCCATTGTAAGCGTTGAGTATGCTTTCGTTTCAATCTCCAAAGCTTTCTTTTCTTCTTGAGAATACTGTGAGATCGCTTTAGGAGTGAATCCAATCGTCTCATCTCCTATCATGGGAACATTATACACTTCATCCAAACAATAAGAACAATCAGGGTGAACATAACCCAAATGAGCACGGAAACGAGGTTCCCATTTAGCAAAGTCACTAAATTTCATCAATCTAGGACACTTCGAATGAGATCCAATCTCCGTGTCCAATTGTAACATTTGCTGTATTAGCACGTATTGAGAAGCTAACGCGTAAAAACCAGCCATCTTGATAAGTAACAAGACAATCAAACTTCAAGGGTTGAATTTGAAAATATATTAAACGAACTGTGAACAGTAACTTTAATGAATTGTAAACAGTAACTTTAACGAATCAAGATAACGACTTGACAGTAACGAACCAGGAATAGTGTTAACGAATATGGAACAATAGCACACGAACTGAGTCTACGAATCAGATCAAATTGACGAATCAGATTGACGAATGATCTTAACGAATCCAAGTTCAAAGTAACGAACTAGGTTAACGAATCACTAAATCAATTTAACAAAACAATTAACGAATCCACCTATTCAAAGTGACGAATCAGGTAATTCGTTATAACGAATTAAGATAACGAACTCGCTACAGTTGATAACGAATCAACTATAACGAATCAGTTGGTTATAACGGTTATACCAAACTCTGACAACTATTTCCACGTGGCAAAAGTTTGTTAGATTCGAGGTTAACGAATCAGACACGTGTCTCACGAATTGGAGAACACGAATCAGAAAAGTAACAAACTAAGTAACGAATTGGATTAAAGTTTACGAACTACTATAACGAATTAGATGAAGGTTTAACGAATCTTCAACAACAGATGAAGATATTCAAATCTTCATCCATAATTTCCAGATTTCTGGAAGTTAAAGAACACAAAAAACCTAAACCAAATCTATAATACTCCTCCAATACCTTACCAAATCGCCCAAATAACCTACCAAATTAATCGGAAATTCAACAAGAGTCCAAATCAAATCATCCCGTAAACTAATTAGCCTTAACTCGAATCCCCTGTTTTGGCCAAATTCAGATCCAAACCAAAACAATACCAAACCAATCCAAATCACAATTCCAGTTTACCATACCTTCCGAATACCTTAACGAACCACAAATTAACCAAACTCAATCCATATCTCAATCAAATTCACACTGGATTTTATCAAACTCAAACCGAAAACCAAGTAAAACCAAATTAATATGTAAAACTCCTTAATTAACGAATTAACATATAGATCAAGAGCAATCGAATCTCCAAAAGCTCTGATACCACTTGTGAACACTCGGATCTATCTCAGATCTAAGATCTAATAACAATTAACGTATCTAGTTCATTGTTGCTCTTACCGGTTATATTATATGTACGTATTAGTATTAGTTGTATATATATGTATGTATAATAGGGAATAGATTAATTATGTGAAGCTTTGATTAAGAAAGAATCTGGATAAACTTAGACTAAAATGTTTAAGTATGCTCGAAAAGGTTATAAAATATCAAACCTTACTCGAAAATACAAATTCAAACCTTTTGAAGGTAAAATGAAACTCTTTTTGACTTAAACCAATATCAAACATATTTTTTTTATTAAAGATAATTGTTTACGAGCAAATGGTGCATTAAGAGATCCAATTTCAGTTATGTTTCCTTGAAAAACATTTTCTATCTTATTCTGAAAAGATCTCAAGAATGGGATCATATTGACTAAGTAGCTTTCTCAATACTTCATTCTCAGCATTATTATGATAGTATAGACAGGTTAATAGCAGGTCGAGACTTAGCATGAATTTCATTTCTTTGGTGATATGACTAATGTTCAATTAAAATGCATTATACTTAATGGATAACACATATTGTTTTCTGATGCTCAAAATCTATTCTCAAGGCTTATTTGGCTTTCTCCAAATCACCCCAATTTGACTTTGACCCCCTGGTTGTGGTTTAAAAAATTTTAATGACAAAACTTATGATATATTTTATTTTATTTTTTTATTTTTTTATTAAATAAACTTGTGAACATATAACAACATTGTGTTATTTGATCAGCATTTTGTTCACTTTTTTTCTTTGTCATTCTTTGAATAAATACATCATTTTGGGAACCAAGTACCAATGGGCTCGTGTATGACTGGATAATCACTTTAATAGCCTATCATTCGGAAAGATTTATCTTGGAACATGCATAGACAACAATGTAACTCCACATAAAGCTTAGCTGTTTCTTTAAGTTTATGTCACCTTAGATTTTACCCATCATGGGAAAGCAACCATACATGTTAATGACTGTATTAAGTGCCTTTTTAGCCTATTAAATTCATATGATTGGCTAAGTAGTCAATGTACTATCATTTCCCACATTTAAAAATTTTAGTTACCCCAATTACTCTTAGCTTTCAGTTTAATGGCTATCCTGCCTATCTACAGGTAGTCAGCAGGACCAAAAACAAAAATAAATACATGCCCTTTTGGCTTAGAGTCAATGGCATAATTTTAAGTGAAAGGACAAATTATAATTGCCCCGAATGCTTTCAATCTTTGGATTAATGGCTATCCTTTGAATCTATAAATAGATGACAGGACCAAACAAATACAAGTATATGCTCCTCTAACATGAGCAAACGACATAATTTTAAGCAAAAGTAACTCTTTTGAGTCTTTATATTGAAAATTTTCTTTTAAGCATTGAACTGAATGGCATTATCATATCTCGACCCCATAAACAACTTGCTCTGTTTTATCAAAAATTGTTTTAATCAAAATTTTTCTTAACATATTTCATTTGAGTATAAGATTTTTACATAAAAGCACATTTTAACATAAAGACAAGTAACATAATCAAATCATAATCATCAATGGCATCATTAAAAAAAACAGACTTCACAGCATGTATTGTCTAATATATCCTAACAACATCATTAGATCAGATTACTCACATATTCAAACACTCAATTATAACATCAGATAAGCATATAATCAAGGATGTCAATTCAAAATACTTATCATGACATCCTATAGGTCAACTGATAAACAAGCATAAGCATCAAAGATACCTAATTTGCACAGATAATCAGTTAAGTATATATCAGTTAAACATCAAAAAGTAGCATATTCAGACACACACAACAATCACTTAGATCCTCTAACAAAATGGTCAATTAGTACATAGAGGCACACAACATCCATTGAGACTTTGAAAAGATAGTCAGTTTGCTCATCAAGCACACATCATGAATCAGACTTCATTAGAGTTGATCATCCCTAGGGCTTTCAGAAGAAAGTTGAACCTGGTTCTATCAAGTGGTTTTGTGAAAAGGTCAGCCAAATTGTCACTTGTATCAACTCTTTTCACCTCAATTAAACCTTTTTCACTACAATCCTTTATAAAATGATGTCTGATTTCAATGTGCTTAGTCTTGGAATGTTGTATAGGGATTCTTAACAATAAAAGATGCAGCAGTGGTATCAATGTAAATAGGGGTGTTTAAGAAATTCAGACCATAATCCAGCATCTGATTTTGAATCCTGAGGACTTGTACACATCAGGCAGATACAGCTACAGTTGAGATTGACAATGTTGTCTGCTTCTTGCATTGCCATGACACCAATCTGTGTCCCAAAAATTGACAACCTCCTGAAGTGGACTTCCTGCTCATATTGCACCCATTATAGTCACTATCTGTGTTGGGAATCAGATCAAATGACTGGTTCTTTGGATACCAAATTCCAAAATCAGGTCTTCCTTTCAAGTATCTAAAGATCCTTTTGACTGCATTCATGTGAGAAACTTTAGAACTTGATTGGAATCTTGCACAGACACACACAACAAACATGATATCTGGCCTTGAAGCAGTCAGGTACATCAAAGATCCAATTTTTTCTCTGTATTCATGTTCTTCCACTGGCTCCCCCCTTTTCATCGGCTATCAACTTTCTTTCGAATCCATAGGATTTGAAGCAGTTTTAAGATCATTACACTTGAATTGTTTATTATGTCCTATACATACCTAGACTGGTATATGAATATCCCATCAGTCTTCTGTTGAACTTGCAATCCAAGGAAGAAGTTCATTTCTCCCATTGAGCTCATACTGTATTTGGAATTCATTACCTCTTCAAACTCCATGCAAATCTATTCATTGGTTGAACCAAAAATAATGTCATCCACATAAACTTGCAATAAGAGCAAATCTCTTCCTTTATTTTTGTAAAGGAGGGTCTTGTCAATAGCTCCCTTTGGAAACCGTTTTCAAGCAGATGATTTGATAACTCATCATACCAAGCTCTTGGAGCTTGATGCAATCCATACAAGACTTTGTTTAACTTATACACCTTGTTAGGATACACAGGGTCCTCAAATCCTGGTGGTTGAGTCACATACATCTCCTCTTCTCTTTTTCCATTTAGGAATGCAGATTTGACATCAAGTTGGAATACCCTTATATTCTTTGAGGCAGCATAAACTAAGAAAATTCTTATTTCTTCAAGTCTTGTAACTGGTGCAAATACTTCCTCAAAGTCAATCCCTTCTTCTTGTAGGCATCCCGAAGAAACAAGTCTTGCTTTGTTCTAAATCACAATACCTCTTTCATCCCTTTTATTTCTAAAAACCCATTTGGTACCAATTGCATATATATTTCTTGGCCTGTCTACAAGTTCCCACACTTGCAGATCTCTGAATTGGCCAACTCCTCTTGCATAGCTTCTACCCAATTGTTGTCCTTTAATGCTTAAACAATTTTCTTAGGTTCTATTTAGGATAGAAAGCAGGAGTACAAACAAATGTGTGAAGATTCAGAATGACTTCTTGTAACCCTTTCATTATATCTCCAATGATGTTTTCAGAAGGATGATTTCTTTCAACATAAGATGATTGAATTATCACATTAGGTGACACAGTTGTGTCAAGATTTGATTCATTTAGATCTGGTTCATCAATGACCAAATCAGTTGTTGCACTATCAATTCAGGTGTTTCCTCATTGTTCTGTCTTGAAATAGACGCACCATTGTTTCCCAAATCTAATCTGTCAAATAAATCTAGAAACCTTGCCGTTGTGGCAGTCTCCTCTTCACTGGTTTGGTTGCTTGGATCTTATCTATTTGGAACTTGATCTTTTTGCACTACTTGATTGTCTTGATTACCATTTCCTTGATCTTGTCCTTGATTCTGATTTTGTTCTTGATCATTATCTTGAACTTGTTCAACATTAGCACTTGAGGGATCCTTTATGAACGTATATTGTCTTCTCATTTGTCTTTTCAATTTCATTAGTTCTGAAAAAAGTCTTTAGGATAAATTTTGAAAGACTTGATCAATTTTTCAAGATCAAACAACCATGTTGCACCATCAACTGTGTTGAACTGATTTTCATTAAATATTACATCAGAGGATTCAATTACACTTATATGATCTTTCACATATACTCTGTAGGCCTTTTTGTGTGTAGAGTAGCCAACAAAGAAGTAATCCAAGGATTTTGCTTGAAACTTTTTTAAATAATCCTTGGTGTTCAAAAGTGAACACTTGTATCCAAATGGCTTGAGAAACTTGATGTGGGGATTTCTTTTAAACAAAATCTCATAAGGAGTTTTGTATTGACTTTTGTTGAGAAGAACTCAGTTCTGAACATAGGAGGCTGTGTTAATTACCTCTGCCCAAAAAGTGACAGGTAGAAAAGCATATGCTAGCATGGTTCTAGCAGCTTCTATTAGTGTTATGTTCCTTCTTTCTGCAACACCATTTTATTCAGGAGTTCTAGGAGCAGAGAATTGTTAAGTATTCCTTTCTCATTGCAAAATTCTTCCATCACTCCATTCTTGAACTCTGTTCCATTATCATTTCTCATCACTTTCACCCTTGCATTCAGCTGGTTCTCAATCCTGGTTACACAATTCTTAATCAACTCAGCAATCTCATCTTTTGTTCTTCGAAAATAAACCCAAGTGTATCTTGAGAAATCATCACTGATCACAAGGCAATATTTCTTCTTTCCAATACTTGGTACATTTACAGGACCAAAAAGATCCATGTGAAGCATCTCAAGCACTTGATCAATTGAGTTGATGAGTTTAATCTTGTGTGAAGACTTGTGTTGCTTTCCCTTTTGACATGAGATACAATTTTCATCCAACTTGAACTCCCTAGTAGGTAAACCAATGACATGCTCACCCTTGACTAGTTTGTTCATATTCTTGAGATTGACACGACACAACTTTCTATGCCACAATTTTGACTCATTTTCAGTGGCTTTTGAAACAAAACATGTACCACCCCTTGAAACATCATCTTTCATATTCAGTTAACATAAATTGCTATTCCTTGGGGCCATCATCATAATCATATCAGGTGAGATTACAAATTCAGGTCTTAGGTTGAATCAGTGTGAGTCATCAAAACAAACCTTATAACCTTTATCACACATTTGTGATATGCTCGAAAGGTTATACTATAGCCCCTCCACATAGAAGACATTGTCAAATGGGACCTTTCCATTGGTCAAAATCCCTTTTCCAACTATTTTTCCACCATTTTCATCACTACCAAATGCTACTGGACCCTCAAACTTCTCTTTATAGTTAACAAGTGACCTCTTGTCACAAGTCATGTCCCTAGAACATCCACTATCCATATACCATACTTCATTTAGTAGAGTGGTCTGTTCCTGCACATATCAAATAGAGTAATCTGATGGCATGTTTGCACACCAACATCAAGATCACCATTGATGTTGTCTTGAGGATGATACGTGTGAATCCAAAGTGTCGGATTCTCAGGCACAACAACATTATCAGTTAAATTAGTCAAATTCTCTTCTACATTAAAAGATGATTCACCAGTTTCATGAGTTTCAGGAAATGGTACTGAAGAGTAATCAACAAAATGACCATCATCTGACGAGATAGAAATAACATCAGATGTATCAGGTAGATCATCTTGTGTAACATCAACATAAGTAGAATTTGAAGATGTGTGTTAAACAATTGATATTCTAAGTAAGCACGCACCAAGTCTTCGTCAGGCTGATCAATTCTGGGATTAAATGAATTAAATAAACTCTCTTAATCAAACATCCAATCCGGACCCTTTCCAGCAGGAGGTGTGGTATATCGTTGGCAATCAACATGGTACCACTTTTCAACGCAACCCGAAATATAATTGAACACCCGTTTCTTAAGTGACGCGTAACCCAAGGAACAACCTTCAATAGCTTTTTCCTCAAAGTTTCCCGCATCTTTCTTCAACATAGTACAAGGACACCCGAATGGTTCCAAAAACTTTAAATTAGGTTTTCGATTGTTTAGAAGCTCATAACTCATCTTTTGCAGATTCTTCAGAGTCAAAACACGATAAAACGTGTAGCGAGCATTGTTCACCGCCTCATTTCAAAATTGTTCTTACAGCTTCAATCAGTGTTCAGCTCTTCCTTTCAACAAAACCGTTCTGTTGAGGTACATACGGAGCACTATATTCTCGATGAATTCCTTTTTGAATGCAAAAGAAGTTCAATTCAGTGTTTTTAAACTCCGTACCTTTATCACTCTGAATATGTCTCACCTTGTGTTTGTACAGTGATTCGATCTTTGTGATTAAATTTTGAAGAAGAACAGGTGTCTGATCTTTAGAACTCATAAATAATACCCACGAGTATCTTGTATAGTTATCAGTAGCAACTAGACAGTACCAATCTCCAGCAATACTCGCATGATTCACAAGACCAAACAAATCCATATGAATTCGTTCTATAGGAGTATCAATGGAATTAATTAACTTAGATGGGTATGACATCCTTTTCTGTTTTCCTTTTTTACATGCAACACAGTGATTGGTCAGCTTGATGTGTTTCAGGGAAACCCCATCAACCAAATCATTTGCCATAAGATAATTCATTTTTCTGACATGAATGTGACCCGTACGCTTATGCCGCAGAATCGAGTCTTTCTAAATTGCTTTTGAGAAAAAACACGTTTCAACAAAAGTAGTTACCTTAGAAGTCGTGTTTAGAAGATAAATATCACTTTATCGAGGAGATCGCATAACAACCATGTCTTTTGGAATGACATATTCGGGTTTGAGTATTTTGCACTCCTTGTCAGTAAATACAGTTGTGTACTTCTTATCACCAATTTAAGATACACTCAACAGATTGTGATCCACTTGATCACAATAATTAACTTTCTCAAATGTAATACAAACATTTGAAACATCTCACTCTTTTGTAATCATTCCCCTGGAATTACCGTCAAAAGCTACATACCCTCCTTGAATATTATTGACATTTGTTAAAAGATTGATGTTACTGGAAATATGACGAGAGAATCCACTATCCATAATCCAGTTTTCACCAGATATAGTCTTGGATAAACTCTGCACATATAGGTAAGATAATGAGTTCAAAAGGCAGCCCAGGCCTCAGTCTTGGGCACCTCTTTAGTTTCACTTGAAGAGTTAATTTTGACTGAATCCAAATGTGGTTTAGCTGCTTGTTAATAAGTCACAGGTCTTTTTTACTTTTGTCTCAAATATGCAGCTTGAACTACATTTGTGTTCACATTCTTACAAATTGGTTCTGTAGGAACAAATTTGGGTTTTAAATTACTCGTGCTCTCATCAACATGAATCACCTTGAGTGGATTCACATTTGAAAACATGATGTGAGTCTCATACTCACAAGACATGGGTCTTTTCATAAATTTTTTAATTAAAGAAATGGGTTTGGCTTGTTCCTCGATAAACGGATGAATATTCTATGATTTCATCATTCCACGGTGTCAGGCCCAACTCCCGGTTCCCTACTTTAGTGTTGGATTAATCATAAACACAGTTTTAAATATTAGAGTTAATTAAAACTTTCACGGAATAAATAACTTCAACATTCATTACAAAACATTCATAACATGTCTTTAAAACACAACTTATAACATGTCTTTTAGTTCGAACACTAACAACTGAGTCACCAGATGCCAGCTTCTTTATTCATCTGACACGAGTCCTCCTTCAAGCCAGATGTCTCATCCTACTCACTTGCGTGCATACTAAAAGTCAGCTACGCTGTTAGTACACGGTTTTGCGTCTCGAGTCTTTTTAATTATCATTTTGTATTTATCGTTTATTAATGTAAAGTTATTTATATTATATTAAGCTATTTCGTTTTTCACACTTTTCGGGTAGAGTTCACTATTTTACTTGAAATTTAATTTCCGAGTAGGCTTGATATTTGATTATGTCTGAATATGATGTTTACTAGCAAGCTTTTATCTAGTTAAGACTTTCTAGCATACTTTAGTGCTTTGATTGAGAGTATAACTGTTACTAGCAAGCTACTTGATATGTTTGGTTATACAGTTCACTAGCAAGCTTTGTTGATTACTGAACTTTCTAGCACACTTAATTGTTTAATAGGTTGTTGTAAGTCAGTCTAGCAAGCTTTGTAATTGAACATGTTACTTCCAACAAGCTTTGATGTTTTTAGACTGTCTAGCATACTTATGTGACTGTTTAACCGTTTGAACTCATTCTAGCAGGCTTTGTGATTTTGAGTGTGTATTTGAATTTGACTTAGTATGTTCAAGCAAACTTAAATTTAAGCACACTTGATGAATATGTGAATTTGAATATGTTTCTTTGAAATTACAAGTGTTTTCGGGCAAACCTAGTTTCCCGGGCACACTTTATGTTTCGAGCACGCTTTGAAATTCTCAAGTGTTCTCTCAACATACTTGGTAATTATTCAGATTTTTGCTTTTCTAGTACACTTTGTGTCTAGAACTCATCTCTAGCACACTTTACTTATTCAAAAGTAAATCGAGCACACTATGCATAACAATTTATTTGAATAATTATTTACTAACTGTTTATACATTTTTGCGTAAGGTTTGAGATAGTCAGACATTCGAGCAAGGTTGACAAATAGGAATATGTCTAAGATATTATTTTGGGATTCTTAATTGATTCCTAGAAAGGTTGCCTATTTGATGATTTATACTTGATTATTTGCCTTATGATTTAATTCTCGAGCAATCTTGTAATTCGAGTAAGCTTCCTTCATTTTACTTAGATTTATTTCTAAAAATACTTTATATTATGAAAAAACTCTAAAACGAGCAAGCTATGAGGAAGTGGAATATACCTAGCAAGCTTTATAAAAACTGACTTTTCCGAGCAAGGTTTGATAAGTGAACTTTATCGAGCAAGGTTTTAAATGTGAAAATATTTAAATAGATAATGTTAGCTATTTACTCACAAAATGACAAAATGCATTTAAAACCCACTTTTAAAAAGGTATAAGAGAGGGAGTCAGTGATATTTTCACCACTTTCACCTCTCTCTCCTTCCACACTTGCTCTTGTTTCATAATATAAACCGACTTAATCTCAAAAATTCCTAACCCTAGTTTACCAGCCCACACAATCCGACTTGGTAAGCATCAATTAAGTGTTTTCCGACCACGATTGACTAATAATGGGCTTTGAATATACATTTTTACTAACTCCCTATTTCTTATGTAGGTTATTAATTTCTCGAAGATCTAATTCAAAAGACTTTTCTTTACTCTTTCTTCAAATTATAACCTAAATTGTTCAAAATTATGAGCTTTATGACTAATATCTACTTTGAATATGTTGTTTGTTTTGTTTGTGTGTTCAGATATGGCTAATGAAGATGAACCGATATATCCATTTGAGCACAAGCACAACATGTGTGCTTTGTTGCAAATTACTCTTGATAATGAGGATGTGGCTCTGATGATAAGATGGCTACAACGGTCAAATAAAAGCTTTGCCTTGACAGAGTGCCCGGTGATATACATGAATCATTTACTTGATTTTTTGTGCTCAGCAAGATTATATGACGATGTAAACGGTAGGCGATGGACCGATGTGTCTTATTCGGTTAAAGAAAAAAAAACAAGTCATTTACATTCGCACTGAACATGACTTCACATATAACTAGTATTATTTTGTTCTCAACTTGAAAGTTTCGAATAAACTAGGTTTGTGTTGCCGGAATAAATCAAACGATCACAGAAGTCACTCTCGAACAGATAAAGCATAAACAAAACAGAAAACGGAGGACCGCATTCATTACTTGAATCGTCAACATAATGAATTAGGGAGCAAGGCATCGGCTAATTAACGTACGTGTGATGACAGTTTACTGGCGGAATCGGAACTGGATTTCAAACGGAAGCCAGAGAGATTATATGGAGACGAGAAGTGGGGCTCTTCATGATATCATATGAAAGGTTAAAGGCCTTATAATAGATTGATCAAAGTAGATGATGAGGGATTGAAATCCCATATTTCCGGAAATTCGTTCGTAGTGGATCTGCTTTGAAGTTTTGAAAGTTTGTTTATATTAAAACAATATATTGCACTCAAACTCAACTTGTCATGTCCTACGTAGATGAATATATATTTCTAGATATCTTTTAATTATTTTACCTTTTCTTCTAAAAGACTAAAACTCAACAGGTTTCATTTACTTAACATCTAAATAATTAATTTGTTTATTTTATCAAGTATTTTTTTTATTATCATTATTTTTTTATTATTAGTATTATTTTAGAGTATTACAAATCATTTACTTGATTTTTTTGCTCAGCAAGATTATATGACGATGTAAATGGTAGGAGATTGGAAGTTACCGTGGCAAGGCAGGAGATAAGGATAACTGAAAGAATGATCAGAAGATGTTTCCAATTACATGACGATGACCACAATCCAAAATCAGTTTCAACATTGCTCATCTGTTGATAATCTTAACACAAACAATGGGCTATCTGGAGAACGTGAAAGAAGGACAATTCCTAAAGGGAATGTTCCCAAACCTCAACAAGTTTCTTATTCATCACATTATTCAGGGGTTTGCCCCTCGAAAGGGATCATGGACTCTTATGAGTTGGGATTGTGTTAATGCATATGTTGTAGTTATCTATGATTTACCATTCAATTTTTCAAGGATGATTTTTGAAGGAATGGTGAGCATACTGAAGAAGTCGAATTGTCACACCCGGCCCTAAACGGCGGAAACAGCCGGGTGCGCGCGAGTGGGAATTGATAATCAAGCACGGGTCATTGCAAACATTCAAATAAATTTTCCATTGCGCATGAAATGTCTAGTACAAAATACATTACATTGTTTAGAATTACATATAAAAACATCCACATATGAAAAACGTTGAAGATTTCCGCGCCATATCCCCTTACACGGCGGGAACAACCACGCGTGTGGAAGGGATAGAACTAAAATCTTCCAAAAACCATTTTTATAGATGTTCTGCGTGAAGTGCTCTATGTGTGACTCCTTGCGCTACAAATTATCACCTAAAAGACACGTAAAAACATTTGAATCAGTATAAACTGAGTGAGTTCACAAGTTTTGGTGACTTGATAAATCGTATTGCATCATATCCTTGATAAAACCATATTGAAACATATTTCTGATAACATCATTAAAACATATGCTTGATAAAACCGTCCCGCGGGTTACGCGCGGACATTTCTGAAAACCGTGCTCGTCCATGCAAAGTGGCGCTGCTACTACGAGCGAAAACAATACCGTCCCGCGGGTTACGCGCGGACGTTGTGCTCGGAAAACTAGGCGCTCGTCCATGCAAAGAGGTGCGACCCCTACGAGCGGGCTTTACAACCAGTAGTACTACCCCATGACCATACTAGGCACTCGTCTATGCAAAGAGGTGCGACCCCTACGAGTGGGTTGATCAAACACAGTAGTCCCTACCCTTAGAGTTCCATTGACGAAGTGATCACTTTCTTGTTCTTGCGCACTCACATTGAAAACCAAGATAAACATCATGAACAGATAATCGTTTGTATTGCTTGTAAATATACCATGATAAAACATAATTTAAACACGTGTCCCTCGCCCCGAAAACAGTTTAAAAACAGTGAAAATAGGGGCTGTGAGACTCACCTGTGATTCTTGTTAAGTGATGGTTTAGAGAGAGATTAAACGAGATTCGGGTTTCCTGATGTTAGCCTCGAAATTGGAAGTCTAGTATATGTTTAAATAACAAGAATTATGTGTATTAAGACCAAGTAATCGAAGAATATAAGGCTGGTCAGAAAAGTAAATCTCAAGACTAAAGTTTCGGCTTACCTAGCGATGGAACTGGAAACGGATGCTTGGGAGATGGTTAGTGCAGAATTACAGGTTTAAGAGAGGAGTTTGAAGTGTGTTTGTGTGATATTTTTATTCAAGAATTGATACTTATTTATAGGCAAATTCAAGGGAACACAATCCCTTGATTTAGGGGATTGAAATCTTATCATATTGGGTGTAATGATGACAAGGTATGGGGTTTATTATTATTTATTTTAGGGATGGGGGTGATGGTCCTAGGGAGTGGTTATAAAGATTCTGATGGATTTGACAGTACATGCAGGACTGTGGTTGGTGAGAGTAGGTGCGGCTGACAGCTGACATTTCGTGTTACAGTATACTTTTCCTGGTACTGTTGTCAGTGTGCAGTCAAAAGGTAAAAATCTCTGAAACACGCAACTGGTTCTTTCTGGGCGGGGGTAATCCCCTTACATCTGAGGAATAGACTAAGTGTTTTGTGCGTGTAGCCTTGCGCGTATAGCCTTCTGCGTGAAGGCCATTTCTTTGAACGTTGTGGGTCCGGCGGCTCCAGTTGGTCTTCGCGCAAGCGTCCTTGTAGCGAATCCTGCGCGTATCACTGCGCAGGCGTCCTTATAAGGAATCCTGCGGGTCCATCTGGCTCTGCTGGAACCAGCGTTCTCAGAGTTTATTAACAGGGTGAACTTTTGGATTTAAGCGAAAAGGTGGTTGGTTTCTGTGCAGACGTTCATGCGTAAAGGGTTTAGTTTTAAGGTGTCCCGCGAGGATTCTTCCCGCAGGTGTCGCACATAACTCCTTTTTATTTGATGCGGGTAGGTGCGTAACCTTCTCGTAGTCAGGGACGTTGAGTTTCATTTGTAGATTCTCCATGAGGTCTTGGTATTTCAACATAGTGATCAGTTGTGTTGAAGTCAATTCCATCTTGGAGCTTCAAACAAACTAGCTCTCAATGTTCCCGCCATGCGGGGAGGTTAGTTCCCTTTTTCCGCGCGCGCATAAATGATTTGGGTTTTAATTAGGAAATTAGGATATTGTTTGAACATAGTTTTACTTATTGATCATTGAAGAGGTATGCAACCCATTAGACAGAAACGACATAAAATTAAGTTGTCATGAAAACACAACAAAAATCTGTGCGCGTGGAGCATATAACATATGCCCCGCGCTGATCATAACATGGCGCGCATAATATTCACAATCACCTAATAATTAGGTTGATTACTTGGTTTATGGGATTGGGAAATTACCGGGTGTCACACGAATAAAGACAAATTCTTGGCCTATCCAAGGTTTCTGCAAATTATCTTCAATCATGAGCTAAAAGATTTACCCAAAATGGGTACAACACATGTCCTGCAGAATCCAAACAAATACAAACGGATTAATCTAGCTAGCATAACCAGATTCAATCCTGATGCTGAATTTGAGATATTGCCGTGGTTAGTCAACCACGATTTGGAGATTATGTCTGTGCCTGAGTTAACCTCAGGGGAGGAGGAAGAAGACGAGGAAGATGATGAGGATTCTGAGGAATCCAGCGATGACGATAATGGAGATGGAGGAGATGGAGATGGAGGAGCTGGAGGAGCTTTTGTGGAGGATGTACTTGATCAAGGGAGAATCAACCCATTTCAACACCACCAACCACACCCTTAGCCTCACCACCACCCCTTGACTGATCCCACCTCAAACACCACCTTCCCAAACCCAAAGCCCACCTGAAACCTTAAACCTTAGCCCACCTCACACCATTACCCAAACCTTAGACCAAGACCAAACCCAGCCTACCCATGAACTATATATCCTAGATGTAGGTTCCTGGATGGATCGTACACGGGATGTCGCTAACAACGCAGGTGCGGAATCCCTGCGTAGGTAGATACGAGTGCAGAATATGTATTAAGCAATCACATGAACAATGAACGAACACGTTATATTGATAACTCGAACACGTGACACTAGGTCACTATTACAAACACTGACACGTAACACTCGAAGTGAACAACTGAAACGAAACCCTAAAAACCAACCACTCAAACTGTTCCGCTGAACAGTTTATATACACGACAACTTCGCTATAGGCGAAGTTGTCAATAACTTCGCTGGTTCAACAAGTTCGCCTGAGCGAACTTGTTGACAACTTCGCACGTACAAAAACATAAACATAATCATAAACATAATTACATTACAGACTCGATTACAAATGCTAGACTATGAACTACTGACACACATGTACCAACACTAGAAAATCTTCCCACACACTTACAACCATTCCCATCCACACCAATTACATCCCCAACCCATTCCCAGACCTCAGACCAACTCATCTAACCTACATTCACAATTATCCATATCAGAAACCTTTTAATACCAAACATCAACCTCTTACGCTCAACAAGTGAAAACATTTTTGAAGACCCAAGCCTCCTACTAACCCAATCCCTCCACAAACCCAAACCACAGAACCACCCACCAATCCCTTACCTGAACCATTCTCTGACTCACCACCCACTACCACTCCCCGTGGTCACTATGTTTTTAAAAGAAATCTAGAGCTGATAACGGAAAATATATTTTTGAGAGTGACAATGTTGATCTGTTAAAAGAGAATGTTGAGTTGAAGGCAAAGCTGGCCCTAGCACTTAAAAGGTTTCAAACCCATGAGGCGGAGGTTGAGAAGACCTCAGCTGACCCAAAACAGGGGAAGAATGTTCCAAATGCCACTATTGCTGATGAAAATGTTGATGAGGTGATGGTGAATGTGGAAGAAGAAGTTGATGTTGATGGCTTGACAAGTATCCTAAACCAATATGATGAAAGTGATGATGAGGACAGTGGTGAAAGAATTATCTTTGATGAAGATTATGAAAGAGATAAGTCTGGTGGTGATATACAAGACTATAATGTGAATGATGAAGTGTTGAATACCTTGTATGGTCATTTTGATGATGAATTATTGAGGAAGGAGAAAGAGATTGTTGATGAGATGGAAGAACAAAACACTGACAATGTGAATACTGACAATGTGGCCACAACAGAAGCAATAGCAACTGATGCTATTGCTAATGATGTAATGACTGATGTAGTGGCTACAGATGTGATGACAGATGTGGTCATGGATGAAGGAGCTGCTACTGAGGACTAGTCCTTACTAAACAAGAAAACAATGAAGAAAGTTCCAAGAGAGTACAAGAGGATAAGGGGATGAATGAATTATTGGATGATAATTGATAATTTTCCCCTGAAACAGAAGATGAAAACAAAAGAAGGATGGAAAAGGGGAAAGCCATTGCTGATGAGGAGGAGGAAGAGCCTGTTAATACCAAGAAGGTGAATGATAAGGATGAGGAAGAGGATAAGAATGTTGCTGCTTCTAGAAGGCTTGACAAAGTTATAAAAGAAACATGGGAGAGGGAATTCATTGCCCAAACCCTAATTGTAGAAGAACTGGCAGAGCAGGAAACTTTGATTGAACAGGCAAACATTGCCAAAACTTTAGATCAAGAAGGGGAGGAGGAACAAGAGGTCATTGAAACCTAGATAAAAATGAAAAGAGCTGAAGAGATTGATAATTCCTTGGCCATGGTTGTAAGTGCATTCAGTCAATCCCAAAATCAAGCTGACAATGAACCTGAGAAGAAGACTGACGAAACAGTTGAAACACTGTTGAAAAAGGCTTCCAAAATACATGCGGAGTTCACTGCTAAAGTGAACAGGTTTGAAAATATTTACTCTAGAAAGAGGAAGGCCAGTGAACAATCTGATAAAGACAAGTCAGCTAAAAGGGCTAAATGGGATTATAAGAATGAATATTTTGTTGAAAGTCCTGAGGAGCAGGAAAGCCCTTTGAGGCATGTTCCAATTTATATGATAAGGCCTGAGGATATTGATGAAGATGTTCCAAATCCTTAAGAACCAAAGATTGATGCTGCAGATGAGTCTACCAAAAAGGAAGATACAACTGAGGAAGATGACTCTGAAAGTGATGATAATGATGATGATCAGGGTAATGCTGCTGAGAAGGTTGATATCTTGTCCCCACAAGTAGAAATAACTGATGAACAAAGGACAAGTATCCAACATAGTCTGGATGAGGCCAAAAGGAATAATCCTTTAGTAATCAAGTTGATTAAGTTTGGATATGGTTTTGAAAGATTAGCTTCTCTTTCGGATGAGGAGTTACAAAAAATGATTGACAGAGATGACCATTAGATAAAGAAAAGCCTGCAAAAGAAAAATGTTGATTCTTTGAAATTTAGAGATTATCTGAGAAAGCATGGGTTGAATGAGAAAGACTTAAGCAGAATGAGTTTCCATGATTTGCAGAGACAGTATAATACTACAAGGGAAACCATTGAGAGAGAATAAAAGGAAAGGTTTGTGAGAGAATCAAGGTTGAAAGAAAGAGTAGAGGAGGTAAGAAAGAAGTATGCAGGAAAGTGTGGATACTTAATTGACAGAGAAATGGCACATGAAATGGTGGATAGTTTGTCAAATCAAGCGATTGAATCTCACTACAATAGACTGACAAAGAAAGAACAATCAAAGAAAGATCAACCTGAACCCTCTGCTAAAAGAAGAAGAATTATGACTCTAAGAGAGAAGAAGAGGGCTGAAAATGAAAAAGATGAGTTGGAAAGAGCTAAAACACAAGATACTCCTATTCTTGTGGAAATAAAACATGAGCCGATTGAACGAACAGACCCATAGGAAAATGAGGAGATGATTAAAATCCGGAAGGAGGTGATGAAGAGAAAATGGATGAAAGAAAATGTGTTTGACATGCTTGGTCAGGCATAATTAAAAAAAATATTCTATGAACAAAATAGTGAATTGGAGAAAGTGTTGAAAGAAGGTGTGAATCCTAGAAGCTTTATTGATGGGAGATTTGTACCAGCAAGTCAACTTCAAGATGAAAGGATTATGGAAATGATTGGGCGATTATTCAGGGATGGAGGAGAAAATATCGTTGATATGTTGACTATGCCTGCTGAGTTGATTGTTGAAATATACAAGAAGATATATGCAGTAATGGGGGCAACTAAACCAATGAAGTCTATTCCAACAAGGCCCTCAGCTTCAAGGAGATATACTTCAACAAGCAGGGGGAGCCAAGTAGAGCTGGAACTCAAAGTGTAGAAAGGCCCCAAACTGATATAAACTTGCCAATGATGCTCTACTATGACTCTGTCTCTAATACGCTGAAAGGGATCATGTAGAGCAGACAATTGAGAGAGATTGTTTTCAATGGCCAAGAGAGAGCAGCTGGAAATAATGGCCAATCTTGACTTGTATGAATATCATGATAGAAACATGATGGCTGGGAGACAACAGAATGAGTTGTCAAAATATTTAAAGACTGAAGCTGAACTTTGTTGAATCAAAGAAAGAAGTGGGAGCTGACAAAGCATGAGAAGAACAAACGAGCAAAGTGTATAAGGAGCATGTTTGAACACGTTAACTTGATACACAGATCTCAGATCTATGCTATATAAAATTAACACTTAATACGGATCTAGTTCATAATTACGCTTGATTGTATGTTGCACGTAATATATTAGTTGTATGTATGTGTATATATTAGTATGAAGCTTTGAGAGTGTATTTGGACAGAGGTTTGTTACGATTAACTCAAAAAAATTTTTAAACAGTGGACTGAAACCACTATAAATAGAAGATGGATCTACTTCGTTACACATTCCATATCGAACTAGCATCCACTTCGTTACATACATAAAATATAAATAACTTAACGAATCACCCCCTGATTCGTTAAACATCCTTAATGAATCAAGAGGGATATTAACTTAGATCTAGTTTGTTAAACATCCTTAACGAACTAGCCTATACTTTAACGAGCTACAATAATAACTTAATATTTTATTACATAAATAAAACAAAAAATACATAAACGATAAATACAAAGACTCGAGACGCAAAACCGTGTGCTAACAGACGCCCCCTCGTCTTGAGCTCTTTGTCATTAATTTACTTGAAACGCTTGGACTGCAAATATCTACAACTATGAATCCCGTTCTCATAACATACACACACGACACGTTAGAACTGCATAGCCAGATCATAGTCTTCATTGCGCTCGAACAATATCTTACTCTTGTGTAGCACGTCATTGTCGGCCTTGGTTAAGTTAACAAGCCACATCGGATCAATGATCGTGATTAGCTCGGTCTTCAAACCCTTTCCTAGGACAATGACGGCCTCGCCAGTTCGGTTATCGTAATACCAGCTGTTGAAGGATATATGCATGCATTGATTCAATGTCTTCACTGGTACCCGCTTCATGGTCTTTGACGGATTAACCTTGAAGATCAACTTTCTCCAACCCGTCCTTGGATCAATTTCATTTATACGTTTTTGGGTTGGAACGTGAGGCTTTAGGAACTTGAAACCGGAGTTGACTTCGAATAACAATTGTAGATGAAACCAATCTGCTATTCGGTCACCTCCTCGGTTGATAAATGGACGACACGCGAGGGTACGAACATCCCAACGCGGTAAAGTGAGAACATCCATTATCTTCTCATAATACTGAACCCCCTTTTCCCATTTACCAATACATATTTTCATATCAGAATCAAATAACCAAGAAATGATATCACCTTGAACCTTTGACACGTTCTTGAATGAAGCCACTTGGTTGGCTTTGGCACAAGCAGCTGCTTCATCCTTCTGCTCCTGATCTACATATCTATAAGACTCAATAATCTTACGGGTTTTCTTGCTTCGATACCCAAACCACCTTGCAATATCAACATCAGTCGGGTTTTGAATTGAAACTCGTATCAACCACACTTTTACCCATAGATACCTTATCAAGATTATCATCAGCTGCTTTAAAAGTTTCCTCATTAAATATTGGAGCACCCTGATCAACATTGGTGTGTTGAAACAGGTCAGGATACTCCTCAGATGTGACATCTTCAACCTCGACCTCCTCATCTTCATAAATAAAATCCGTATTCATTTGAATAGTCGGATCATTTAAAATCTCCTCATCGTTCTCAACTTCCACATCCGGCTCCGCCTCTAACACGTTCAACTCATCGTCATTCAAACCAAGCAGTAGTGAAATATGCTCTCGTGTTAGAGACCTTTCAACAAACTGACCAACCTAAATTTCGTTTCAATTCACCAAACTTCTGACCACCCCCAATCCATCAACAAAGATTACAGTGTCAGCTTAGATCATCTCAATCGGTTTAGTAGTTGTGTAATCTTGATAAACAATGATTTGCTTGTCCGAGTCACCAACTCCACTAGTACCAGCACCTGAGGATGAACTATGAGATTGATTAGGCTCACCTCCTACACTAGACTCGTCCGGATCTTCTTCATCATTCTTGATCTTTTTTAATGCATCATCCTTGCAAGTTAACTGCAAGATCAAATCCTCCTGTTCTTTGATCTTCACCCCCTGAGACTTTACAATCTCACGAAGCTCTTTTGTTTCCTTTTGACAAAAAGATATATATCCCGTCAATCTTCGTTGATTCTTCGTCATTCGGTCTTGAGTCATACGGTCAGCAGACATTTGATTTTCGTATAAATGAAGTAGACTCAGAACCATATTCATCTGTTGATCATAAGTCATAGAAAGAAACGAAGCTGGGATAGGCTGAACGGGACCTTGAGATCGGTTAAGCCTCAAGAATGAGAAATCCATTGGCTTTGAAGGCAACATAGTCGGTGTAGGAGAAACCACCGAGGTATTAGTTGAAGGCCTTGGTATAGGAGATAAAACGGTTTGAGGAATCAGATCAATCCAAGGATCGGACATAAGCGTGGTCGTTAAACTAATCTCTGGAGTGCTAGTAGTAAGCGACACCGCCGGGCGTTGAGGTGTGGACGACCTTGGAGGTTGAACTCCAAACGAAATGCCAGCACCAGATGACACACGTCGCTTAGCTGATCCCTCGGTTGTCAATTCCTTGCCCTTTCTCTTTCGTTGATCGGCAATTGTAGCAGCTAAAGCCGCTTCAACCACAGCTTGTTGTTCTAGAATAGCTGCATCACCATCACCACCATTACCACCATCACCACCATCATCACCATCGTTCCCACCTAGTCCCTCCCCACGCTCAGAATCCGAATCGTAATGGATCCAGCGATCATTGTCAGTATATACATAATCAATTTCACAATATGACCAATCAAACGTTTGGTCCGAGGTCTATCCTTTCGATAAATCTTCATTCTACGTACCGTGTCAGCCGTCATGTGATCTAATTCCAACACGTACTCTGCTAATGCTTGATCTATGACCAAATTTGGAATCAAGTCTTGAATAATTAACTGAAGGAACCGTGTATACATTAAGAACTTATTCTTCTGAACTGTTTGCAGACACTGTTCTTTAAGATGGTAGAAGATCATCTCTAAAAAATTAAACAACTTGTAAAGAACAAGTGCCTCAAAAGCCGACTGCAACATGATACGGCATTCATCAAACCCGCCTTTACGTCCTCCCAAGCAATGGATCAACACAAGAGTTATTTAACATAGTATTAAGCACACCGATGAAGGTTTATATAAACCTCGAACACACGGTAACAAAGTACCATAATTACCCTATCCAATCTGTATGATTTTTGACGAAAACCAAAAAGATGTGATCGTCTATACCTTAGAAACACAGAGTTATAGTCAAAACACCGATATTCGAAAGTCGAAAATTTAGTGAAAATTTCGGCAGCGTAACAGTACAAAATGAAGAAGAAGAAGATGAATAGTAGTATACCTACACAACCAACCTCACCCAATAGCCGACCCCAACACCGAACCCCATCCCCACCACAAAACCATGATCATGAACCATATATCCCATCCCAGCAACACATACACAATCACCACAAACCCAAACCCAAATCTTAAACCAACCCTTAATCCAAACCTAAAACCAACCTATCCATGAACCTTATATTGCTCAACATGTCCCAAACCACCTTATAAACCAGCCTAACACACCCTACCAATCACCAACATAGCCAACCCAAACACAATCTGATAACCAACCCATAAACCCAACCTTTGAAATTGTCCACACCTACACACCTTTACCTTTAGTCTAAAACATAAACCCACTACCCTCAACAAGCACAAACATTTTTGAAATCCCAAGCCCACCCCATGAACCTATCCTACCCCAAAATAATATCCCTGGCCCATTCTTAGATTCTCCTTCCAGATCCCCTTCCCCTGGTGCCCATTTATTCGGAAGATATATGGATGAGGTGATCAAGAATGTTCACTTGAGGAGAGAGAATAAAGAACTAAAAAAGAGGAATGTTGAGTTGGAGTCCCTATTGGCATAGGCACAAAATAGAATTCAAACCCTTGAGGTTGAGGTTGAGAAGACCTCAGCTGTACCAAAACATGGGGAGAATCCTCCTGTGGTCAATGTGGAGAGGGATGATGTTGTGGATGATCCTGTGAATGAAGATATATTAAAAAATCTTTGTGATGTATATGGAAGCGAAGAGGATGATAGTGAGGAGAGGAGAGATGATGATGGTAGTTATGATGGTGATGAATCTGATGGTAGTGAACAGGATTATGATGTAAATGATATGATTATGGAGAATGTAGTGAAGGAGGTTGAAAAGGAGGTTGAGAATGAAGAGAATGTGGCAGACACTAACAGTGTATTGAAAGAAGCTACTGCAACTGATGCTATAGCCACTGATCCACAAACTGATGTAATAATGGAGGAAGGTGGTGAAACAGAGGAGATTGTATTGACTGATGAAAATAATATGACCTCTGAGTTTAAAAAGAATGATGATGTTGTTGAGGACACGAAGGATTTGATGGCTGATATTGATAACTTTCCCAATGAACCAGGTGTGATGAGGGAATCTGATGATGAAGAGAGGAGGAGGATCCATAAATCTGTAGCTGAAAATGAAGAACATTTGCAACCCTTGGGATCCAAAAAAATCAAATCATCTGATGCTGTTTTGTTTGTTGATGAGAGTGCTGAAGATGTTGCCAAAAGGCATGAAACTGTTATGCAGGAAATGATTCAGAGGGAAATGATAACAAGTTCCAGAACAAATTAAGAAATTAAACAACAAAAGATTTTTGTTGGAGGAGGCCAATTTGAAAAAAACATAAAACGAACAAAATAAACTAACCAAAATAAAAGTTAAACCGAACCGAGTAAGCTGACTAAAATGAAACAAAAAAAGGGAAACGGAACAAAAAATTAAACCTGAACGGAAACGAAACAAAAAAAACCACATAAACGAACCGAAACAGGCCGAAACCAAAAAACTGAATAAAATAAGCAAAAAACGAACTTGAACCAAACATAAACCGGAAAAAACATCATAAACGAACCAAAAAAAACGAAACAGGCCAAAACCCAAAAAAATGCACAAAATAAGCAAAAAAACGAACTTGAACCAAACAGACACCGAAAAAACAACATAAACGAACCAAAAAAACCGAAACGAGCCGAAACCCAAGAAACTGAACAAGATAAGCAAAAAACGAACTTGAAACAAACACAAAACGAAAAAACTGAACAAAATAAGCATAAAAAAAAGAATTTGAACCAAACAGAAATAGAAAAATCGACATAAACGAACCAAAAAAACCGAAACGGGCCGAAACCAAAAAAACTAAAAAAAAAAAGAAGAAAAAAACGAACTCGAAGAAAACGGAAAACGAAAAACCAACCTAAACGAACCAAAAAAATCAAAACCGAGCCGAAACAAAACCCAATAAACTAACCAATTGAAGCAAAAAAAACGAACCGGAACGAAACTGGATAAAATAACGAAACAAACAAAACCAAAATGGGCCGGGTCAGGTGGAAGCGGTTCGGATCATCAGCGGGTCGGGTCGTCCAAAAACTTTGTGGGTCGTCGGTAGAGTGGGTTAAAGGGATTGCCTCCGACTAATTGGCCAACCAAACACGTTAAATGGAATAGGGATTTCAATTCTAGCAAATTCCATTCCTATGAGAATGTTTATATTCCATTTCCCATTCCTTTAAATTCCAATTCCATTTCATTCTACGAAACGAACACGCCCTAATTGATTTTCATTGTATCTGTCATAATACTAATGGAAATCTTTTGAGTTACAGTGTGTGTTTGTTACCTTAGTGTCTATCAATAAACATTTAGTGTGTTAGTGTTTCCGCCACTAATACTCTATTACTCTTACCTAAAATAGCAATTCGTTAACCTTCTTAATGTGTGGGTTACAACAGTGAGATATTGAGTGATTGACCGATGTAAACGAGACCGATAGCTGACCATTTAACTGATAGTGGCTTCAAACGAGGGACTGTGGATTGTACTCTCTTTTATAAGTTTGTTGGTGATGATTTGGTCTATGTCCAAATATATGTCTACGACATCATATTTGGTTCTACGAATGAAAAGCTGTGTAAGGATTTCGAGAAGTCAATGCAGACGAAATTTGAAATGAGCTCGATGGGGGAGATAAATTTCTTCTTAGGATTGCAGGTTCATCAGTCTGACGCTGCAATTTTTACTCTTCAGACGAATTATGTGAATGATATCTTGAGCCGTTTCAAGATAAGTGCTGGAAAATCCCTTCGACGCCTATTCCCGTGGGTCATAATTTGTCACCGAATGAATTGGTTAATACCGTAGATTCAACCCTTTTCCAAGAAATGATAGGTTCTTTAATGTATCTAACTACTTCTAGTCCGGATATCATGTTTGTTGTTTGTTCATGTGCCAGGTACCAATCGAGGCACCGAGTGACTCATCTGGCAACGGTTAATCGAATACTTCACTATCTGAGGGGTAATCCTGACACCGGGTCATGGTATCCCAAGGATGATAGCTTTGAACTCACTACGTTTTCCAGTTCGGACTATGGAGGATGCAAGATCAACTTCAAATCAACGACAACGGGTTGTCAATTTGTAGTAAGCCGGCTTGTAGTGTAAGAAGCAGACAACGATCTCCACTTCAACCGCAGAAGCAAAGTATGTGGCAGCCTCGAGTTGTTGTTCACGGGTTCTTTGGATCCAGAAACATTTGCGGGATTACGGTTGAAGTTTCTCACTACTCCCATATTTATTGATAACTCAGCTGCTATTTGTATCACAAAAAACCCCGTGCACCACTCTAAGACAAAGCATATCGAAATTGGGTATCATTTTATCCGTGATTGCTTTGAAAAGAAATTAATTGATCTTGAAAAGGTACACGCGGATTTTCAGAAAGCTGATATGTTTACCAAATCTTTTGATAAAACTCGCTTTAACTTTTTGCTTGGTTTAAATGGATTGAAAAATCTTGCTGATATTCTTAAGCTCGAATAATAAATTTTATTTCGTCATGTTTATTTTGTTTTGGTTATTTTATTGTTTTGGGTTTTGAGGGAGAACATTGGAAAATATAAAAATATTGTGATTTCTGTTTGTGTAGAGAAAATCCAAAAACATTAAAGATTCAAGCATACAAAAATATTGTAATTTCGGTATGTTTAGAGAAAAACCAAAAGCATTCAAATATTTCAAGATTTTCAAAAATATTTTTTCACTCTTTCGCTTAAAATTATGTTAGTTACATAAGTTTAAGGGGCATATACTTGTATATGATTGGTCCCGATATCCACCAGTAGATATACGAGATAGCCATTTACTTGAAAACAGAAAGTGACTGTGGCATCTGTTGTGTGTTATGTTTAATTCTTTCGCTGAAAATTTTGTCAGTTACGTAAGTTTAAGGGACATATACTTGTATATGTTTGGTCCCGATATCCACCTGTAGATATACGGGATAGCTATTTACCTGAAAACTGAAAGTGACTGGGATGACTTAATTTAAATGCTCTTTAAAAATGAGTTTTGAAGCATAAAGACAAAATGATAGTACATTGATCATCTAGTCTCATATCTAGAAAGAAATAAGATTAAAAGATTGAGTGCGTAACTGCATTGGTGCATTGATAGGTCTTAAACAAACGGTTAAGGTAAAGTATGTGATATAAACATAAAGAACTGCCAAATTGAAAAAGGTGTTAGATTCTTAAAAAAATTTCGGTAATGAAGCAAAAATGTAATAGCCTGTCATACTCAAGCCTTATGTTTGTTTGATCAGCAAAAACAAAAATTTTAAATAAAATACATCTAGTTTATGGTTAACACTTCAATGGTGTATGGTCTTATGTACTCAAATCCTGTATTCATGAGATGCATCCGGTTTCTGGACACTGTGAGTCTTTATGCGGCTTAATTATATCGGTGGTCATAAACATGAATATTTCAAAAGCTTTTAGAGCAAACCCAAATTAATTAAACTTGATCACTACTGTACGTTGTACAAATTCATTACTGACTTGATAAAATCCGTTGTTAATCATACATTGTTCCTCCCTTGAGCGCGTCTTAATACCTTGAAGAAACGGACCCCAGGGGATACAATGTCTGTAAGCCTACAGAAGAACTTGTGCATACTCATTCAGAGTAAAGGAAGCTTAGTGTATTGCTTGATAACAGGGGTATACCTTGTAGTGGGGATTATGAGCTTCGATCGCTTATAAATCTATAAAAAAACCAATCTATATTTTGATCAGCAACATAATGGTTTAAGACAAGTTGGGATGACATGGTAAAATCAAACTAAGCCGGAACCTAGATTAGAGGCTGATAGTTTCTGATATTTTATGACTTAATTGAAAAAATAAAATCTTTTGACAAAAATACTCGAAGGGTTGTTATAACATATATGTGGACAACAATATCAATGACCGGCCAAACACCTGTCACAATAACGCTGAAATATAAAACTGCGATGGAAGGGCGATTCGGTCAATATGACTATCTGCTCAAACTCACAAAAACATGTACCGATTTCATAGAATAGCTTTCTTATGCCTCTTTGTTATTATTTTGTTTTGCTTTGATAAAAAAAATTATTCAAATCCATATTGTTAAAACGCTATACGAGCCAAATTCTAGCCGCTAACATCGATACATAAATCAATAAACACGAGATTGATATGTGTAAATATTGTTCATAACATTAAAGAATGAAATACATTATGGTGGATACAATAAGTTATGGAAAGAATCCGGCATGGTAACGGTATGGATATATTAAGGCTCGGATCTCTCTCTATTCAATGAATAGGATCAACCTATTTATAGGCATAGACCCCATTCCTTATACAAAACTAACGAACGGGGTGATCCTATTCGTGAATGGCTTCTCATTCGTTATCTCTCCATAATGAATGGGAAATACATTAACAATTAAGCCTCCATTCGCTATACAATTCATAGAGAATGGGCTCATAACTTAACGAATAGCTAGTCTATAATGAATGGATCTCATTCACTATACAATCCATAGAGAATGAGCCATTTTACAATAAATATACAGACTAGACTATCTCTACCTTATTCGATCGGTTACGGACACCAAATCATGCACTAACAGACTCCCCCTTTCCTTAGCGTCGAATACTTTAACCTTGAATAAATTAACTGCAAATCATCAGTATCATTTCATGCACTAACAAATAATACAACTGTAAACAGGTCTTCGAGTAAGCTTTTATCATTGTCAAGCAGACCTTGTAACCATAAGTGTGCTTGGAATAGTTCTCCGAGTAAGCTTTATTTAGAATGGTTTCCAAAGACAAGAATTCTTCAAGCAGACTTCAATCTTCATGATATTACCGAACTTTGCTCGATAATATTCTACGATCAAACTTGTTCTTCATTGATCCCTTCAACCTTTTGTCTTTAACTTAGTTGAACAAGTTAAATGTGCTGGTGACACTGTAGCTTGCTCGTGGTTGAACCTTGCTCTTTGGAAAGTTATTTCTTCAATAACTTCCTTCAAGTGTGCTTCGACCACTGTTTATTATTAAACCTTTCTCGGTCCCCCAAATACTTGGTTTCAGTTTGTTTAAGTCAAGGGTTTGCTTTAAAACAAACCTTGCTTGACTTAGAAGAAAAACCTTGTTTGATGAATTGTAGTTTTCTCGAACATACACTTAGAAGAATTCTAGAAGATAACTTCATTCGAGAGTGAAATACCTTGCTTGAATAAGTCTTGGATTGTCGATGTGCCAAGTTTGCTCGGTTTTCATACTTAGCCATTTCTGAGGAGGTTGAGAAGATTCCAATATTTACTTTATCGAATCTTGATCCCAAACAATCTCCCCCTACACTGGAACAAAATTAGATGCACCAAAACACGTATAGGTTACTTAAACTTTTCAAAATACACATCAAATTTTTATAAAAGCAATAAATTACAATACTTAAAGAAAATTTTACAAAATCAAAAGGTTGTCACATGGACATTACACATCAAATTCAAACAAATCGAAACAATAAGGCCATTATCTTCTTGATCTTCCAGCCTCATGCCTTCTTTCAAACTTGACTGCAACTGCCTTCTGTTGAAATAAGGAGAACTCTCTGTGATGTGGATGTTAAGATGGCAGATTCCATGTGATTATGTCTTCAAGATCTTCCACATGGAGATACTCCAACTCCGTGCCATGCTCAGTAATGCCTAAGGCCAGGCCTTCTGAATTTCTTAAGATGAATGATTGAGTCTTCTGTTCATAAACTATCTTTGAAATTCTTTCATTTTTCTGGACTTCATAGTTAGGCCTCATCATCTGTTGCTTCATGCTGATACACTCTTTAATGGTGGCCAGAGGATTAGAGGATTTTCTTGATTGCTTGTAGGATAGTTCAGTCATCCTAATGTCATTCATCCTCATCTGCCTCTTTGTTCATTCAGATTGAGAGTATTCCAGCTTCCTTTTCTTGTTAAGTAAAGGAAATCCCTTTCTAGATTATTATTTTAAGAACTTTGAAAGTTCATTCCTTTGTTGTCCTGCCAAACTGTTCTTTTGCTGGTAATCATGCAAATATAATCTGTCCAGCTCCTCCAATTGTTCTCTATTGAAATCTTGAAAAACATCTTTAAATGCAATAGTCTTCAATTCTCCACTAGACATAATCACATTGAAAGTCTTTGTCCTTGAATCAAAATACAGGTTCTTTGGTAGGTCCACTTTTAAAAGTGGCCTTTGTTCTCTTTAAAGCTTTGACCTTGTGGTTGGAATAGGGACACTTACAGTGGAAGCCCTTGAATATATTTTATTTAGGTTGGGGTCTTCTCACAAGCCCTTTTTGTTCATACAACTTCACAATTTCATCTTTTCTCATTATTATCAACTTCAGATAGTCACCCCTTTCTTTAGACAATGTGTTAATCATCTCCATTGTCTCTTTATCAAGTTGTTTTGTTGGAAGAGATCCTTGTCTTTGCACTGGTTGTCTTTTTGGCCCACATTGGATTGACATTAGTCTTCTTTGTTCTTCTTCCATTTTCTCCCGATAAACCTTTTCAGTGTAAAACAGATTTTTCAATTGTGCTTGGCCAAGATTATCAAAGACATTTGCAAACATCCCTTTGTTCAACATGGCTTGTCTCAAGGTCCCATGGCAAGACATTTGTTCTTATACTTGCTTCAATTGGATCTTCTTTCACTTTTGTCTATCAGGGAAGGAGCTTGAGATGGTTTATCAGTGTGGTAGGATTCTTTCAACTCCTTCCTGTATTTGGCAAGTTCTGACTCATATAGTTCTTCTTTTTGAGCTTCAGTCAGCTTGCTGATCTCATCTCCTACTCCTCTTGCTTCCGTCAATCTTTGCAGAAGAATAATTTTTTCTTGTGACAACTTCTTTTTCTCCTCCTCAGCCAACCATACTCTGTATCTTTCAGCCTTTTCTTTCCTTATTCTATTTTCCTCCTCTTCTTGATTTGATTATTTTATTTTTCTTTGTTTCATTTGTTCAGTAGCAGCATCTGCTACCCTTTTTTAATCTTTTTGATATATGCATGAACAACATCTCCACATCTTTCTGCATAATTTCAGCATGTTCAAATGGAATACCATTATAAACTAGGAATTCAATTTTTCCTCCAAACTTCCTCAATACACTAGCATTTCTTTTTAGTTCATCCACTTTTCTTTATTCAAGTCTTCTTTTATCATCCTCTGCTTCCTTTGTTTCTATAGCTTTAAACAAATTTTCTAAGTCTTCAAAGTTCATATCGCTCAGCTATCTTTTTAATGTAATTATGTAATTTGAGATAAGTCATATACTGCTTTGTCAGTCTTTTCTTGTTTTCTCTTATTTGCCTTACCTCCTCAGTTTTCTTTCAAATAGTATATCCAAATCTTCTTCATTCATCCTAACCAAATCTTCAAATCTAGATCCTTGTGCCATTAGACTTATGATCCTAGGATCTTCTCTTTTAAGCTTATCAAGCATGGCTTGTATATTTTCTCTATGGATATCAGTTAAATTCACTTGTGGAGAATCATGTACTTGTTTTTTTTTTCATCCACCTCATCATCCTCAACATCAGTCAGATCATTTATGGCATCATTCTGTAGATCATGAATATAATTATCAGGTTTTATTGATTGTAGAGGTATAACATTAATAACACATTCCTTCTTTTTAGGCATAGGTTCTTCAGGGGTGTTTTCAGCACCATACCTCTTTCTCTTCCTTGAATATCTTAAATATTGACTGGTCAGCTTTCCTCATCCTTTTTCATTTCCTCAAACAAACTTTCAATCACCTTTTCATTTTCTTGACCATTTCATTTTGAATAGTTTTTGCATCAAGGTTAGTCACCAACTGCTTATCAGATATTTCAGTCACAGGTTCAGCAGTGGGAACAACTAATTCAGGTTCAGGAGTTTGTTCATGGACAAGTTCAAGGATTTTGGGTTGCTGAAATTTGTAGATTACAATTGCTAAAGCATTATCAGCTTCTTCAGCTTGTTTCAGCCTCAACAATCCCTCATTTACCTCTTGTTCAACCTCCCTTTTTTTCTTCATCCAACTTCTTTCTCAACTCGTATTCTCTAACAAGATCCTTTTTTCTTCCACCTCATTATCAGTTAAATACTTGTTAAGCATATCTCTTTGAATCCACTCTTCAACATTTTTGATCATGTCTTTTAATTCCTTCTTTTACTGTTTCATCAACAAAAAGTAGCTCATCACTGTATTTAATTCTGTTTTGTTTCAAGGGTTGTAGCTGGCCCTCATGTCCAGCAACAACCTTTCCCTTGATCATTCTCCTTTCATCTTCTATGTCTTCCAGCCTTGATGGACCTACTTTCGTCACCACAGTGGGTGGGAATTCATCAATCTCCTTCATTAACTCCTCTAATTCATCATCAACTTCTTTCTTTTCTTCTACCATAATTAATGATTCAATGTTGTCAAAATCTCCATATAGTATTTCAAGGTCAGAATCATTTTGACTTTTATCATTATCATCTCCATTCTTCACAATCTCATTACCTAACTTTCCAGTCACATTCTTAACTACATTCTCCACAATCATATCATCATTCACCTCATCTTCATCATTCATTTCCACCTCATCATCCTACTCATTCGCATTCACTTCATCTATATTTTCAGTTTCATTAACAGTCCCTTCAACTCTCTCCCCTACATTGTACTCCTGAACAACATCATCAGAAACATCAGCATCATAAACAACATTCTCTTCCTTATCATCCCTTTCCTCCTCTTCCTCTTCATTATCGTATAATTCTCCAAGAATTTTTAAACTATCCTCCTCCTCAACATCTACACTATAAAAATGTAAATTCTCCCCTAGTTTTGGTGCATTTGAGGTCTTTTCAACATCATTCACCAGGATTTGAATTTTTTGAAGAGCATGTTCTAGTTGAGACTCCAATTCTTGATTCCTCTCTTTTAAGGCTGCATTTTCTTTCTTGATTATACAGTTTTCAATTAAAATATCCATGTTTCGATCAAGCAGTCTTAGTATTGAATCAGGGGATGTGGAGTTTATTGGTGAAAATGGAAAGGGATCAGCTAATTGGGTTGGTTGAGTGACATGAGACGGACTTTCAATAATGTTTTCACTTGTGCTTGGCAAAGGATGGTTTATGAGATGGGATGGGATGAATTCTGAAATGTAAGGTTCATGATCAGATTGGTTTTGGGTTTAGGTTTGAGTTTTAGGTTGGGTTTGGTTTTGGGTTTGTGATTGGATTTGGGTTTGTGGATAATTAGGTGGTGATGGAATGTATGGGTCATGAAATTGGTTTTGGTGCGTTGGTGATGAGATTTTATGGCTCATGGCTATAGTCTTGGGGTGGTGATTGGTTTTGTGGTGAACTAGGTGGTGTAGAAACAATGTTTTTCCAAGTTCATATCATCTTGTTTTCCAATGTTTTCCAAGAATTGGAGTCTCAACATCTACACTATAAAAAGGTAAATTCTCCCCTAGTTTTGGTGCATCTGAGGTCTTTTCAACATCATTCACCAGGGTTTGAATTTTTTGAAGAGCATGTTCTAGTTGAGACTCCAATTCTTGATTCCTCTTTTTTAAGGCTGCATTTTCTTTCTTGATTTAACAATTTTCAATTAAAATATCCATGTTTCGATCAAGCAGTCTTAGTCTTGCATCAGGGGATGGGGAGTTTATTAGTGAAAATGGAAAGGGATCAGCTAATTGGGTTGGTTGAGTGACATGAGTCGGACTTTCAACAATGTTTTCACTTGTGCTTGGCAAAGGATGGTTAATAAGATGGGATGGGATGAATTCTGGAATGTAAGGTTCATGATCAGAAGGTTTGTTTCCTAGCAAACTCTTGACTAAACCATTGCTGAAACCAAGTCTTTTGGAAGATCTAGCAAGGTTGATTCTTAATAAATAGTGGTCCCATCAAGCTTGAAGAAAGTTGATAAAGAAATATGCTAAGGACTTCTTACTAGGAAGGTTCAACTCAGAGCAAGCTACAATGTTACCAGCACACTATGGTTTGCTCAATAAGATAAAGTTAACAAAGAGTTGAAGGGAACTCTAAAGAACAAGTTTGCCCGTAGGACTATATCGAGCAAAGTTTGATGTGGTCAAGAGGATTGAAGTCTGCTAAATGGATAATTTCTATGGAAAATATCCTAATTAAAGTATTCATGGAGAACTGTTCCCCAGGGTTTGCTCGGCAAAGACAAAAGATGCTAGGCTTTCTCAAAGACTTGTTTTACACTTAGAATCTTTTGTAATATGTTTATGTAATGTCGCTATCATTAGGGTTTCTAAAGATGGAATGTCAGATGTCAGGTAGGGTCTATAAAAGGAATATTTAGGGCACGCCTGACATAGACAAGAGACGATACTACGAGAACATTGTGATTTGACGGCTGCCTCAATCATGTACGGAAAGCTGCCATAAATCCACACATTCCACCTAGAAACCCTAATTGATTTTCATTATATCTTTCGCAATATATATGGAAATATTTTGAGTTTCTTTTTGTGTTTGTTACATTTCTGTCTGTCGAGCAACATTTAGAGTTTTATTGATTACGCCTTTAATATTCTATTGTTCTTTCCTAAAATAGCGAGTTGTTAACCTTCTTGTCAACAATTATGTGTGGGTTACGACAGTGAGTGAGTGATCTATTGAGTGATATATACCGGACCGACACAAGAAAAGATGACCAAGGAACCCTTTAGTGGAACTAACAAAAGAGAAAAAGACTTATTAGGTATCATACATTCGGATGTATGTGGTCTTTTTAAGGCAATGGCAAAGAATGGTGAAATATACTTCATTAGCTTTATCGATGATTATAGTCGTTATGGGTAATGATTATAGTCGTTATGGGTATGTGTACTTGTTAAGTAACAAAGATGAAGCCTTTGAAATGTTCAAAGTCTTCCAAAATGAAGTGGAAAATCAACTCAACAAAACCATCAAAGTACTGCATTCGGATACAGGAGATGGATACCTTAGTGATGCTTTTCAAGATCATCTTAGGAGTTGTGGGATCATCTCACAACTCACTCCACCTGGAACACCTCAACATGATGGTTTGTCCGAAAGGAGGAATCAAACTCTATTAGATATAATTCGATCTATGATGGCTAGAAGCACATTGCCTCTATCATTTTAGCGTTTCGTGTTGCTCTTGGCAGCCCGTATTCTAAATATGGCCCCAACCAAGAAAGCGGACAAGACACATTTTTAAATATGGCATGGAAGGGTTCCATCATTATCATATCTAAAGGTATGGGGTTGTGAGGCTTATGTTAAGCACAACACCCAAAACAAATTTGAAAGCCGATCCACTAAGTGTATCTTCGTAGGATATCCCAAAGACTCTATGGGATATTATTTCTACAACCCAACCGAGCAAAATGTGTTTATTTATGCCGAGTTCTTGGAAACTAAGTTCCTTATGGAAGGAACTAGTAGAACGGTGGAACTCGAGGAGGATAGAGATCCACAAGCCGATACACGTTTGGTTGATATTAGCAATCAACAAGAGGTTGTTGAGAATGATCAAATGGTTCATGAAGACACACAAAATATTCGCACATCTAGTAGAATTAGTAATCCACCCGAAAGATATGGATTTTTCATGGATGGATGCTATGTGGTAAATTCGGATGAACCCACCACATACCATGATGCAATGTCACAATTCGATTGTGATAAATGGCTTGAAGCCATGAACGTTGTGATGTAATCCATGCATGACAACCAAGTTTGAGATTTGGTTGTACCCTTTCTTAACTCCAAACCAGTTGGAAGTAAGTGGGTTTTCAAGAAGAAAACCAATATGTATGGAATCTTGGATACTTATAAAGCAAGACTTGTAGCAAAAGGTTTTACTCAAACTCAAGTGGTTGATTATGATGAGACCTTTTCGCCAGTGGCAATGCTAAAGTCTATTAGGATGTTATTTGCCATAGTCACATATTATGACTATGAGATTTGGCATATGGATGCCAAAAACGATTTTCTAAATGGACATCGTGAGGAAGATATCTATATGGTTCATCTCGAAGGTTTTGTAGATCCACGACATCCTAATAAAGTATGCAAGTTAAAGAAATCAATTTATAGATTGAAACAAGCATCTAAAAGTTGGAATCACCGTTTTAAGGAAGAACGTTGATGAAGCTTGAGGAAGATGTCTATAAGGTAAAGAAATTTGGATTCATCAGAAATGTTGATGAAGCTTGTGCGTATAAGAAAGCTAGTGGGAGCATCATTACTTTCTTAGAATTGTATGTTGATGACATACTACTATTTGGAAATGACATTCCGTCCCTGGAAGGTGTGAAAGCCTGGCTTGGGAGTTTTTTTCCATCAAGGATCTTGGTGAAGCCACCTATATTTTGGAAATAAAGATCTATAGGGATAGATCAATGCGGTTGATAGGTTTAAACCAAAGCGCATACATTGATAAAATCTTGAAAAGGTTCAATATGCAAAACTCTAAGAAATGTTTGGTACATATTCAAAAAGGAACGATATTGAGTGAGACTCAATGTCCAAGCTCAAAGGATGAGTAAGAGAAAATGAAAGGAATCGCATATGTTTCGGCTATAGGATCCATCATGTATGCAATGATATGCACTAGAACGGATGTGTCATGCGATTTGAGTATGACAAGTAGATTCCAACAAAATTCGGGAAGTAGCCATTGGATGGTAGTTAGTAGTATATTGAAAAACCTTAGAAGGTCTAAGGATATCATACGGTTCTGATGAGGAGGAACTTGTTGTAAAGGATTACATGGATGCGAATTTCCAAACCGATTGAGATGATTCTCAATCACTATCGGGATATGTTTTCGTTATGAATGATGGGGCAGGCTCTTGGAAAAGCGCAAAACAAGATGTGGTAGCATTGTCCACAACTGAATCCAAATACATCGCCGCAGCTCAAGAATCTCTTTCTCATCTATTTAATATATTGTTCTTTCAGGACCCTTTAGAGATAGTTCGTATCATTCAGGACCCTTTAGAGATATTTTTTGACAACGAGTCTGCGATTGCACAAATCAAGGAACCCCATGTACATCAAAAGACGAGGCATATTAAGCGGAGATTCAACTACATATGGTATTTTCTACTTGCATCAATCTTCTATGTACCTTGTTCAAGTGGGAGATTGTTGGATTTGTCTTCCCAAGACACATATTAGAGTTGATGTGGCTAGTACGTTATGATCCAAGTCGGGTCATACCCAATAACAAGCTAGACAAACACCCACGATATTTATTTTAAGATATGATCTAACAAATAAAAATTAACAGTTACGATATTTAGAAAATGGGTTTCTAAATACTTGCACTTGTGTAGTAAATAAATTATATGGATAATTTATATTTTGAGAGAGAATATTTTATAATTTTATTTAAGTTTATTAAATAACATGATGTATGTTACTTACATTATGTTTTGTTACATTTTATAATATGTTACTTACATGATGTATAATATTTAATAAATAAGTAATAAAATGAAAGGGTTGGAATATTTAGGAGGGAAAAATCTCTTTCTCATCTATTTAATATATTGTTCTTTCAAGAACATGCATCTGTGGTCATTGGCCAAAAGAGTGGTGCATTTTGTTGTCTCTCTCTCTCTCTCTCTCTCTCTCTCTCTCTCTCTCTCTCTCTCTCTATCTCTGTCTCTCACTCACAAGAAAGCAAGTAAACTCTCTCTTCTTCCTCTCTGATTTCGGCCAAGAGAAGCAAGAACAAAGAGAAGTTTTTCAAGTGTAAATCCTAACAAATCAAGGGTCTGTTTGTTGGTGGCTTGTGAGTATACAAGCTTGAGGTTCTTCTACTTTGAAGACTAGCCATTCAATTTTCATCTTCTTCTTTCTTCTTAGCATCTTGTTTTGATAGCATGTAGTTTCGTATATGGATCCCCGGGGCTTGGGTTTTTATATATAAATTCAGTTTAATATTAATCAATATATCAAGATTAAAAAACCTTTTATCCGCTATGTTTTTCATATGAATGAGTTTATATGACTTTGATAATCTTGTTAAAACCGAAGTGAGTTCTTTTGATTTCTTTCTATTGAATACATTCTTCTTAATCTTAATCTTGCTATCACTTTCACAACTGGTTGACTTCTGAGAATCAACAGACTTCACAGATTGTTGAGACATATCAGATTTATTTCTGACATGTTTTTTGATCATAGGGGCCTTTTTCTTTTCTTTCAAATCTCTTTTCGTATTCCTTATATCATCAATCTTGACAGCTTGTTCATCATCCTTCTTCTTACAAATACTCAAGTATTCATTATACTTAGTCTTGTAGAATGCAAATTGTCACACCCCGATCGTGATGGCGGAATAATCGAGGCGCGGCGACTAAGTCGTGATTGTTGAGCACAATAGTATAAAAGTCTAAATGCATAAACATAACCAAAATGTCAAATATTACACCATCCAGGTAACATGAAACAAACTGTTTTAATACAAAATATCAAGTTTCCAAACAACTCCTAGACTAGCCTTCATCTCTCTAAGGCCTCTAAACTTGCTAGGGATTTCTTGCTGCATTATTTCCTGAAAACATGTAACAAACTGTCAACTACATAAAGTAGATGAGTGAATTCATAGGTTTAAAGAAAAAGAGTTTATACACAAACATACTAGTATAGGTTGTAGGGGTTTATATATAGGGTGTACCTGCGGCTAACCCACCACTCCTACAACTTATACTACTATGTTTGGATATAATACCCGGTTTTAAGATGGTTTGTAAGAAAAGGGCTCTTGGTTTTCCCAAAGAGGTTTTTGTAGTAAGTAAAACATGAAATGTTCTCCTGGACTCTCAGCGGGCTTATTATTCTCCCATTAGAGTCGTTTGTGATAAGATTACTCAAAGATTTGTGGTCTCCCAACGATACATGTAGCACATAGCAGTTAAGCATAAATAAGGACATATAGATTTGAGCATGCTAAGTTTACTAGATAAACCAACACCAAGATCCCACAGTTTACTAGTATCCAAGATGATGGTGAATAAATGATGATGATGATGAATGAAGATGAAACTCAATGATCACACAAGACTTGATTGATCCCACGCAAGACTTAAACCAAGACTACCTCGTTCTTGTCATCCAGGACTCAGCTAGGTTCTACCGAGAGTAGGATAGACTCCCCAAAGAATCCGGGGTTCCCTTGGTCCCTACCGAGACTAGTATAGGTCCTCAAGAGTTATGGATTTCACCGAGACTAGTATGAAATCCCATGAGTTACGAGTGCCACCGAGAATAGAATGCCACTCATGGTCGCGAGTTCTACCGAGAGTAGAATAAACTCTCGCGTCCAATTCAACTCATGATGCTTTGATCTCTAGATTTCCATGCTGACACAATGACTATGATGATATGAATATGATTCCCATTTCCCATGATGTCAATGTTCATAGAATTTCCCATACTCATTGATTTCCAATGTTCTTAGATCTCCATAAGTTGATGGGTTTTCCCCATGTTCATAGATTTCCAAAGTTTATAGATTCTTAAAAAGCTTGTGGATTTCCGCACGTGTGTAGAAATCCAAAAGTTTATAGTTTAAAGAGTGTTTGCATAAATGATTTTTATCCAAACGTGTAAAGTTACCATGTTTCCACCCCATAGTTTTGAAAAGCTTAAATAGGGGCTATGAACTCACCTTGATCTCGGGTTAGGATGGTGCTACAATAGATCTCCTTAGCCTAGAGTTGAACATAAATATAAGGTTAACAACGTGCTATAAGTCTAAGAAAACGAGCTTACGCGGCCTCGAGCAAAAACTGGGTTTTAAAGACGAAACAGCTTGGTTCTGGCTTGATTCGATCGAATAGGAACACGTTCGATCGAATAGACACACATTCGATCGAATCTGTGGCACACTCGATCGAACTAGAAACACATTTGGTCGAACCAGTTGGAAAAACTCGTTCGGTCGAACATGGAACTTGTTCGATCGAATAGACACTCGTTCGATCGAATACGAAACTCATTCGGTCGAATGAGTTGGAGACCATTCGGTTGCTTTCCTATTCGATCGACTGAACTGATTCGATCGACTGGACTGATTCGATCGACTGGTTCGATCGAATGAGTCTGATTCGACTCCTTCAAGCTGGGCGACGGAGAAACCTACGGGTTTTTCAGATTTTCCAGATTTTTGACCCAAAATCGAAGTTTTTGACATGGAAATGCTCGGGATTGAAAGGGCTATCGATTCCTAGTGATTTTAAACACAAAAGCCTGCATTTTGACACCAAAACAAGACGGTTTTTGACCCGAAAACTCTAGAAACGAAAGTGGGTGTTTTTGCTCGATTTGAGGCCGAAAATGGTTATGAAAATGGATGATTTTCAAGAGGATCTTACCAAGAATAACAACAAACAGATTTGTGGACTCGGATTTGAAGTTTGAAGACTTTCTCTCTCTAGTTTCTCTCTCTAGAATGAGAGTGTTTGGGTGGGAAGTGTTGGTGGAAATGAAAGAGATGGTGTAAGAATACTTGATTTTCCGCTTAAATACTCGGGTGACTCGGGTTCGGGTTTAGGCTACCGACGGGTCAAGACTAGTCGAGTTCATAAGTTTTTAAACAAACTAAAACTTTTTCAGCAAAACTTTTATAAAACCATTTTCCGAATAATTATTTGAAATCTTTTTAAATAAGAACATTTAATTTTTCGAAAGCATAAAAATTAATATTTTTCAGGCGTAAATGTCGTTTTATAAAATAAACATTTTAAATGATAAAAGCAGATTTTTCCAATGATATGGGTTCCGAACTTATCGTCCAAAATCCCAAAGTCTATAGTTTCCGATGATTTCACGATCCTAGTTTACCAATCGAATTTCAGGGCGTTACATTCTCCCCAATTTAGAGGAATTTCGTCCCGAAATTTAGAACTTAGTATAGTTGATGCAATGATGTTTTAGATCAAATGATCCCATGATGACCACTATGCGCCACTACCCCTAATTTTCGTCTTGGATACCACCCAAATCAAGTTGATGGGGTTTATATATAGGGTGTACCAGCGGCTAACCCACCACTCCCTCAACTCCACTTGGGTGTTTCTTTCGACTCTTATTAGTTCAATGACACACAGGACGACACACTATTTTCCACTACAAGGCATCACCTTCAAGCTTTACATCAGACATATTCATTTCGGATTGAAGGGGTTTATATATAGGGTGTACCAGCGGCTAACCCACCACTCCTTCAATCTCCAATGAATAATTCCCTCAATAACTCTTGAATTTAACGCCTCACAGCTGCCACGCTAACTATGAGTCCCTAATTCCAAGTCTCGCTTCAGACATAATCAACTTGTGCCGAAGGGGTTTATGTATAGGGTGTACCAGCGGCTAACCCACCACTCCTTCAACATTCATTGATTAATTCCCTACACGAAGCTTGAGTTCATGACTCATAGTTACACAATAGCATATTGTTTATACACGTATACACCTGTGAACTTGATGTAATTATATTCCGGACTATAATTACGAGTTCACCTTGTATCAATGTATAAACTCCATTGTGTGCGGCTAGAAAAATCGACACGACACCACACACACACCCACAACCATGCTTCATGAATGCTAGAATGATGACAAATCTTGGCTCAATGATACATAGTTTACCCCAATGTTTACATGATTAAGTATGCACAACTTGTGTTTTCCAGCACGAGTCATGGGTAGCCAAACTTGGTGTTATGCAAATAAGAGAATATTTATAAGCAAATAGGAACAACATGATACTTCATTGATTGATATTGGTCCCTGATTACATGATTACGATTACATAGACTCCAAGATTTCTAGAATTACAAAGATGATGACTATGCGAACAGATGAGGGTATTCCTCCTTCATCTTAACCTCTCGCTCCCATGTGAACTCGGGTCCACGATGGTTGTTCCAACGTACCTTGACTATGGGTATCCGGCTTCGCTTAGTCCTTTTGACTTCTCGATCTAGGATCTCGACAGGTTCCTCAACAAAGTGTAGTTTGTCGTCGATGCGAACCGTGTCGATCGGGATTTGAGCGGTCTCGTCAACGAGGCACTTTTTGAGTTGCGACACATGAAAAACGTTGTGAACACGGCTGAGTTCTGGAGGCAATTCCAAGCGATAGGCTACGGGTCCGACCTTTTCGATGATCTTGAAAGGTCCTACGTACCTTGGAGCAAACTTTCCCTTTTTCCCGAAGCGAACAATGCCCTTCCAGGGGGAAACTTTGAGCATTACGCGATCGCCTATTTGGAACTCCAGAGGTTTGCGGCGTTTGTCAGCGTAATACTTGTGTCGACAGCGGGCGTCCTTAAGTCTTTGCTGGATGATGGCGATACTGTCAGTGGTTTCCTGTATCAGTTCCGGGCCGAGGATTTGAGAATCTCCGGTCTCGGACCAACACAGTGGAGAACGACATTTCCTGCCATAGAGTGCCTCGAATGGTGCGCATTTGATGGTAGCATGATAGCTGTTATTGTATGAGAACTCTGCAAGAGGAAGGTGAGTCTCCCAGCTACTACCGAATTCAAGGATACAGGCTCTGAGCATATCCTCCAGGGTTTGTATGGTCCTTTCGCTCTGACCGTCCGTTTCAGGATGATAGGCAGAGCTAAGTTTCACACTTGTCCCAAAGGCTTTCTGAAATGACTTCCAGAACCTTGACGCAAAAGAGGGGTCACGGTCAGACGTGATGCCCTTAGGCACACCGTGACGGGTTACGATCTCACGAATGTAAATCCGCGCCAGCTTCTCCGTAGTGTAGTCCTCGCGGACAGGGAGAAAATGGGCAGACTTGGTCAAGTAATCCACGATAACCCAAATCGTGTCATAACCGCTGGGTGTCCGCGGGAGTTTGGTAATGAAGTCCATAGCGACTTCGTCCCACTTCCACTGCGGTATGATCGGTTGCTGTAGCAGGCCAGATGGTCTCTGATGTTCAGTCTTGATCCGCGAGCATGTTAGACATCTACCGACGTACAAAGCTATGACTTTCTTCATACCCGGCCACCAGAAGTGAGACTTGAGATTCTGATACATTTTATCACTGCCTGGGTGAATAGAGTATCTGGATTTGTGCGCTTCGTTCAGGATGAGTTCTCGAAGTGGTTCAGAGTTTGGAATCCACATGCGATTTAAGTAGTAAAGTATACCATCAGACTTGGTTTCAAACTTCCGTTCGGCACCGCAAGATAGCATATTTTTGAGATCACCACCAGCAATCGCTTGCTTTTGAGCTTCAAGAACCATGGAGGGAAGATTGGACTGAATACGGATCGCATGCAACTGGGTCCTTTCCTTGCGACTTAACGCGTCAGCCACTACGTTAGCCTTTCCAGGGTGGTAGCGGATTTCGCAGTCATAGTCACTTAGGAGTTCAACCCATCGACGTTGTCGCATGTTTAGCTCCCTTTGATTGAGGATGTGTTGTAGGCTCTTGTGGTCGGTGAAGATGACACATTTCGTACCGTATAGGTAGTGTCTCCATATTTTTAAGGCAAAGACCACAGCACCCAATTCCAAGTCATGAGTGACATAATTCCTCTCATGACTCTTGAGTTGACGCGAGGCGTAAGCGATGACCTTACCGCGTTGCATTAAGACGCAGCCTAGACCTTGGCTCGAGGCGTCGCAATAAACAACAAAATCATCGTTACCCTCAGGAAGTGACAGGATTGGTGCATGACAGAGTTTATGTTTCAATGTTTGGAAAGCCTCTTCCTGCTCTTGGCTCCAAATGAACGGTTCCCCTTTTTGAGTTAACATTGTGAGAGGCAATACGATCTTTGAAAAGTTCGAGATGAATCGACGGTAGTACCCAGCTAAACCAAGAAATGAACGAATTTCGGTTGGCGTTGTAGGCGCTCCCCAATTTTTGATGGCTTCAATCTTGGCAGGGTCGACATGAATGCCTTCCTTGTTAATGATGTGACCTAAGAATTGAACTTCCCTTAGCCAGAATTCGCATTTGGAGAATTTGGCGTAGAGTTGCTCTTTCCTCAGCAGATCCAAGGTAAGCCTGAGATGAAGCTCATGGTCGGCTTTAGAGCGGGAATAAACGAGAATATCGTCAATGAAGACGATAACAAACTGGTCCAGGTATGGACGACAAACGCGATTCATGAGATCCATGAACACCGCAGGGGCATTCGTCAAACCAAAAGGCATGACTAGGAACTCGTAGTGTCCATAACGAGTTCTGAAAGCGGTTTTCGCGATGTCGTCCTCCATGACGCGTACTTGGTGATAACCTGAGCGTAGGTCGATCTTGGAAAAGTAAGTGGCTCCTTGCAGCTGGTCGAAAAGATCGTCAATCCTTGGTAATGGATACCGATTCTTGACCGTGAGTTTGTTAAGCTCACGATAGTCTATGCACATCCGGAAAGATCCGTCCTTCTTCTTGACGAAGAGGACTGGAGCTCCCCATGGAGATGAACTAGGGCGAATAAAACCCTTGTCTAGTAGTTCCTGTAGCTGGCTCGATAATTCCTGCATTTCTGACGGAGCCAAACGATACGGAGATTTTGCCACGGGGGTTGCACCGGGAACTAATTCGATGCGGAATTCGACTTGTCGGCTAGGAGGTAGTCCGGGTAAGTCTTTAGGAAAAACGTCTGGAAATTCACGCACGACGGGGACATCAGAGAGCTTCTTCCCCAAAGATTTCTTGATGGAGACATGAGCTAGGAAGGCGAGACACTTCTTTCGAAGGCATCGCCGAGCTTTAAAGCAGGAGATTAATTTCAGACATCTACCTGATCTTTCTCCTTGAATAATTATGGACTCGCCAGAAGAACAAGGAACGCGAATGAGCTTCTCAGCACACACCACTTCCGCGTGGTTGATGGACAACCAGTCCATCCCAACAATTACATCGAAACTTCCTAATTGCATAGGGATGAGGTCAATGCTAAGAGGCGTCTGATCAAACGTAAGCGTGCAATTGCGAACGATTTCGTTCACTTGGGTAGACTCTCCGTTTGCCAATTCGACAGAGAAAGCGGGGTCTAAGACAGAGGTTCCTAGATTAAGCAATGGGACCAATGCGCTAGAAATAAAACTTCTATCTGCACCCGTATCAAATAGAATAGAAACCCAGAGATTGTTGAGAATGAACGTACCAGTAATGACGTCAGGATTTTGGCGAGCTTCAGCAGCGCCAATAGTAAAGGCTCGGCCTCGGGCCGGAGGAAGATTTGCAAGACGAGGACACCTGCTCTTGAAGTGGTCCGTGGCTCCACACTCGAAACAGCCTCGAGTGTTGCTGGGTTGGGAACTGCTGCTCTGTATTGCCAGTTGATTACCTTGAAATCTGCAGCGTTCCGCTAGGTGCCCCAAACGCCCACAGTTCGTGCATTTCCAGCACGGGGTTCCGGCAGGGTGATGAAATTGGCAAGTGCCGCACATGGGGTGAACCCCAGTGTACTCCCTCTTTGGCCTTCCAGAAGGGGTGGGAGCAGGTGCGACAGAGCTGATTGGGGTTGCGGGAGTAACCATCGCGTAACTGCTAGCCTTACGCTTTTTGATGCGGTTGATCTTTTTGGATGAGCCCTCGGCGGCCTTGCCCGTACCTTTGGCTAGGACCCCAGTCTTAACCTGGTCCTGGGTCAGTCGGGCAGCTAGTTCAATGGCCGCTTGTAGGGTTGATGGGTCAGCCCCGATAACGATTCCACGGACAGTGTCAGGTAGGCCATTGATGTAAAGCTCAATAGCCCGGGAGGGAGGGGTGACCAAGTGTGGTACGAGAAGGGAGAGCTCGTGAAAACGCTCCGTGTACCCTTGGTGATCAGCGCCCGTCATTCTGTGCACCCAAAACTCAGCTTCAAGTTTCTGCACCTCACTGCGAGGTACGAACTCGCGGGTAACCAAAGCTACGAATTCCGACCAGGTCATGGCCAAGGCAGCCTCACGCCCGCGGGTTCTTATCTCGTTGTTCCACCAGGTCAGCGCGCGTTTAGACAACATGCTTGCCGCGTGCGTGACCTTCAGTGTCTCAGGGCACGAGCTAATAACAAAGGCAGCCTCCATCTTTTCGATCCACTGGAGGAGACCAACGGCGCCTTCTGAACCGCTGAAGCTGGTGGGTTTGGTAGCCATGAAGTCCTTGTATGGCTTATTTGCTGGTTCATTTGCGTTCTGAGCTGGAATTTGGTTGGCCCCAGAGGTTCCTTCTTGCCTCAGCCCCTGGCTGATGGCTGTTACCATGCCTGGTAACACAGCCGCGATCTGCTGGGCTATAAGGTTGGCTAGATCAGCGGAGTCCAAGGGGGCGGGTGCACGTCTGGGAGGCATTCTTGACAAAACGAAAAAAAAAACGAGCGTTAGATAGAATCGATGACACGCCAAAGATTAAGAATAGAGGACATAGATTATACCAAGAACACAGAATGACATGGCTCAAGAGATTAACAGTTAATATACAACACATAAGCACGCAGCACGTATATAAGTGTAGACATGTGATTGTGATGCATGAGCTATCTAGAGTCAAGGATCCTAGGTTATAGTCTAGGTCGGTTTCCTAATTCCCTATAACCACTGGCTCTGATACCAATCTGTCACACCCCGATCGTGATGGCGGAATAATCGAGGCGCGGCGACTAAGTCGTGATTGTTGAGCACAATAGTATAAAAGTCTAAATGCATAAACATAACCAAAATGTCAAATATTACACCATCCAGGTAACATGAAACAAACTGTTTTAATACAAAATATCAAGTTTCCAAACAACTCCTAGACTAGCCTTCATCTCTCTAAGGCCTCTAAACTTGCTAGGGATTTCTTGCTGCATTATTTCCTGAAAACATGTAACAAACTGTCAACTACATAAAGTAGATGAGTGAATTCATAGGTTTAAAGAAAAAGAGTTTATACACAAACATACTAGTATAGGTTGTAGGGGTTTATATATAGGGTGTACCTGCGGCTAACCCACCACTCCTACAACTTATACTACTATGTTTGGATATAATACCCGGTTTTAAGATGGTTTGTAAGAAAAGGGCTCTTGGTTTTCCCAAAGAGGTTTTTGTAGTAAGTAAAACATGAAATGTTCTCCTGGACTCTCAGCGGGCTTATTATTCTCCCATTAGAGTCGTTTGTGATAAGATTACTCAAAGATTTGTGGTCTCCCAACGATACATGTAGCACATAGCAGTTAAGCATAAATAAGGACATATAGATTTGAGCATGCTAAGTTTACTAGATAAACCAACACCAAGATCCCACAGTTTACTAGTATCCAAGATGATGGTGAATAAATGATGATGATGATGAATGAAGATGAAACTCAATGATCACACAAGACTTGATTGATCCCACGCAAGACTTAAACCAAGACTACCTCGTTCTTGTCATCCAGGACTCAGCTAGGTTCTACCGAGAGTAGGATAGACTCCCCAAAGAATCCGGGGTTCCCTTGGTCCCTACCGAGACTAGTATAGGTCCTCAAGAGTTATGGATTTCACCGAGACTAGTATGAAATCCCATGAGTTACGAGTGCCACCGAGAATAGAATGCCACTCATGGTCGCGAGTTCTACCGAGAGTAGAATAAACTCTCGCGTCCAATTCAACTCATGATGCTTTGATCTCTAGATTTCCATGCTGACACAATGACTATGATGATATGAATATGATTCCCATTTCCCATGATGTCAATGTTCATAGAATTTCCCATACTCATTGATTTCCAATGTTCTTAGATCTCCATAAGTTGATGGGTTTTCCCCATGTTCATAGATTTCCAAAGTTTATAGATTCTTAAAAAGCTTGTGGATTTCCGCACGTGTGTAGAAATCCAAAAGTTTATAGTTTAAAGAGTGTTTGCATAAATGATTTTTATCCAAACGTGTAAAGTTACCATGTTTCCACCCCATAGTTTTGAAAAGCTTAAATAGGGGCTATGAACTCACCTTGATCTCGGGTTAGGATGGTGCTACAATAGATCTCCTTAGCCTAGAGTTGAACATAAATATAAGGTTAACAACGTGCTATAAGTCTAAGAAAACGAGCTTACGCGGCCTCGAGCAAAAACTGGGTTTTAAAGACGAAACAGCTTGGTTCTGGCTTGATTCGATCGAATAGGAACACGTTCGATCGAATAGACACACATTCGATCGAATCTGTGGCACACTCGATCGAACTAGAAACACATTTGGTCGAACCAGTTGGAAAAACTCGTTCGGTCGAACATGGAACTTGTTCGATCGAATAGACACTCGTTCGATCGAATACGAAACTCATTCGGTCGAATGAGTTGGAGACCATTCGGTTGCTTTCCTATTCGATCGACTGAACTGATTCGATCGACTGGACTGATTCGATCGACTGGTTCGATCGAATGAGTCTGATTCGACTCCTTCAAGCTGGGCGACGGAGAAACCTACGGGTTTTTCAGATTTTCCAGATTTTTGACCCAAAATCGAAGTTTTTGACATGGAAATGCTCGGGATTGAAAGGGCTATCGATTCCTAGTGATTTTAAACACAAAAGCCTGCATTTTGACACCAAAACAAGACGGTTTTTGACCCGAAAACTCTAGAAACGAAAGTGGGTGTTTTTGCTCGATTTGAGGCCGAAAATGGTTATGAAAATGGATGATTTTCAAGAGGATCTTACCAAGAATAACAACAAACAGATTTGTGGACTCGGATTTGAAGTTTGAAGACTTTCTCTCTCTAGTTTCTCTCTCTAGAATGAGAGTGTTTGGGTGGGAAGTGTTGGTGGAAATGAAAGAGATGGTGTAAGAATACTTGATTTTCCGCTTAAATACTCGGGTGACTCGGGTTCGGGTTTAGGCTACCGACGGGTCAAGACTAGTCGAGTTCATAAGTTTTTAAACAAACTAAAACTTTTTCAGCAAAACTTTTATAAAACCATTTTCCGAATAATTATTTGAAATCTTTTTAAATAAGAACATTTAATTTTTCGAAAGCATAAAAATTAATATTTTTCAGGCGTAAATGTCGTTTTATAAAATAAACATTTTAAATGATAAAAGCAGATTTTTCCAATGATATGGGTTCCGAACTTATCGTCCAAAATCCCAAAGTCTATAGTTTCCGATGATTTCACGATCCTAGTTTACCAATCGAATTTCAGGGCGTTACACAAATTCCTGTCCAAAAATTTTATGGTCAGGAACATGAAATGGTTCTGTTGAGAACCTTCCTTGGACAAGAGTCAGTGTGATGGCCATAGATATCACAGACTTTGCACCAAACTTGTCCTTTAAATTTCTCACTTGAGTTACCCCTCCTATATCTTTCACTTGGTCTTGGGGGATCAACTCCAATGGTCTTTTGGTGAGTGATAAGACCATCAAAGTTGATTGAAAAAGGTAGGAATTCTTCAATCTTGATATCTTCTCTTTCAACAGTTCTTTTCACAAAATTTATTTTTCTCCAATTTGACTGGACTTTCATATTTATCATGCCTACCATCTTATGATATATTCTTCCATGCTTTCCACTTATCCAACATCAAACAGTTCATGATTAGAGAAAACAGGATAGATTGGTAGAAAAAGCTCATCATTCTTGATGGTTTCTTCATTCTTCTTGTTGTTCTTGACATTTATCCTTTTTTAGGACACTTTGCTTCTAAAAAATTCGTTGTTTTTCATTGAAGAATTTTCAACAGTTTGTCTTTCATTTCTTTTTTCCTTTGGTTCACAAATATCAAAGGATTGATGTTCTTTTCTCATTTGCTCATGGTGTTTCTACATTTTTAGAGTAATATTTGGTAACAAAGGGATCTTATCCTTTGAACTTTGTTTACTCCTTCTCATTTCTTTTAAACTGCCACATCAAGAACATCTATCACTTGAATCACCCAAATCATCTTCGTTAACAAATCACATTCTTGATCGTCAAATGAATCTTGTACTCCAACAGATTTATCAACTGATTTTTCTTTTGTTCCAACAAATTTCATCACAAAATCACCTTCTTCATCAAACTTGACCATTTTATAGTTTTCAACAAACTCCTTCTTATCTTCAAACACATCTCTGAATTGATCAAGATAAGTATTTCTCTTTTCGTTGTACACTGTAGCTCCTCTTTGATTTTCTTCAACTTTCCAAAAATGTTTCTAGTGGACACCAGACTCATATGAAAATCAACTTCAACTTGAAGTTGAGTATTCTCCAACTTCTCATCAAGATACATTTTCTTTAATCCTTCAATTTCAGTGGTATATCTTGACTAAATGTTGTAACTGTCCATACAGTCTTGTTGCAAAATCTTGATTTGGTTTTCATATGTTAACTCACTCATCTCATAACATTTATTATGATTTATTTCTTAAAGCATTCACTTTGCAATTTACCAACTTCCTTTCTTAAAGTGTCATTCATTTCAAGTAATTCAAAGTTTGTGGGATTTGAATGTACCTGAGATGAAGAGGATGCAGCTTCATTTCCAATATTTTCCTTAAATGTCACATTAGCCTTCTCTATGTCTTCAGCATGATTACTCTAGTTGTCTGGTCCCACTTAATTATGTTCGATTCGGCTCGGATCTTAATCAATCATGTCATAACTCGCACAAAAATTAATCGTGTTGACAAGAGAGTTAATGACAGGTTACTATATTTAGAAAGATGACCGTTTGTTAAAGGCGGAATCAATAACAAACATACGGTTGCAATGAATATTCAGGGACAGAAGGCACACACAGGATTCACTCTAAAGATTTCCATTTATATAATGTTAATCATACAAAAGGATAATCGATTTAGGGTTTTCTAGGAATCCTAAGACAGCCGTCAGTTGTGCATTTTTTTCGTTTTTGTCTCTCTCTCTGGCGGCGTGCCCTAAATATTCTATTTATAGGCCTGCCAACCTAAGACAGCTGTCATTCCTTCTAGAAACCCTATCCGATAATACATATTCAAAAATAAAACTAAGTGTAAAACAAGTCTTCCGGGTAGGCTTTTCATTAATCTTCAGTCTCCGAGTACGCAGTGTACTCGGCCTTCCTTCAGACTTGGTAAACATAGAAGTGTACTCAAGAATCAGTTTCCGGGTAGACTTTACTTAAAGAATATTTTACCAAGTAAAATATTCACCGAGTAGACTTCAGTCTTCTTGAATTTACCAGACTTTGCCCGATAACTCCTTACGAGCAACTCTGTTCTTCTATGGTCCTGTTCAGCTCTTTGTCATTGAACAACTTATTAGCAAAGCGTACTCGGGAATCACTGTACCTTGCTTGAGCTGAACCTTACTCGATATAACTTAGAAATATTCTCTTAACTCATCAAGTATACTCGGACCATATTTATTAAAGAATACCTTGCCCGGTCTTCCAATCACTTGGCTTCATGGACTTGGTTGACCAAACCTTACTCGGAAGAGTAAAATACTTGATCTTGAAGAACAACCCTTCTTGACAAAGTAAACCTTGCTCGGAGATGCCAAATCAGTGATCCTTACTCGGGAAGTCACCAAAAAGCATACCTTGCTCGGATATCCACTTAAGAAGACTATTTGAAGTTAACCTTGCCCGGAAGGCAAAATCTCGTACTCGGCTAAGTAAAAGCTTACTCGGAGTTCCAAGGTGTGCTCGGATTCAACACTTAGCAGTTTCTGAGGAGGTTGAGAAGATTCCAATCTTCCATATTCTTCGTTTTCGGTCAAATCTCCTCATTTGGGTCAAATTCTTGACCCAACAATCTCCCCCTAGATTGGAACACCTCAGCTGACCCAAAACACTCTATGGTTACATACACTTAGTAAAATACACATCAAATTAAAAGTCAAATTTCATAATCAAATTACATAAGCAAAAATTACATAAGCAAATCCTAAACATTCTTCAATTTAGCCAAAGATGCTTGTTTAGGCATGGAAAGTCCAACTTTTCTTGCTCTATTAAGAATCTTAGCAATTCTGATTGCTTAGCACTTGTAGGCCTTTGCCTTTCCTTACAATCAGCGAGATACAGTGCTGCAATCACAGTCACTTGCCATAGATTGAATTTTCTGAAGTCATTTTTAGAGAAGATCTTCACAATCTCTCCATTTTCCAACATAACATTCAGATGATTCACTCTGGAATCATAGAATATTCCACTTGGCATAACATTGTGGTTGACTGACGGGTTTTTGGATTTTTCAGCAACATTTTCAGTGGGTTTATCCATCTTCAAGTGCATCTGCTTTGGTTTTTCCTGAGTAGATACAGACATCTTCCTTTACTTTGTATTGTTCTGTTTTAAGGATGTTGTCTGTTTGCAGAATTTCTCTACATTGAATTTCCCCTTCACTGTCATCCTTGATAGATCATCCATCTTTTTGGACATTCCTTTGTTCTTACCAACCAGAGACTGAGCGGCTCCCTTCTTCAAGTTCAGCTGTTGTCCTTTGATTTTCTTGAAGTTGCTCAAAATCTCTTTTCTTGTCATTACTTTTACATATTCAAAAGGAATTCTATTCTTAATCAAAAATTTTGGTTTACCACCATATTTGCTTAAGAATTTTTGAATTTCCACTTCTTGTTCCAAATCATCTGTCAATTTCAAGCCTTTTAGTTTCTTGTCTTGAACAGTTTTTTCTTCACTCAGTGTTTTTGAAATTTTATCAATAACAGTATCTAGTTTCTCTCTCACTTCTGTCTCTAGTTCTTCTTGTTTAATCAACCTGAGTAGAGATACTAGTACACCATTCGGAATTTCTTTATCATTTAAGCAGTTGTCAATTACTTCTTGTGGGACTTCTCTCTGTTTATTCATCACTTCATCTCTTAGCCTTTTCTCATCTTCAAACATTTTCAACAAATTTTCTTGTTCTTCAAATTCTTTGTCAGACAACATTTGACTCAGAAATTCTCTGTCATGAATTTCTGTCATTCTTTGTATAAGATTCTTTTTGTTTCTGATTCAGATTCATTCATTTCTGAGTCCATTGTATTTTCTTTCTGAGAATTTAAAGTCTGAATTTTATCATCATCTTGAGCAATTTCCTTCCCTTTCAATTTCTTTCTTTCCTCAAGATCTTTCTTTTCATCTTCTGGAACACTGTCAGCTTCATCGTCTGAGCTGTTCTTTTCATAAATTGAGAGAAGCTTCAGCGAATTCTCCTCCTGATTCAGTGATTTCTCCCCCTGTTTTGGGGCAGCTAAGATCTTCTCAACCTCAGACATTAGGGTTTGAACACGTTGCAATGCTTTCTTCAGTTCTTCAGAAAGATGATGTTTGTAGGAATTGTAATTACTTGGAGTTGGATCCATTGCTGATTTTCTGTTATATCAATAAACACACAATTATCAGTTGGATCTCAAAGGGATTATATATATTAAGAATAAAAAATATAAATGATATTTCAATTCAAACCGTTGTCTTGAATTATACAGAAAAATCTGCACAAAAACACAAATGTGAGTTACTCTTGAAATGTGATGTTTCAATTTTGAATAGCATATGCAGGTCTTCTTTTAATGAGAGTTAAGACAGATGTAAGGTACATATCTGTAGCTTTATCAGAAAAGAGTTATGAATAAAGGTCTGCATATTTTGCTTTTCTTCAGCATTTCAGATAAAGTGAGAATCTTTAAAAGTGTTTTGTCTTTTATCACCTAACTTTCTTATCTATTTCAAGAATGGTTTCGTTATCTATTTAAAAATGTGTCCAAAAATGGTAAAGTATGCAAAGATAAAGTTACTCAAGCATTTCTCAATTTCAAATTAAAACTTATCTATCACAAACCCTAAAAGAATCATAATCAATTTTATCATACTAACTAACATATTCAATCAACGCATTCATTCAAGTATGCTTGTATACATAGTGTGCTAGAGCACTCTTTCAAATGAAAAGTGTGCTCGGACAACAATCTTATGTAAAGTATACCCGAATAACTTTCATATAGTACAAAGTGTGCTCAAAAAGAAATTCTAGCAGACAGTGTACTCGGAAAGTTAAAGTTTGAAATTACCAAGTATATTGAAGGAACACAAGTGTACCCGAAACATAAAGTGTGCTCGGAAAACAAAGTTTGCCCGAAAACACTTGTAATTTCAAAGAAATCATAAACACACATATCACAGAGCATGCTCGGAATGAAATTAAACACATAAACATTTAAGTGTGCTATAGTCTAAAATTTCATAGAGCTTGATCGAAAATCCTAAGTTAGCACTAAGCTCGCTAGGATAAACACATTCAATCATCAGGTATTCCCTTGCTCGAGGAAACTCAACATTTCAAACCATACCCGAAAAACGACAAACTTAAACAGTAACATCTAAGCGTGCCCGGAAAGATTAACAAGTCTTTCCTAACAACATATTCACACAAAGCTTACTCGGTGTACTCACTTAAGTTCACAAAGTGTGCTTGGAAACACAATCAGCATATAACATGCGTAGCTTACTCGAAACTAGCATATAACATGCATAGCTTGCTCGAAACAAGAATTTCTTGTTAAAAGATAGCTATTTCAACACATAATCATCTCAAGACTTCAAGCTTACTCGGGAAAATGAGTGCAACAGTGTACTCTACCCGAAAAGTGTAAACACTCAAAGCATGCTCGAAAATCATAAAGTTAGTCAGAAATGACTAAGCTTACTCGGAAAGTTTGAAAATTATCAAACCTTACCCGAAACAACATATTCACACATAAACAAGTCAAAAATGACTAATCTTACTCAGAAAGTTTGAGAATTTTCAAACCTTACCCGAAACAACATATTCACACATAAACAAGTCAAACATGACTAATCTTACTCGGAAAGTTTGAGAATTTTCAAACCTTACCCGAAACAGCATATTCACACATAATCAACTGTTTTGTACTCGGAAAGGTTATAATTCATTAACCTTACCCGAAAATGCATATTCAAACAGTTTGTGCTCGAGAAGGTTATAAAGCATCAAACCTTACTCGAACTTACATATTCACACATAATCAACTGTTTTGTACTCGGAAAGGTTATAATTCATTAACCTTACCCGAAAATACATATTCAAACAGTTTGTGCTCGATAAGGTTATAAAGCATCAAACCTTACTCGAACTTACATATTCAACCTATTTTAGGCAAAATGCAACACTTTTTGACTTAAACCACTTGTCAAAGACATTTCTAAGTTATGTATCATTTCAGAACATAGTTTAAGAGAAAATGGTGCATTTAGAGATCAAATTTCAGTTATAATTCATTTCAAAACAATATCTTTATTAAACTGAAAAGATCTTAGGAATGGGATCATATTGACTAATTAGCTATCTCATTACTTCACTCTCAGCATTATTATGACAACTTAGATAGGTTAACAGCATGTATAAACTTAGCATGATTTTCATTTCTTTGGTGATATGATTAAAGTTCAATTTGAGCATAATGCAATAATGGTCAACACTGTGCTATGATGCCTCATATCTCTTCTCAAAGCTTATTTGGCTTTCCCCAGATCACCCCAATTTGACTCCAACCTCCTGTATTTGGTCAAAAATAGTTTTTTGTATGACAGAACTTATTGTATTTTTGTATTTTTAGATTCAAACATATATAGAGGTTGAACGTTGGACTTACAGTTAGCAACATGCCTTTCATTCAAGATGAGACAGATTTTGCCAGCATCTTTGTAGTTCTTGTTGTAACCATCTTGTTTGATAAAATATTTAAAACACAAATCAACTTTTGGTTGATTTATTCATTCTTCCCCTTGTTTTTGATATTTTCTCAAATTTTCTTAAAGCATGTTCTTTGTCATATTTAAAAATGTTTCATTTTGGTTGACCAAATAACAACAAGCTCGTGTATGACTGGGTAATCACTTTTCTGCCGTATCATTCGGAGAGATCTATCTTGAGACATGCAAAACAGCTATGCATCTCCACATAAAGATTAGCATATTCATTATGTTTATATCACCTTAGATTTTACATCATCATGGGAAAGCAACCATAAATGTCAATGACTATACTAAGGTCTTTTTAGCCTATTAATTCCATATGATCAGCTAATTAGTCAATGTACAATCATTTCCCATTAAATACAGTTTAATATTCAATCACTCCAATATCTCTTTCTTATCAGGTTAATGGCTATCCTGTTTTGACAAAAAGTGGTCAACAGGACCAAACATACATGTGAATATATGTCATGTCAAAGTCAGAGTTATTGACATAGTTTTAAGTGAAAAAATAAGAAACAAGTCATAATTGCCCCAAATGCATTCAGTTTTCAGGTCAATGGCTATCCTTTGAATCTATATAGATTTAAGGACCAAACATACACAAGTGCATGTCCTTCCAACTGGGCAAATGACATAATTTTCAAAAAAAAATAACTACTTGAGACATTTCCTTTTAAAAAAAATCCTTCTTTTAAGCTTCTTAAAAGCTTGAACTGAATAATCTTATCATATCTCTACACCATTAATCAACTTGCTCATGTTTTGACCAAAATATAGTATTTATGCAAAATTCATTATAAATTTCATTGAATCACTTAATTTTGGCATAAAACACATTTTGACACAAACAGTTGCATCACACACTCAAATCTTAATCATTCTTAACATCATCAAGAAAAACAGACTGTACTCTCATTCAATGTCTATCCTATCTTAACAACTTCAGAAGATCAGATTAAGAACATATTCAAGTAACCATAAACATTGGTTACTCATGACATCACATAAGCATTCAATTACACCTAAACAGATCAAACTGCTTATCATAACATCAGATCAGTTAACATGATAGTCAAGAATTACCATCAATTTCAAGCAAATTGCACAGATAGTTACTTAAGCACTTATCAGTTAACATCAAAACAGTGACATAATCAAAACATATTCAATCAACATTTAGTTGAAACATAATCAATATGTGTTATCTCTAATAAAATAATCAGTTATCACAGAGAGACACACATAGAAACAGTTAAGTCACATAACATTTAACATACTCAGTATAAATTCAGTAACATACTCAGTAACATATTCAGTAACATACCCAGTAACATATTCAGTAACATACTCAGTAACATGTTCAGTAACATACTTAGTAACATATTCAGTAACATATTCAGCAACATACTCAGTAACATTCAACATGTGTGACCTCTTCTAAAATATTCAAGTAGCACATAGAGGTACCCAACTAAGCATACATCCTTAATCAGATTTCATCAGAGTTGATCATCCCCAGGGCTTTCAAAAGAAAGTTGAATCTGGTTCTATCAAGTGGTTTGGTGAATAAGTCAGCCAAATTATCACTTGTATCAACTCTTTGCATTTCAATCAGACCTTTTTCCCTGCAATCCCTGATGAAGTGATGTCTGATCTCAATGTGCTTAGTCTTAGAATGTTGCATAGGATTCTTAACAGTAAAATATGCAGCAGTATTATCAATCAGAATAGGGGTGTTTAGAAAATTCAAACCATAGTCCAGCATCTGATTTTGAATCCAGAGAACATGTGCACAACAGGCAGATGCAGCAACATATTCAGCTTCTGCAGTCGAGATTGATACTGTAGTCTGTTTCTTGCATTGCCGTGACACTAGCCTTTCTCCCAAAAACTGGCATCCCCCTGATGTTAACTTTCTACTCATATTGCATCCATCATAATCACTGTCTGTATATGCAATCATATCAAAGGATTGGTTCTTTGGATACCAAATCCCTAAGTCTGGTCTTCCCTTCAAGTATCTGAATATTCTTTTAACAACATTCTTGTGGGAGACTTTTGGATTTGACTGGAACCTAGCACACACACACACACAGCAAACATGATATCTGGCCTTGTTGCAGTTAGATACATCAGAGATCCAATCTTGGCTCTGTATTCATGCTCATCAACTGACTCCCCCTCTTCATCAGCTATCATCTTTTCTTTGGTGTCCATTGGAGTTGAAGCAGTCTTGTAATCATGACAGTTGAACTTATTCAAAATGTCCTGCACATACTTAGTTTGGTGAATGAAAATCCCTTCATCCTTTTGTTGAACTTGTAGCCCCAAAAAGAAGTTCATTTCTCCCATGGAACTCATGCTGTACTTGGACTTCATCACCTCTTCAAACTCCAAACACATATTTTCATTTGTATATCCAAAGACGATATCATCAACATAGACTTGTAAAAGCAGCAAATCTGACCCTTTTCGTTTGTAGAAGAGTGTCTTGTCAATGGCTCTCCTTGTGAAACCATTTCCAAGTAAATGAGTTGACAACTCATCATACCATGCTCTAGGAGCCTGATGCAATCCATAAAGGGCTTTGTTTAACTTATACACCCTGTTTGGATACATGGGATCCTCAAAACCTGGTGGTTGAGCCACATACACTTCTTCATCAATCTTTCCATTTAGGAATGCAGATTTAACATCAAGCTGGAATACTCTTATGTTCTTTGAGGCAGCATATGCAAGGAAAATTCTTATGGCTTCCAGTCTTGCAACTGGTGCAAACACTTCCTCAAAGTCTATCCCTTCTTCTTGAAGACATCCCAGTGCTGCAAGTCTTGCTTTGTTCTTAATCACCAAACCCCTTTCATCCCTTTTGTTTCTGAACACCCATTTGGTTTCAATTGCATATCTGTCATGTGGCTTGTCTACAAGATCCCACACGTGTAGATCTCTAAACTGGGCCAATTCCTCTTGCATAGCCTCTACCCAACTATTGTCTTTTAAGGCTTGAGCAATATTCTTTGGTTCTAATTGGGATAGAAAGCAAGAGTAAAGACAGATGTTTGCTATCTCAGAATGACTCCTTGTTACTCTTTCATGCAAGTCACCAATGATATTTTCAGCAGGATGATTCTTTTCAACAGTAGGAGTTTGTATTATCATATTTGTAGACAAATTTGTGTCAAGATATGATTCATTAAGTTCAGGTTCTTCAATGATCAAATCAGCATCTGCATCATGAAACTCTGGTGCTTCATCATTGGTTTGTCCTGAAGTAGATGCACCATTGTTTCCCAGATTCAAGCTTTGAAACAAGTCTTGAAATCTTGCTGTGGAAGCATTTTCATCTTCATTTGATTGGTTGCATGTGTCACTCCCATTCTGAACATGATCATTTTGTACATTTGAAATGTCCTGATTGTTTATTTCCTCATCTTGTTCAATGGCATTGCTTGAGGAGCTTTTCACAAAAGTATATTCCTTTTCTTTTCTTGCAACCTTTTCCCACAATTCTTCCAAGTCCAGTTCTTTCATCTTAGTCTCTTCAATATGTGTACTGGTCTTGTAGAATGAATCATCAAAGTTTTTAGAATAAATCTTGAATGACTTTATTAACTTTTCATGATCAAACAGCCATGTTGCACCACTGACTGTGTTGAATTGATTTTCATTAAAAATGATGTCAGATGACTCTATCACACTCATGTGATCTTTCACATAAACTCTTTATGCCTTTGAGTGAGTAGAATATCCAACAAAGAAACAATCTAGTGACTTAGTTTGAAACTTGTTCAAATAATCTCTAGTGTTCAAAAGAAAACATTTGCAACCAAAGGACTTGAAAAACTTGATGTAAGGCTTTCTAATATTGAAAATTTCATATGGAGTCTTGTTATGCCTTTTGTTTACATGTACCCTGTTCTGAACATAACATGCTGTATTGATTGCTTCAGCCCAAAATGTGACAGGCAGATTTGCATCAGTCAAAATGGTTCTGGTAGCTTCTATCAAAGTTCTGTTTCTTCTTTCTGCCACACCATTTTGTTAAGGAGTTCTAGGAGCTGAGAATTGTTGAAATATTCCTTTCTTTGTGCAGAATTCTTCTATAACTCAATTTTTGAACTCTGTACCATTGTCACTTCTCATCATTTTGACTTTCTTATTCATCTTGTTCTCAATCATTGTAACAAAACCCATAATCAACTCAGCAGACTCATCCTTGGTACTTAGGAAATAGACCCAAGTATATCTAGAATAGTCATCAATGATCACCAAACAGTATCTTTTCTTTCCAATACTTGGCACACTCACAGGACCAAAAAGATCCATGTGAAGTAACTCAAGTGGTTGATCAATTGAGTTGATGAGCTTTGTCTTATGAGTAGACTTGTGTTGCTTTCCCTTTTGACATGAATCACAGTGATCATCAAACTTAAATTCTCTTGTAGGTAAGCCAATCACATGTTCACCATTGACCAGTCTATTCATGTTCTTTAAGTTTACATGACACAATTTCCTATCCATAATTTTGATTCATTTTTCAGTGGTTTTGGAAACAAAACATGCACCACCTCTTGAAATAGCTTCTTTCATATTTAACTCATATAAGTTGCCATTTCTGGGTGCCATCATCATAATCATCTCAGGTGGAATCACAAATTCAGGTTTTAAGATGAAGCAATGAGAATCATCAAAACTAACTTTGTTACCTTTATCACACATCTGTGATATGCTCAGAAGATTGTATTGAAGTCCCTCAACATGAAACACATTATCAAATGACACCTTTCCATTTGTCAAGATTCCTTTTCCCATAATCTTTCCACCATTTTCATCACTCCCAAAGGCAACAGGACCTTCATATTTCTCTTCATAGTTCACAAGTGACCTCTTGTCACAAGTCATGTGCCTAGAACAACCACTATCCATATACCATATGTCATTCAATGGAGTGGCATGTTCCTGCACAAAGAGAAATTTCATTAGTTAAGTGATGAGGTGCAAGCTTCATCAACTTGCAACTTATCAATGTCAAATTCAGTGGCAGCCTGGGAAGTGAGTGTTGTAGGTTCAGAATCTGCATGAGTGATTTCCAGATTATCAGAATGATCAGTTTCATTGCCACATTTTCTTGGTGTTTTGAAAAGTGAAACTGAACATTGAGGCTCAACTGAGTTAGTGACATTCTCTTTCAAGACATAGTCCTTTGTTTCTGAGTAGTCTCTTACATCAGCCACAGCTTCAATTTTAGTTTCTGCTTTAGGTTTCCAAGTGAAACCTTGTGGTTCATATCCACGTTTCATCAAGAACTTCTCATCACCAGTAAGTTCAGTTGATTTTAGTCTCTGATAAGTATCTTTTCTTCTTGTCTTTTCACTGTTTGATGATCCTTGAGAGTCATCAGACTTAACTGACTGAATGTCTTGATTAATCATCAATGACTGATTTTTCTTCTTTGTCATGTTCTTGTGCTTCTGTGGTGACTTACTTCTTCCTACATACTCAGTCACTTGTTTCTTTCCTTTGATTTCAGCATTCTCTTCATTACTTGTCTTCTTTCCACACAGATTTCCTTTTCCCAAATACATTTCATACTTCTCTTTGTACAGAACAAAGTCTTGACCATACATTTTTCCATCTGGTACATGAAATGGTTTGAGTTTGAATCTCTCATGGCATGAATCTGTGTGGTGACCATATTCATCACACCTTTTGCACCAAACCTTGCCTTTGAAAACTTCATGTTCTTTTGGTTTCTTGATCTTTCACTTGGCTTAGGTGAATTGACTCCTAAAGTCTTCTGATTTTTCAAACCATCAAAGTCAATTGAAAAAGGAACAAATTCCTCAATCTTGATGTCTTGTCTTTCAACATTGCTTTTGACAAAGACAATCTTCTTCATAATCATATGTTCCTCATCACTGCTTTCTCTAACCCTTGACTGTCTTTTCGCATATTCTTCCATTGTCTCCACTTCTCCAACATCCAACACTTCATGACTAGAAAAGATTGGATAAACTGGGATAAAGTTTTCTGTATCAATCTTTTCATTCACCTTCTTCTTCTTGTTCTGCTTTATCCTATTCAATACAGTCTTGCATGGAGGTCTAACTGCATTGTAGTTTATCTTCCTCCCTTCACAGATGTCAAAAGAGACATTTTCCTTTTTAATGTTGTCCTTTTGCTTCTTTGATTTTGGTGGGACTGGTGGATACTTTGGAAGCATGTCAACAGATTCAGGTTTTTTATACTTTCTTCCTTTTTAAGCAGCTTGAATTTCCTTTTCAGTAATTTGATCACTCAAATCATCAGATCATCTTGATCCAACTCATCTGAATCAAAGTCATCCTCAGAGACTTGAACTCCAATTGACTTTTCCATTTTCACTTCTTTCTTAATCATAAACTCTCCATCTTCATTCACTTCTACCTTTCTGTATAAATCAACAAATTCTTCCCTGTCTTGAAAGACATCTTTGAATTGTTGTAAGTATGCATCTCTTTTCTCTTTGTCAACTTTTGGCATGAAGTTGTTGTTGAATGGAGGTGGAACTGTCTTGTATTTGTCCTGTTCTTTCACTTGATTCAGTATTCCACATATGTTGCCAGTTGAGACCAAATTCTTAAGAAATTCAATTTCAATCTTTAGTCTTGTGTTTTGCACCTTTTCTTCAACCAACATCTTCTTTAAACCATCAATCTCAGTGATGTATCTGGTTTGAGTTCTGTAGATGATCATGCAATCATCTTTAAGGCTATTTATCTTTTCATCACTAATCATTTCACTTGCCTCATACTCATTTATGATACTTTTCCTTCTAAAACACTCACCTTCCAGCTTTCCTACTTTTGTTTTTAGTTCACTAATAAGTTCATTCAAATCAACTATAGGAGCAGAGTGTACCTGAGAGGAGGTTCCCTTCTTTTTCTCAATTATGGCCATGAATGCCACATTTGCCTTCCTTATATCATCAGCAATATCCTCTTCATGACTGCTCCAATCAAAACTTCCTTCATGTTGTGTAGTCACTGCCACATAACCTTGATTTCTAATCTGATTTTGATTTGTTGGAATAGTGTTGTTTGGAACATTTTGAACTGACTGAAGGTTTTGATTGTGATTCATTTGAGGCTGAAACCCTTCAGTCTGTTGCATACCCTGTTGTTGATTGTTTATATGAGGCTGAAAGTTGTTGAAGTTTGGATTGTAACTGTTGTTGTTATTGAAGGTGTTCATTTGATTGCTGTTGTGGTTGAATCTTAGCTGATTTTGCTGGTAATGCTGCTGACTTCTTGACTGATTCTGTTGATATTGATGCTGACCTCCTGGTTTTTGGTTCTGGAATTGATTCATTTGAAAATTTCTTGGTTGATTGCATTCTCATGCAAAATGACCAGGTTGCTACAATTGTAGCATATTGCTTTTGACTTGTCAAAACCAATCCTGTCATTAGGACCAGAAACCAGAGTTCTACCAGTTCTGTTATACAGCCTTCTACTTCTCAAACCCAACATGGCAGCTTGCCATTTCAAATCCATGTCTTCTAAGTCATCTGCATCAATTTTTTCTAAATCTTCTTGAACCACACTTGTGTGAATCATGTTCTTTGCAACAAATGCATTATAAGACTCAGTGAACATAGACAGCAATGCTTGTGTTTCATTGTTTTGAACATGTCCTGTTACAGGGTTAGTAACATTTCCACTGGACATAGAGGCAGAGTCAGAATCATCAATTAGTTGCACATTGAACCTCTGCTGATTTCCTTGAGTACTTGTACTACCCCCAATGAAAGACTTTGGAGTCACAACATTATGTTCAGCAGGTTCTTCTATGATGGGAATTTGTTGTTGGTTCTTTGTTGACAGGTTTCCCATAGGTGCAATTAATGCATTTGAAATATTGAAGCTTGGTCTATCTTCCTTGATCATTTCATTTTCAATCATATCAAGTTCAGCAACTTGAAGAAAACATACCACATCATCCAATTTCAATTCATTGAAATTCTGCTTTTGAAAGATGAATTTGCAAGCAGTATACCATTCTTTTGGCATTGAGTTGAGCAACTTTGTATTCAAATCAAAGTCAGTCATTACATAATCAGTTGTTCTCAACTCATTCACAATACTTAGAAATCGTTCTAGTATTGATTTCAACCTTTCTCCATCTCTATACTTGAACCTTTCCAACTGTTGCTTCAATCTTTGCTTCTTTATGTTCTTCAGTTCAGTATTCCCATCATACATTTCAAGGATGGCATCATACATTTGTTTGGCTGTTGTGTGATGGTCCACCTTGGTCAGAATCTCCCAAGACAAACCTAGCTTAATCATAGCTAAGGCTTTGTCATCCACCTTCCTCATTTTTTCTCTTACAGCAGCAGTTGCAGTAGCATTTGCACCTTCTTCAACAGTAGTTTGTGGACCATTCTTGATGGAGTTCCACATGTCAATGTCATTGTAGCATACGGCTGCTTCAAAGAGTACCTTCCATTTGATAAAGTTTTCCTGTCCATATTACCTAGGTATCTTGTTAGTAGCACCTCTTGTTCCTCATATCCAGACATTTTGAGAAGTCAAAAATCAGTTTCTTTGATAAAAATTTCAAAATAACCAGATCTGAAAACAGAATGCTCAGATCTGTTGTGTCTGATGTGATTAGAACAAGATTTAGATATAAAGATTTAAACATTAATTTGAGAAATCTTTGTGAGGATCTTAATTGATTCTTAGTAAGAATGTTTATTTGATAACTATATTTGATTATTTGCCTTGTGATTAATTTCTCAAGATATCAAGTATTTCGGGTAAGCTTTCTTCATTATGTCTTAACTTTAAATTAATTTACTTGATCGAGCATGGTTTGAAAATAAAAGAATTCGAGCAAAATTTGTATATTCCAAATTGAAAATTTGAGCGAGTAAAGTTTGACCGAGTAAGGTTTGTTAGTGGAAGTAAACCGAGTAGACTTTGGATATATTAAGCTTTCGAGTAAGGTCTTATGATCTTAAATGAAAATAAATGTTTTTTATATATCAAGTGGATAATGTTACTGGGTGACAGCTAATAATTCACAAAATGACAAAAAACATTTAAACCCCACTTTCAAAAAGGTATAAAAGAGGGACTTAAGAAAATTTTTCAACATTATTTCCCTCTCTCTCTCTCCTTCCACTGCAAATTCTCACGCACTAAGAAACATAACCGACTTATCAAATTCAACATTAATCCAAACCCTAATTTTTATCAGCTTCATAATTCCGACTCGGTAAGCATTAAATATTATGTTTTCCGATCACGATTAGATTGTAATGTGACTTGATTATGTATTTGAGTACTGACACTCTGTTTATGTGTTTAGGTTATTAATTTGTCGAAAAACAGGTTCATGAAGATTTCTTTCTTTCTTCTTCATTTTTATAACTTGAAATTATCTAAAGTATTAAACTTTATGTCTAATTTCACTTTGAATGTGTTTGTTTATGTATTACAGATATGGCAGACAACGAACCAAAGTATGTTTTTGAGCCAAAGCACAACATGTGCGCGTTACTACAAGTGACACCAGAGAATGAACCTATGGCTCGAATGATATTATGGATGGCACGGTCAAACATCAGCTTCGCACTCACTGAAAGCCCAATTATTTACAGAAATCACTCCTTGGATTTCTGGAGATCAGCAGAGCTCGTTGAAGATGTGAATGGAAAACGAATAGAAGCAACCGTGGCCAGACAAGAGATTCAGATCACTGAAAGGATGATCAGAAGGTGTTTGAGACTGAATGACGATGATCACAATCACATAAACTTCAATACAAAGCACTTATTGAAGATTTTTAAAGAAACGATGGGGTATCAAGGAAATGTCCATGAAGCACAGTTTCAGAAGGGTCTGTTTCCGATGCTATACAGATTTCTTATTCATCATTTTATTCATGGATTTGCTCCGAGGAAGGGATCATGGACTCTGATGAGTCATGATCTAGCAAATGCCACAGTTGGAACAATCTTTGATCTGCCCTTTAATTTTTCCAAGATGATTTTTGAGGGGTTAGTGGGGAATCTGAAGAAACCAGAAAGAAAAAGGTTTTTACAGTACCCAAGATTCCTGCAGATCATATTCAACAGCACATTACAAGATTTACCAACAATTGGAGTCACACATAAACTGCAAGATCTTGATGCTTACAAGAGAATAAAAAATCCTGGTGTCTCAAATAACTTTAATGCAAATGTTCTGTTTGAGATCTTACCTTGGTTGTTAAACCATGATTTGGCTATAATTCCTGTGCCTGAGCTAAGCTCAGATGAGGAAGAAGGGGGGTGATGATGATAGTGCTGAAGGAGACTCTGATGATGATGTTGATGGCAAGGAAGGTGGAGATGGTTTGGAGATGGGGATTATGGCACCTGAACAGGGGGAGCAAAGAGAAGAACCTGAACAACCAATTCCAATACTACCACAGTCACCACCACAGACCTCACCACATCAAACACCATTTCAAACCCTTACCCTAGACCAACCAGAAACATCCACACATCAATACACACATCAATCACCAACACCACAAACACCTACCACCAACCAACCTGACTTTGAACCATTTACTACATCAAACCCTACAAGTCCACATGTTGATATGTTCCAAAGAAATGCTGAGTTGATGTTGGAAACTGATGAGTTGAAAAGACAAGTTGAGGAGGTTAGGGATGAGAATGTTGAGTTGAGAAGAAAGAATGAAGAGATAACTAGTGAAAATGAAATGTTATTGAGAAAGTTAGCTGATGCTGAAATGAAAATTCAAACCCTGATGTAGGAGGTTGAGAAGACCTCATCTGCCCCAAAACAGGGGGAGAATATAGATGATAATGATGTGGTTATGACTGATGCTGTAAGTGTTGAAAATGTTGATGGTTTGAAGATGATCAAGAATGATTATGATGATAGTGATGAAAATGAAGTAGAAGTGCGTGGAGAGGAAACCAATGGTAATGAAAATGAAAAGTCAAAAGATGATGAGAATGTGTTAACAAAAGAATTGACTGAGATTGTGGATGAGGAAATGAGTGTGGAGAATGCAAATGTGAATGTTGCTACTGAGGAACCGGTAACCACTGAACTTGAAGATGATCAAGAAGTTAGTTCCAAGAGGGCAGAGCATGATTCTGAACTAGAACAACTGTTCAAAGAAATTGATGAATATGAGACTTCTGATGAAGAAGAAGATGAAGAGCAGTTGAGAAAAAGGGAAGAAAAAGGTAAAGGGATAGGAACAGAGGAAGAGCCTGCTGTGTATGTTGAAAAAGATGTAACTTTTAGAGATGATGCTGCTGCTGCTGCTCTTGAAGAGCAAGAAAGAATAATCAAAAAATCTTTGGAGAGGGAGAAAATAGCCCTATCACTGACTCCAGAAGAAATAGCAGAGCAAGAAAATCTGATCAGACAAGCCAACATTGAAAAAGAACTGACTGAAGATGAGACTGAACAAGAAGTTATAGAAGAACTGATCAAAATTAGCAGGGTTGTGGAAGTGGACAACTCTCTGGCTTTGGTAGTAAGCATGTTTCAATCCCAAAGTAAAACATCTAAAACTGCTGAACCAGCCAATGTGAATACGGGTATGATTCCTGAAGAGGAAATTGGTGAGTCAATTGCATCTATGGCTGCCAAGAAATGGGCTGAACAAGTGAAAGAGGATTTAAGAAAAAACCCTACTGGTAACTGGCCAGAAAGAAGATTTGAAAAGACTTATAAGAGAAGAAAAAGAATATCTGAACAAAGTCCTATCAGGGCTACACCTTTGCAAAGTCTAAAACCTGGTGAACATATACAAGGAGTCCTTGATGTAACAACTAGTGATGAAGCAGATCATCCAGCTCCCGATGAACCAAAGATAGATGTTATGAATGATCTGACAGAAGAGGATGACTCTGAGAGCTCTGATACCACTTGTCTGGTCCCACTTAATTATGTTCGATTCGGCTCGGATCTTAATCAATCATGTCATAACTCGCACAAAAATTAATCGTTTTGACAAGAGAGTTAATGACGGGTTACTATATTTAGAAAGATGACCGTTTGTTAAAGGCGGAATCAATAACAAACATACGGTTGCAATGAATATTCTGGGACAGAAGGCACACACAGGTTTCACTCAAAAGATTTCCATTTATATAATGTTAATCATACAAAAGGATAATCGATTTAGGGTTTTCTAGGAATCCTAAGACAGCCGTCAGTTGTGCATTTTTTTCGTTTTTGTCTGTCTCTCTGGCGGCGTGCCCTAAATATTCTATTTATAGGCCTACCAACCTAAGACAGCTGTCATTCCTTCTAGAAACCCTATCCGATAATACATATTCAAAAATAAAACTAAGTGTAAAACAAGTCTTCCGGGTAGGCTTTTCATTAATCTTCAGTCTCCGAGTACGCAGTGTAATCGGCCTTCCTTCAGACTTGGTATACATAGAAGTGTACTCGAGAATCAGTTTCTGGGTAGACTTAACTTAAAGAATATTTTACCAAGTAAAATATTCACCGAGTAGACTTCAGTCTTCTTGAATTTATCAGACTTTGCCCGATAACTCCTTACGAGCAACTCTGTTCTTCTATGGTCCTGTTCGGCTCTTTGTCATTGAACAACTTATTAGCAAAGCGTACTCGGGAATCACTGTACCTTGCTTGAGCTGAACCTTACTCGATATAACTTAGAAATATTCTCTTAACTCATCAAGTATACTCGGACCATATTTATTAAAGAATACCTTGCCCGGTCTTCCAATCACTTGGCTTCATGGACTTGGTTGACAAAACCTTACTCGGAAGAGTAAAATACTTGATCTTGAAGAACAACCCTGCTTGACAAAGTGAACCTTGCTCGGAGATGCCAAATCAGTGATCCTTACTCGGGAAGTCAACAAAAAGCATACCTTGCTCGGATATCCACATAAGAAGACTATTTGAAGTAAACCTTGCCCGGAAGGCAAAATCTCGTACTCGGCTAAGTAAAAGCTTACTCGGAGTTCCAAGGTGTGCTCGGATTCAAGACTTAGCAGTTTCTGAGGAGGTTGAGAAGATTCCAATCTTCCATATTCTTCGTTTTCGGTCAAATCTCCTTATTTGGGTCAAATTCTTGACCCAACAATAGTCAAACACACCAACTTGTTGTCGTTGAGCTAAAGCAACATTGCCCTGGTTTCTTGGCTGATTGACATTGAAACTGTTTTGATTGGTAGCAGCTTATGGAGGGTTTTGTTGGTTTCTTAGAAATGTTTGTTGTTGTGGGATTATCTGTTGATGATATTTTTGTTGAAAGTTGTTGTTGAACTGTCTTTCTTGGCCTTGATTCTAATTTTGGTACTGCAACTGTTTTTTGTTGGTTATTGTTCTGAAATTGTCTTGGCTGATTGCATTCTCTAGTAAAATGACCCGGTAGTTGACAGTTGTAGCATATTGCCTTGGACTTGTCAAACCCAATTCATTCATTAAGACCAGAAACCAAAGATCTACTAGTTCTGTTGTATAGCCTTTTACTTCTCACCATCAACATGGTAGATTGCCATTTGAGATCCATATCCTCCAAATCATCAGCATCAATTTGTTCAAGATCTTCTTACACTACACTTGTGTGAATTAAATTGTTGGCAACAAATGCATTGTAAGAATCACTGAACATTAAGAAGAGAGCTTGATAATCATTTCCATGATTAATGTTTCCAGCAACATAGGGAGCATGTCCACTTGCCATTGAGGAAGTATCACCATCGTCCAGCAATTGAACATTAAACCTTTACTGCCAATTTTGGCTTACAGACTGACCAACAACACAAACTCTTGGAATTTTAGCATTAAACTCAGTTGGTTCTTCAATTATAGGGACTTGCTGATGGTTCTTTGTTGACAGATTACCCATTGGTGCAATTAGAGAATTTGCAACTTGAAAGCTTGGTTTATCTTCCTTGATCATATGATTTTCAATCATTTCATGCTCAACAACATGTAGAAAGCAGATAACATCATCAAGCTTGAATGTTAGGAAAATTGTCTTTTCCATGATGAACTTGCTTTTAGTGTACCACTTTCCAGACAAAGATGATAACTTCTTTTCTAGGTTAAAATCTGTTATTGCAAGGTCAGTGGTTCTATTTTCGTTGATAATAGCAACAAACCTTTGCAAAACATATATCAACCTCTCCCTTTCCTTGAACTTGAATATATCCAGCTGTTGCTTTAATCTGTCTTTCTTGATGTCTTTTAGCTTAGTATTTCCTTCAAACATTTGAACTATGGCATCAAACATAGCTTTTGTAGTAGTGTGATGAGCCACACTTGTCAAAATCTCCCATGACAGACCAAGTTTCAGCATAGACAGTTCTCTATCATCCTTCTTTTTCATCTATCTTTCCAAGGTCTAATTGTTATTTTTGCCACTAGGGACATATGGGCCATTTTTGATTGAATTATACATGTCAACATCGTTATAGCACACAGCTGCCTAACACAGAACTTTCCACTTAATATAATTCTCCTATCCTAACAATCTCGGAATTTTGTTTGTAGACACTTAATGATCAACCATTACTCCGGACATATTTTTTGTATTTTTGAAAAGGTATTAGGAATATAAATTACTAAAAACATGGAAAATTTTAGAAAAACAAACAGATATGTGTACAAAATCCTTAGACTGATGAAAATGGATGGATAAGATCAAGATCTAGACTCAAACAAGAAATAATCGGTGTAAATATGAGAATGAAGAACTTTTAAACCTCAATAAATAGTATATGAGCGAAAATGAAAAACAAATTTGCTGACGTCACAAATCAATGGAACAGTGCTTAACGTACATCATCATTCTTCTTCAAAATCACCAACAACAAATATTCACAAGTGCAGAGACAAAGCTCTGATACCACTTATCAGGTTCTATCAACCACAACAATCAGACTCGTAACCAACAACAGCGTGTTGACAAGACGGTTACGAGGTCTGCTCTTGTGAAGATCCAATGAACATTAAAGGCGGAATCAATAATATTCAAAGTGTTGCTAGACGAATTGTCAGTCCCGTATTATATAGATCAATCACTATGTCTTAACCCACACATTAAGTGTCGACAAGAGGGTTAACGACTTGCTATTTTGGGAAAGAACAATAGGGAGGGTATTAATGGCAGAAACACTAACACACTAAATGTTGCTAACAAGACACAAAAGTAACAAACACACACTGTAACTCAAAAGATTTCCATTAATATAATATGTCAGAAACAATAGGAAATCAATTAGGGTTTCAGAATGGAATGTTTGTCCCTACAAGATAAAGACAGCCGTCACACTCAATTTCAGGAATAATATCAGGTGTCTTATCATGTGTCTCTAGTATATCTCATGTATCATAAGCGTTCCCTAAATTATTCATACTGTCATTCCTTCTAGAAACCCTAATGATTGATACATAATCATAAAAACATATTACAAAAAGATTCTAAGTGTAAAACAAGTCTTCAGGTAAGCTTTGCGGCTTTTGTCTTCATCGAGCAGACCTGGTAACCATAAACTGTCTTGGGAAACAGTTCTTTAAGCAGACTTTACTTAGAATATTTTCCTAAGAAAAGATTCACCTAGTAGACTTCAATCCCCTTGATCATAGCAAACTTTGCGCGATATGATCCTACGAACAAACTTGTTCTTCAGAAATCCCTTCAACTCATTGTTAATAATAACTTATTTGAACAAACCAAAGTGTGTTGGTATCACTGTAGCTTGTGCTGGTAGCACTATAGCTTGGTCTGATTTGAAACTTGCTATAAGAAGTCCTTAGCATATTTCTATACCACCTTCCTTCAAGCTTTCTTGGACCAATGTTTATTAAAAATAAACCTTGCTAGATCTTCCAAAATACTTGGCATCAGCTTGGTTTAGCCAAGGGTTTGCTAGGAAACAAACCTTGCTTGATTTGAAGAACAACCTTGCTAGACAAAGTGAACCATGCTCGGTTTAACACTTAAGAAGATAACCTTGTCCGGAAGTCAAAATACCTTGCTAGGTTAAGTAAAAGCTTGCTGGGATGCCTAAGTGTGCTCGGTATCCATACTTAGCAATTTTCAGAGAGTGTTGAGAAGATTCAAATCTCTCTTATGTCTTTTCTTGTCAAATCTTCGACCCAACAATCTCCTCCTGGATTGGAACACCTCGGCTGTACCAAAACACCTCTAATGGTTACATACACTTAGCCAATATACACATCAAATTTCAAAATGAAAGATACATATCATAATGAAAAATATTACAAGTTGGAAATTATGTCCCATGGACATTACAAAGTAAACCTAAGCTAGAAAAGTAATCTTATCTTCTTGAGCTTGAGGCTTCTTGAATTGATGAACTCGCAAGAAATGGTTTCTCATGCTCTGACATTGATTTTTCTGAACCTTTTTGTTTGATCAGAACAGGATATCCCAACTTTTCTTGTTCCCTTAGATATTTCAGCAATTTAAATTGTTGTGCACTTGTAGACCTTTGTCTTTCCTGATAATCAGAGAAGTGCAATGCAGCAATCTCAGTCAATTGGTCTACGTTAAACTTTCTAAAGTCATTTTGGGAGGAAATTTTCTCAATTTCTCCGTTTTTCATCCGAACATTCAGATATTCAACCCTAAAATCATAAAATAGTCCATCTGGCACGATGTTGCAGCTGACTGGAGGACTTTTGGCTTTTGCTGCAGTTTTAAGTGTAGTATTAGGCACCTTGAAGCATGTCTGTTTTGACTTCAATGAGGTATACCCATTCCATTTTCTCTTCTTTGCATTGTTCAGTATAGAGACTGAAACCTTTGACTTGTCGCGAGGTACCTTGACTTCAGATTCTTCAATCTTTGATGGACATGTTATCTTAGTGGACATTCCCTTGATCTCAATATTTAGAGGTTGAGCAATTGCCTTTTCTTGTTTCACGAGTTTTCCCTTTATCATCTTGAAAGTTACTCACAATCTCCTTCTTTGTCATGATTTTCACTGAGTCAAAGGGAATCCCATTCTTCACAAGAAATTTTGGTTTTCCACCATAGTTGCACAAGAATTTTCCAATTTTCATCTTTTCAGCCTGTTCATCTTTCTTTCTCAAGTTTTCATTTGCTAAATCATTATTCTTGACAGTCTTTTCATTATCTAAGACCTTTGATATTTTGTCAATCACAAAGTCTAGTTTTTCTTTTGCAGCTATTTCTGGTTCTTCATTTTGAATAAGATTAAGAAGTGAAACAATCACTCCATTTGGGATTTCTTAATCATTTAAGCATTTTTTAGTTACATCTTGTGGGACTTCCTTCTGATTTTCATTGTTCGAATCATCCCTTAATTTCTTCTCAGCTTCAAACTGTTTCATTATTTTTCTTTGTTCTTCAAATTACTTATCCGATAAAATTTGATTTAGAAACTCTATTTCTTGAATTTCTGTCATTCTTTGCTCATAGACCATTTTGGCTTTCAAGTTAGATTCATCAATGTCCAAGACCTTTTTTTTCACTTTTGGAGAATAAATGATCTTATCAATTTCTAGAGCAATTTCTTTTCCCTTGACTTTCTCTCTCTCATTAACTTGATTCTTTTCTTATTTTAGAAAGTTATAAGTTTCATCATCTAAACCATTTTCTTCATAAAGTGGTAGAAGATTCAATGAGTTCTCCTCCTGATTCAATGAGTTCTCCCCCTGTTTTGGTGCAGCTGAGGTCTTCTCGACCTCAGATGTCACACCCCGACTAGGTAGTTGCGGAAGCGTAATACGGGAATGTAACAGATAAAACTGGTATCAACCACATTGTTTATAAAGAAATTCAACAAACTAATTTACATCATATTACATTGGTAGGTACTAAGTTTACAAACTAGATGAAAAACATATAACCAGTTCACGAGCTTCTTATTCATTAATACGTATTTGCATCTATTCACAGCTATTCAACTTTCCTTCTAACACCAAGCACGTAAGCAAATCATTCCAACTTCGGCTTACCTGAAAAGCATGTTAAAACGGGTCAACTACATCTAGTTGGTGAGTTTCAAGTTTCACGAGTACGAACAAAATCAGTATACGAATTCGTAAAATTCACAGTACGTATGTATATAAGTATGTGTATGATGTATTATACTAAGCCACAAGTGAACCCAAGACAGCTCGCACTGCATGGCCACCCTTGCCCATGTACTCCCGTTGGCATTTAACAGCCACTTTGCCCCAAGTATGTACTATATCTAACACCGCATAGCAGAATGTAATAAGTATAAATGACAATGTGCAACTGCGTAAACAAGTATATCCGGCATACCCCACCGGCGCCTTCAGTTGGGTTTGTCAAACCGATAGTACTATCCACACGTCACTGGCACGAAGTTAACCACTTGTGTTTGTGGGGACTTTCAAGTGTTAGTACTTAGATAATTCACATCACCACACGTTTTCAAGTATATAAGTATATGTAAACATGTTTTCCACCCCAAAAGTTCGTAAAACAGTTTAGAAAGTGGGGTCTTGAAACTCACCATTGCGTAGTTCAAGCTGGTAATACGTATCAGTAAGTAATGTGTCTCGATTATAGCTTAAATCCTATAACCGGTATCGTACTTTTAATACTAGTATAGTGTTTAAGCTACATCGGGCTGTATAACTAGTCTAGGTATAGCTGTTAGGCCCAGAACATGACCATAGTCTTAGAGTGTGACGTTGTATTCTATGAAATGTTGAAAACCAGATTTGGCTCAGTTTCACCGTATTCCGGGCATAGCCAAGTTGATCGTTTATGCGTTTCGGGATTAGGTAAGATCACATAAACTTAAGTAAACATGTTGATTGTTAAAATGATTTGATTTATGAAACCATCTTGAGGTTTCGGTATCTGGATTGATCGTAGGGTTCGTTTCCGTTTTCACACGGGTTTGATTATACAAAACGCGTACAATCCACCCGAATTGTCCGGAATTCTCGTAAAAAGTTCGTTTTTATCAATTTCATTCAAAAATACGATATTTGACCACTTTTGACATTTTGACATACCAGTCAGTCCGTTAAACACAAAACTGCCGGTTTCGTTAAAACAATTATAGTTTAAATCTTTGATTAATCATAACTAATTATGTACTCATATATAAATTATGGAATTTTTTGTAAAAGTAATTAAAATATGGATAATTTTATAAAAATATTTTCAGAAATTTATGATTAATTATCTATTTATAAAAATTCATTTAATGTGCTATAATTGAGTAATAAATAGCCCGTTTATATCAAACGATATCCGAAAAATCCGATAATTTTTCCAAGTGATCTCAATATCATTACATAGCCCCTGAAAAATCTCCAGAATCTAACTCTTTGGCTAAAATGCGTTTTTTGCGCGTTTTTCGGCTATTAAAACTCGGTTAAAACACAATTGCACAAATAATACTTAGACATCTCCAAATGTTCTCAAACTTTACCAGTGATCTTAATATAGAATTTATGGGTTCCAAGCCAAATTTCATAATTTTTCATGAAGTTTACCTATTTTTCAAGAATAAACGCCAATAAAAGGTAATAAATTCGCCAAATATTCTCCGTTTATCGAAAGATTACCAAATTTGAACAGGGACTCATTTAAATGATCCCTAAAGATCCTGAAAATTTTCACAATCTAAAAACAAGCACGTCACAACCTAATACTAAACAGCCCCTAAACGAGTGTTACGGGTTTACCTAGTCGGTTTTCGATGAGTTTTGCTAGTTTAAACGACTTTCCGGGCCTCGGGTTGCAAACTCAGTGTATCTAAATATCATATAACATCAAACCAATCATAAATCATCCATGTAATAGCCTTGATAATTAGGGTTTCGGTTTTGGGTTCAAACCAAACTTTCAAACAGGAAAAACGTTGTATTCATGTTCTAATCCGCGTTTTTGACCAAAAAAGTATATGTTCCTGGTTTGTAAACATGTTTAACATCAAAACATAATTTTACTTGATTTTTATGATTTTTGAATGGTTAAACATGTTTAAAACTAAACAAGACTTAATTTTTCATGCTTAAAATTTGTTAATCAAGCATGAAATGGATGAAAATTTGAAGATTACCTTTAGGGTTTTGGCTGGATAATGAAGAACTCAGCTGTGATTTCTTATCTAGGTTGAAGTTTGTGTGAAAATATCAAGTAACAAGCTTGTATAACAAGCCTTATACAAGGGGTCCCACCCCATTTTTTGTGGCCGGCCCATAAAGGGGCCCATTGGGCCTCCTTTTGGGCCATTAATGCCTCGGTTTCCGTGCCATGCGTAAATATCGGTCCAAAATTTAATTCGGATTCGGTTTTTCGCAATAAACTAGTTCTTGTGCGAAAAACAGCGTGAAAACGAGTGTTTTTCAGCATATTTTTGTAAAATAAGAAAAACGTACTGACTCGTTGTAAAAATCCAAAATATTTTCACGTATTGCTTAGAACATGTCATATAAGTGTTTTATAAATCTTTTTTGGTTTAACGGATGCTACGATGCTCGTTTTGATGTTAACGATTGGGTTTAAACTTATAGCGTAACAATAAACGAAACCTTTTTCGTTTAAAGAGTTTTAAACGTACTGGGGCTTAAATATCAATATGTTAACCTCTAAAATATATCTACAACTCGTATATGACCCCTCAGCATATATACGGGTCATAATTAGTTTCGGTCGGTTACTCGTTTATGCACTACGAATTAACCGATTTATCGTTTACTTGTTACGTAGTGAATATAGTATACCTCGTTTTGTCACGAATGTCACATTCTCCCCCCGTTAAGAAATTTCGTCCTCGAAATTTAATGTGTCATCGGTTTTCTTTTTAGGGAACAGGTGTGGGTATTTCTTTCAGAATTCGTCCTTTCGTTCCCAAGTATATTCGGGTCTTTGTTTTGAATTCCACCGAACTTTTACCAGAGATATTTTGTTGTGTCGTAATTGTTTGGTTTTCCCGTCCACAATTTCTACCGGTTCCTCTACGAAGTTGAGCTTTTCATTGATCTGAACTTCTTTCAGTGGTACTATTGCTGTTTCCTCAGTCAAACGCTTTTTTAGATTCGATACGTGAAACACATCGTGAATAGTGCTCAGTTCTAAGGGTAGTTTTAATCGGTAAGCTACGGGACCAATTTTTGCAATAATCTCAAAAGGACCAATGTATCTCGGGGCTAATTTACCGGTCTTTCCAAACCTTATAACTCCTTTCCACGGCGATACTTTTAAAAACACCTTGTCGCCTATTTCAAAAGATAACGGTTTTCTACGAATATCGGCATAACTCTTCTGTCGGTCCCGGGTGGCTTTCAACTTTATTTAATCTTATAAAATTTATCGGTTGTTACTTGAATCAAATCGGATCTTGATATTTGAGTATCACCCACCTCTGTCCAACAAAATGGTGATCTACATTTTCGCCCGTATAAGGCTTCATAAGGTGCTGCTCGTATACTTCTATGGTAACTATTATTGTAAGAGAATTCAATGAGCGGGAGGTGTTGATCCCAATTCCCTTTGAAGTCCAGTACACAAGCACGAAGTAAATCTTCTAAGGTTTGGATGGTTCGTTCGGATTGACCATCGGTTTGGGGATGGTAAGCCGTACTTAGGTCGATTCGGGTTCCCAAAGCTTCTTGTACTGCTTGCCAGAAATGTGAAGTAAAATGACTCTCTCTATCTGAAATAATCGAAAGAGGTACTCCGTGTTGAGTCACAATTTCATCAATGTAAATTTGGGCAAGTTTCTCGGTAGAGTAAGTGTTACGGGTTGGAATAAAGTGTGCAGATTTCGTTAATCGGTTTACAATTACCCAAATGGCATTGTGTCCTGGGGAGGTTTTGGGTATATGTGTTACGAAATCCATGGTTATTTGTTTCCATTTCCACTGTGGAATTTCGGTTTGTTGTAACATTCCCGAAGGTTTTTGATATTACGCTTTCACCTTTGCACATGTTACACACTTACTTACATACAAGGCTACATCCTTTTTCATACCAGGCCACCAGTAAATTTCCTTAACATCTTTATACATCTTATCGGTACCTGGATGAATAGAATATTTGGATCTGTGTGCTTCATCAAGAATAAGCTCGCGGAGTTTATGAAGTGTAGGAATCCACACCCGGTTTTTATAATAGAATATTTCATCAATTTTCTTCTCAAAATTCTTTTCGTTCCCATGTAGTTCTTCCTTCTATAGCTGATCTGCTTTTAAGGCTTCGTCTTGTGCAACACGAACTTGTTCGATTAGGCTACTTTGGAAAATCATTCCAAGTGCTCGTACCCTCAACGGTTTAACTCTATCTTTTCGGCTTAAAGCATCAGCTACTATATTGGCCTTACCCGGATAGTATTTAATTTCACAATCATAATCATTTAACAGTTCTACCCATCTTCTTTGTCTCATATTCAGCTCCTTCTGATCAAAATATATGTTGTAGGCTTTTGTGATCAGTATAGATGGTACATTTGGTGTCATACAAGTAATGTCTCCAAATCTTCAATGCAAAGATAACTGCTCCCAATTCCAAATCGTGGGTCGCATAATTCTTTTCATGTACTTTTAATTGTCGGGAAGAATAAGCTATTACTTTCTTTCTTTGCATCAGTACGCATCCTAAACCTTTACGAGATGCGTCACAATAGACCCCCAATTCATCAGTTCCATCTGGAAGACTTAATATTGGAGCTTCACACAACTTTTGTTTTAATGTTTGAAAGGCCATTTCTTGTTCTTCTCCCCATTCATACGTTTGATCTTTCTGAGTTAGGAGGGTTAAAGGTTGAGCAATACTTGAAAAGTTTTCAATAAATCGTCGGTAATACCCGGCTAATCCCAAAAATTGGCGAATTTCTTTCGGCGATTTAGGAGCTTGCCAATTCTTAATGGCCTCAATTTTACCGGGGTCTACTTGGATTCCTTGTTGATTCACAATGTGTCCTAAGAACTGTACTTCTCGTAACCATAATTCACATTTGGACAACTTTGCGTATAATTTCTCTTGCCTCAATAACTCCAAGATTACCCGCAAATGCTGTTCGTGTTCTTCTTTACTTTTCGAATATATCAAAATGTCATCGATAAACACTATCACGAATTTGTCAAGGTAGGGTTTGCAAACTCGGTTCATAACATCCATAAACACTACAGGTTCATTTGTTAACCCAAACGTCATAACCAAAAATTCATAGTGACCATACCGAGTTCAAAATGCTGTTTTTGGGATATCTTCTTCCTGAATTCTTACTTGATGATAACCCGATCTGAGATCAATTTTCGAAAAATACTTCGCACCCTGGAGCTGATCAAACAAGTCATCAATTCGGGGCAAGGGGTATCTATTCTTTATAGTTACTTTATTCAATTCCCGGTAATCAATACACATCCGAAAACTTCCGTCCTTCTTTTTCACGAATAACACTGGTGCTCCCCATGGCGAGTAACTAGGTCGGATAAAACCCCTGTCCATTAATTCTTGTAACTGGTTGGACAATTCTTGCATTTCAGAAGGTGCAAGTCGATAAGGTGCCTTAGCAATGGGTGCTGCTCCCGGTATCAAGTCAATACGGAATTCAACTTGTCGGGTCGGTGGTAAACCAGGCAACTCGTCGGGAAATACATCTGAATACTCGTGTACCACTGGGATGTCTTCTATTCGCTTTTCATCGGGGTCCTTGTATGTTACGCTCGCCAAGTATAATTTACATCCTTGGCGCAAGTACTTTAATGCCTATGTTGGGATACGAGAGCCAGCATAGTACCAGATTTCTCACCTTGAATTGATCATTGCCTCATCATTCGAAAGAGGTATCCTGAAAGTCTTATCCTTACAAACGATTTCCGCTTTATACTTAGATAGCCAGTCCATACCGAATATAACATCGAAACTTCCAGTTACTACATGTGGGTCTTGTCGCGCTTCGCCCGATCCATTTACGGAAGCGCATCCCCTAGCCGGATAGGAAGTTGATGTTTGCCCTTGATTTTGTCGTTTTACTACATCGGGATTCAATTTGGGGCAGTGTCTCCTAAAGTGTTTCGCACTACCACACTTATAACATGTCTGGAGTCTCATTGAAGATGGGGTTTATTGATTAGATTGTTGTCGAATTGGTTGGGGACTAGGTGTTTATGGATAACGAGGTTGGGTTGTTTGAGACTGTCGGTTTGAAGTATTCATTATAGTTCTACAACTTGGGCATAATGCCCGATCTTTCCACATCTTTGACATATGACCGTTCGACATTCACCGTATGATGCAACTTACACTTTCCACACTTTGGAAATGACCCTTTGTATGTATCTTGTTGCATGATTGAACTGGTCATAGCATAGTTTTGAGTTTTAGGGCATATTCGTTTATTCTGAGATTTCATTTGTGTTCTAGAGGTCTAACTAGTTCATTTTAAACCGAACGATTCTCCTGGTACTCTTAATACACCATTTCTTGTAAGGTCAAAGGTAACAACGCTGGCTTGTGACACAACACTTTCTAAAGTTGGGTGGGTTGTGGAATTGACTATACTTCTAACGTCTGGGGTCAGTCCCCAAATATAACGCTCACTGCGCTTGGATTCCGGAATAATTGACCATGGTACTAAACGAGTCAATTTATTGAAACGATTTGTGTAACTTAAATGATTTCCAAATTCCAAAGTTCGTGTTCTAATTTCAGGATCTCATTTCTTGGGAAAAAATGCTCTAATACTTTAAGTTCGGTCCAGGACATATGGTATATAGCATCTTGTCCCCTTAACTGTATCATTGTGTTCCACCACATCAAGGCATGATCCAGAAACATAATAGTGGCAAATTTGACTATACGGTCCGGTGGACATTCACTAATGTTGATTACATACTCGGTTTTCTCAATCCATTTTACCAATCCGCTAGGTCATCAGTACCACTGAAATTTATAGGTATGCACGGCATAAACTTTTCATACAGACATTCTCGACGCGGGGAATTCGTGTTACCAGAAATATTAGTATACAGTGGGGGAGTTATATTCGTGACATTATTAGTATTCAACGGGGAAGTAGAATTCGTAGCTGCATTAGTGTTCTGCGGAGGTGCAGTATTAGCGGTTGTATCAGTGCTTGACGGTTGGTTAACTGTTGTATTTGCACGTATGCCAGCAGTGACTTGCGCTTCAATAGTCAGTATCACTGCTTGTAGGTGGCGAGCAATCATTTCGCCCACCTCCGCCTCAAATATATTATTAGTTTTCTCCGGGGCCATTCTATAACAATAATCATAAACACACAACTATGCAAAAGAACACATTTGTATTGCACATAACTGTTACTATACGTATGTAATCCAAACCCAGCGCATGGACTTATCCTGGTATAGGCCAGCTCTTAAATAGATATAATAAAATTTGTCACTATATAGAGGCTTAACCCGGTAAGGGTCAGTGCTTGTAACAATAGTAGATTAAAAACATCCACCATGTCAGCGCTATATGCTACTACTAGTGCTGCATGGGGTATCAAAAGACTACGTACAACAAACCATACTATTATCTTTTATTAATCCATATGTATATAATACAATAACCACACACAAACAACCTATTTAGGCTGCAATAATTGCTTGACATCCGCATAACTTGGTTGTCAATCTGTCCAAGAGCCGTTAATAATGAGTATCGGATCTATGTAAGTTCATCACTACCTGTTGTATATCCAGCATGTAATCATATAGCTCCCGTCTTCTCTGTAAGTTGGTAATTATAGCTATTAAGTGCCCTAGTATCTGATCAGTCAATAAAGCTAACCAGGCTGGGTCGGCTAGATGGGAAGGTTCTTGATTGGGTATAGGTATACTCCATGTAAAGAAAGGTATCTCGGTAACATAGATACTGAAGGTTCTTCCCCTATGATAAGTCAATATGGGTGAGGATGGCATACTATCAGGTGATGGTACACACGTACGGTCAGTCTGACTAGCTCTATGAGTGGGTGTACTCATCGGGTATGGTGTGATAATGGTGTGGTAGATCTCGGAGCTCTAGAAAGAGAGTGGTAAGTATTGGTGGCTCTTTCTCCTAAGTCATTTCTAGGGGATTCCCTCGGGGAATTAGTGTCACAACGATAGCCCGATAAATCAAGCTGGTCAGTAGGTACCTCGAGCAGGACCACAACATCCCCTAAGCGTTCACTCGTTTCCTCCTCTGATTTCTCTTCGAGGTCCTCTTCTGGGTCCTCTTAGTCATCATGCAATACCGGTATTTTGTTAGACATACGATATTGTAGTTCTTGACATATTTCTACACAAGGGTTAGTAATAATAATAACGATTCTTAATAATATTAAATATAATAATGTATAATATTAATTACGATTTAGTACATACATGTATTCGTACACATTAGCACAAATAATCCTTTATATATATATTTATATAATAATATATTTTACACACATATGTTGTTGTTTTTACCTATCGGATTGTTTATCGATTCCTTTTCGAATTCCCTCGTACAAACAAGTCCGATATTACGTTCCGGACCATAATAACCCACTTGTCCATTCGAGCTCATCCCGGGAATCATCAGTATATATTATTTAATATTATTTTATTCCCAGAGCTAATCGAGCCTAAGGTTATCTTAGGGTATCCTAAGGGACATCCTAATTCTTTATAACTAATGGCTCTGATACCAACTTCTATCACACCCCGACTAGGTAGTTGCGGAAGCGTGATACGGTAATGTAACAGATAAAACTGGTATCAACCACATTGTTTATAAAGAAATTCAAAAAACTAATTTACATCATATTACATTGGTAGGTACTAAGTTTACAAACTAGATGAAAAACACATAACCAGTTCACGGGCTTCTTATTCATTAATACGTATTTGTATCTATTCACAGCTATTCAACTTTCCTTCTAACACCAAGCACGTAAGCAAATCATTCCAATTCGGCTTACCTGAAAAACATGTTAAAACGGGTCAACTACATCTAGTTGGTGAGTTTCAAGTTTCACGAGTACGAACAAAATCAGTATACGAATTCGCAAAATTCACAGTACGTATGTATATAAGTATGTGTATGATGTATTATACTAAGCCACAAGTGAACCCAAGACAGCTCGCACTGCATGGCCACCCTTGCCCATGTACTCCCGTTGGCATTTAACAGCCACTTTGCCCCAAGTATGTACTATATCTAACACCACATAGCAAAATGTAATAAGTATAAATGACAATGTGCAACTGCGTAAACAAGTATATCCGGCATACCCCACCGGCGCCTTCAGTTGGGTTTGTCAAACCGATAGTACTATCCACACGTCACTGGCACGAAGTTAATCACTTGTGTTTGTGGGGACTTTCAAGTGTTAGTACTTAGATAATTCACATCACCAAACGTTTTCAAGTATATAAGTATATGTAAACATGCTTTCCACCCCAAAAGTTCGTAAAACAGTTTAGAAAGTGGGGTTGTGAAACTCACCTTTGCGTAGTTCAAGCTGGTAATACGTATCAGTAAGTAATGTGTCTCGATTATAGCTTGAATCCTATAACCGGTATCGTACTGTTAATAGTAGTACAATGTTTAAGCTACATCGGGCTGTATTACTGGTCTGGGTATAGCTGTTAGGCCCAGAACATGACCATAGTCTTAGAGTGTGACGTTGTATTCTATGAAATGTTGAAAACCAGATTTGGCTCAGTTTCACCGTATTCCGGGCATAGCCAAGTTGATCGTTTATGCGTTTCGGGATTAGGTAAGATCACATAAACTTAAGTAAACATGTTGATTGTTAAAATGATTTGATTTATGAAACCATCTTGAGGTTTCGGTATCTGGATTGATCGCAGGGTTCGTTTCCGTTTTCACACGGGTTTGATTATACAAAACGCGTACAATCCACCCGAATTGTCCGGAATTCTCGTAAAAAGTTCGTTTTTATCAATTTCATTCAAAAATACGATATTTGACCACTTTTGACATTTTGACATACCAGTCACTCCGTTAAACACAAAACTGCCGGTTTCGTTAAAACAATTATAGTTTAAATCTTTGATTAATCATAACTAATTATGTACTCATATATAAATTATGGAAATTTTTGTAAAAATAAATTAAAATATGGATAATTTTATAAAAATATTTTCAGAAATTTATGATTAATTATCTATTTATAAAAATTCATTTAATGTGCTATAATTGAGTAATAAATAGCCCGTTTATACCAAACGATATCCGAAAAATCCGATAATTTTCCCAAGTGATCTCAATATCATTACATAGCCAAAATGCGTTTTTTGCGCGTTTTTCGGCTATTAAAACTCGGTTAAAACACAATTGCACAAATAATACTTAGGCATATCCAAATGTTCTCAAAATTTACCAGTGATCTTAATATATCATTTATGGGTTCCAAACCAAATTTCATAATTTTTCATGAAGTTTACCTATTTTTCCCAAATAAACGCCAATAAACGATAATAAATTCGCCAAATATTCTCCGTTTATCGAACAATTACCAAATTTGAACAGGGACTCATTTAAATGATCCCCAATGTTCCTGAAAATTTTCACAAGCTAACAACAAGCACGTCACAACCTAATACTAAACAGCCCCTAAACTAGTGTTACGGGTTTACCTAGTCGGTTTTCGATGAGTTTTGCTAGTTTAAACGACTTTCCGGGTCTCGGGTTGCAAACTCTGTGTATCTAAATATCATATAACATCAAACCAAGAATAAATCATCCCTGTAATAGCCTTGATAATTAGGGTTTCGGTTTTGGGTTCAAACCGAACTTTCAAACCGGAAAAACGTTGTATTCATGTTATAATCCGCGTTTTTGACCAAAAAAGTATATGTTCCTGGTTTGTAAACATGTTTAACATCAAAACATAATTTTACTTGATTTTTATGATTTTTGAATGGTTAAACATGTTTAAAACTAAACAAGACTTAATTTTTCATGCTTAAACTTTGTTAATCAAGCATGAAATGGATGAAAATTTGAAGATTACCTTTAGGGTTTTGGCTAGATAATGAAGAACTCAGCTGTGATTTCTTATCTAGGTTGAAGTTTGTGTGAAAATATCAAGTAACAAGCTTGTATAACAAGCCTTATACAAGGGGTCCCACCCCATTTTTTGTGGCCGGCCCATAAAGGGGCCCATTGGGCCTCCTTTTGGGCCATTAATGCCTCGGTTTCCGTGCCATACGTAAATATCGGTCCAAAATTTAATTCGGATTCGGTTTTTCGCAAGAAAACTAGTTCGAGTGCGAAAAACAGCGTGAAAACGAGTGTTTTTCAGCATATTTTTGTAAAATAAGAAAAACGTACTGACTCGTTGTAAAAATCCAAAATATTTTCACGTATTGCTTAGAACATGTCATATAAGTGTTTTATAAATCTTTTTCGGTTTAACGGATGCTACGATGCTCGTTTTGATGTTAACGATTGGGTTTAAACTTATAGCGTAACAATAAACGAAACCTTTTTCGTTTAAATATTTTTAACGTACTGGGGCCTAAATATCAATATGTTAACCTCTACAATATATCTACAACTCGTATATGACCCCTCAGTATATATACGGGTCATAATTAGTTTCGGTCGGTTACTCGTTTAAGCACTACGAATTAACCGATTTATCGTTTACTTGTTACGTAGTGAATATAGTATACCTCGTTTCGTCACGAATGTCACATCAGACATTAGGGTTTGAACTTTCTTTAATGCCTTCTTCAGTTCTTCTTGAAATTTGATAAATGACTTTTGTAGGATTTGGGGTTTTTTGGATTGGGATCCATTTTGATCTGTAATCAATATATACAAAAGAAAGCTATTAATTAGAGAATTACTAGGATGTTGAAGATTAACAGAAAAGGTATAATGATAATAAAAATTTAAAGAGACAAGATGTTTGGATTCAAACCGTCGTCTTGAACAATATGGATACCTACACACAACACAGAGTTGTGAATTTATCTTGAAATAGTAACCTTTTTAATATGGCAAATTTCATTAATGAGACAAATGAATTGTCAATAAAGTACAAGTATACTATTGGTTGAAAGAAATGTTTCTGAAAAAATACTTTTGATTCTCACTTTTCTTTTGCTCGCCAGGTATTTGAGGATAGAAATTAAAAGCATTTTGTCGCGTAGTTCATTAATGCATTCAACTCATTTTCAAATTAATAAAAATAAAACTAAGTGAATAAAGTGAAATAAAGTTTACTCGAAATACAAGATTGCTCGAAAAATAAATCACATGACACCTAATCAAGTATAAATCATCAAATAGGTAACCTTGCCAGGAATAAATAAACAATCCCAAAATAATAACTTAGAAATATATCTAATTGTTAACCTTGCTCGAATATCTGAACATCACAAACCTTACCTGAAATTGCTTAGAGAGGTTAACAGATATTTATTCAAGTATACTCTGTACATGAATAATTCATTTAATTACAGAAAATCACAAAGTTGGCTTGAATGAGTTGAAAATTTAAACAAAACACCTAAGTGTGCTATAATTCCTCCAAAACATCAAAGCTTGCAAGAAAAACATATTCAAAGCATCAAGTTTGCTCGAATGAGTTAAACTTCAAATAAAATAACTAAGTTTACTCGAAAATTTGAAAAACATCAAACCATGCTCGAAATGGATAAACTTTAGACAAAAACATCTAAGTTTACTCGAAAAGGTTGAAAATCATCAAACCTTACTCGAAGTACATATTTAAACATATTCAAGGTAAAATGCAACTCTTTTTGACTTAAACCATCTTTAAAACATTTTCTTTTGCCTTTATGAAATGATCTCAACATGGGATCGTATTGATCAAGTCGTTTGTCAATACTTCATTCTCAGCATCATTATGACAGCTTAGGCAGGTTAATAGCAGGTCTACACTTTGCAAGAATTTCATTGCTTTGGTGATATGATTAAGTTTCAACTAAGTTGCATAAAACATAAATGAATTACACTTATTTTGCTATGATGCTCCAAATCTATTCTCAAGGCTTATTTGGCTTTCTCCAGATCACCCCGAATTGACTCCGACCCCGTGACATTTGGTCAAAACTTTCTAATAATAGAACATTTAAACTAATTGATTTTTCTTTTCAAAACATGAAACATATGTGAGGTTGAACGTTGGACTTACGTGCCACGCTGTTCGGACTTACAGGCCTTTCATTCGGAATGTTAAAGGACTTATATGATTGCCTCCACCCTGTAGTTCTATAATTAACTCTCATGTTTGGATTTTCTTTCAAAATTTGTGAACATATATCAACTTTTGGTTGAATAAAGATAAAAATTTTGTTCACTTTTGTTCTTTGTCATTGTTTATAAGATAATTCATTTTGGTGACCAAATACCAACAGGCTCGTGTATGACTGGATATTCACTTTTCTGCCTATTATGCGGAAAGATGTATATTGGAACATGCATAGACAACAATGTAACTCCGCATAAATTTTAGCATTTTCTTTATGTTTATATTACCTCAGTTTTAACACATCATTGAATGCAACCATGCATATCAATGACTGCACTAATTGTCTTTTTAGCCTATTAAATCCATATGATTGGCAAAATAATCAATGTACTATCATTTCTGTCACACCCCGACAAGGGGGCTGGACGTGACGAGTGAATACCAACCAAAACACAGCGGAAATAAGGTAATACATGTATATTAAAACACTAGGTCAATGTTACAATCAAATGTCAAATACAACTACGAGGCTAAAAATTCAACTACCATCTAATTAGGTGAAACTATTCTACTATCCATCATAGCTTCTTCGGGTTAAGCTCTAAGATTCGACATAAGTCTTTTAAAAGGATCTTCTATCTCCAAGCAAGCTCTTGTCTAAGACTCTAAATCTCCATATCTGAATATAAAGTACCTGAACACATGCTTAAAATAAGTTGGTCAACTAAAAAGATGGTGAGTTCATGAGTTTAATTTATAAAAACATACATATATAAATTATCTAAATAGTATGGTGCACATTAAGCAAGTTCACAATCAAACCTTTGTCCACAACCTGTGAACATCTAAAGTACATATACCCCTTACCCATACCCCTTATTGTTATGGGTCAAATTTACTTATGTCTGTCAACATAAGATACAAAATTGCGCCGATCTATGTCACAAGATAACCACTGTATCATTCAGTGGGAGGTCGTCCATGATATAGGCCCACTGTGTGCGGGGTCTCCCAGATAGTACTACCCATATATCCCGTGACTCCTAATGGAGTTAATGATAGTGTTATAAAGTCGTGGATTGTTTATGACAGCAAAATTGGTCTTGATTAACAATACACCACTAGTTCAAAAACATATATTGAAGCATGTATCCACCCAAAAATTTATGAAAAAGGGTAGTTCATGAACTCACCTTGGCCTATGCATATGCGTGAAGATAAAAACACTAAAGAATCTTGTACGCTACGCTGGTAATGGCTCCAAATAATAGACATCCTAAATCCATATAGCGTGTCACTAAAAGTAATATGCATCATGGAAAACGTGCATGTGACTTAAGTAAGTTAAAGTTAAGAAAGTTCGTAATATTAGGTATTTTAGACTTACAATATGATAATATATATATATATAGCATTATCTATTACGTGACCAGATACATCAAGTTAGATGCATAAAGTCTTATTGAGATAACATTTCTAAAATTAGGATGGTTTGTTAATACACTCAACTTAGTTATTGAAAATAAGTAATAGGTTTAGTATGGTTATAACAGTTATAAAATTCATGAAGTTAGTTTAAGAATCAAATTAGTCTCAAAATAAAGAAAGAAAAAAATGTTAAGTTTATCCTTTTGGAAATTTTAATCCCTCAATGTGTTATGTTAGTATATAACCTTAATTCTTGGTAACTAAATAAAAAAAACTAATTAATTTCAGAGTATATAATGTATAAATGTGAGTGTCGGACACAATAAATACTTCTATTTTAAAGGACTTTATTAATTGCAGCTTACTTTTTAAACAAAAAATGGTTTTTATCATTTGTCCAAACTTTGTTTCATTTGGGACATTAATTGGTGTGAATTTAAACCATTCATGACAAGAATCAGTAATATGACCATACTCATCACATTTCTTACACCAAAATTTTCCATTGAAGCTCTCACTTGACTTTCCCTTCTTGAATCTTTCACATGGTCTTGGAGGATCAATACAAATTGTTTTCTGAGTTTTGAGACCATCAACGTCAATAGAGAACGGTACAAATTCTTCAATCTTGACTTGTTTCCTTTCAAAGGGCTTTTTACGAAAACTATTCTTTCCAAGTTGATTGGCTCATCATCAATATTTCCTCTAAATCTTGATTGTCTTCTCTCATACTCTTATATTGTTTCAACTTCACCAACATCAAACAATTCTTGGCTTGAAAACACAGGGTAAACATAAATGAACAGTTCAATGTTAACAGTTTCTTCAGTCTTCTTCTTATCATTACCCTATGTCTTCTTGAGTATCCTTTTACTTGGTGGCTTCACTGCATTCTATCTAGCTAATATTTGATCCACCACATATGTCAAAAGACACATGTTTCCTTCTCATTTGTTAATGATGTTTTCTCATCTTGGGTGTGATTTTAGGTAGAGTAGGGATCTTGCTTGGTGGACTTGAATCATTTGAACCTTCAACACTGGAATCACTCAAGTCATCCACATTCAAGCATTCTTCATCAAAGTCATCTTCAGAAACTTGAATACCAATAGATTTTTCTTCTTTCACATCTTTCTTCACCACAAATTCTGCATTCTCATCAACTTTCACAAACTCATAATTTTCAAGGAATTTTTCCTTATCTTTGAACACATGTCTAAACTGATTAAGGTATGCCTCCCTTTTCTCCTTATCAACATTTAATGAATAATTGTCATTGAAAGGTGGAGGTACTACCTTATATTTATCTTCTTCCTTAATCTTGTTCAGAATCCCACAAATATTTCCAGTTGAGACAAGATTTTTCAATAAGTTATTCTCAATATGAAGGGTGGTATTCTTCACCTTCTAATCAATCACCATCTTTTTCAATCCATCAATCTCAGTCACATACCAAGATTGTTTTCTATAACTGTTCATGTAGTCTTGCTCTAGGCTTTTTATCCTCTCCTCATATGTCATATCACTTGCTTCATACACATTTATCATGCTTTGTTTTTTGAAGCATTCACTTTCAAGCTTTCCTACTTTCACTTTTAATGATTCAATTGTTTCAAGTAATTCAAGTGTTGAGTTTGAATATACCTGAGAAGTAGAGGATTCAGCCTTGAGTTTCAAGTAATTCAAGTGTTGAGTTTCAAGTAATTTTCAATTTTGGCCATGAATGCAACATTTACCTTCTCAATTTCATTGGTATGATCACTCCAATCAAAGTTCCCTTCTTGTTGTTGAGCAGTCACTTCCACATTACCTTGGTTTCTGGGTTGATTGACATTGTTGTTTCTGTTGTTGTTGGTTGGAGCTTGTGGAGGGTTCTGATTGTTATTTCTTTGATAATTTTGGTTTTGAGGAACAACTTGATGGTTATATTATGGTTGTTGATTGTTGTAATTGTTGTTGAAGTTGTTGTTGTTGTTGAAATTGCTGTTGTAGTTTCTTTGTTGGACTTGCTGGCATTGATACTGGTTCCTTGGTTGAGCAAATTGATTGTTTTGGAAGTTCCTTGGTTGATTGCACTCCCTTGCAAAGTGTCCAGGTTGTTGACAACTTTAGCATATTGCTTTTGACTTGTCAAAGCCTATTCTTTCATTAGGACCAGATACAAGGGATCTTCATGTTCTGTTAAACAACATTTTGCTTCTTAGTGCCAACATAGCAGCCTGCCACTTCAAGTCCATGTCCTCCAGGTTATAAGCATCTATTATATCTCATGTATCATAGACGTCCCCTAAATTATTCATACTATCATTCCTTATAGAAACCCTAATGATTGATACATAATCAAAAAAACATATTACAAAAAGATTCTAAGTGTAAAACAGGTTCGGGTAAGCTTTGATGCTTTTGTCTTCATCGAGCACACCTGGTAACCATAAAGTGTTTTGGGAAACAATTCTTCGAGTAGACTTTACTTAGAATATTTTCCTTAGAAAATATTCACCTAGCAGACTTCAATCCCCTTGATCATAGAAAACTTTGTGTGATATGATCCTACGAGCAAACTTGTTCTTTAGAAATCCCTCAACTCATTGTTAATAATAACTTATTTGAACAAACCAAAGTGTTCTTGTAACATTATAGCATGTGCTGGTAGCACTGTAGCTTGCTCTGAGTTGAACCTTGCTAGAAGAAGTCCTTAGCATATTTCTATACCACCTTCCTTCAAGCTTGCTAGGACCAATGTTTATTAAAAATAAACATTTCTAGATCTTTCAAAATACTTGGCATCAACTTGGTTTAGCCAATGGGTTGCTAGGAAACAAACCTTGCTTGACTTGAAGAACAACCTTGCTAGGCAAAGTGAACCATGCTCGGTTTAACACTTAAGAGGAATTCTAGAAGATAACCTTGCCCAGAAGGCAAAATACCTTGCTAGGATAAGTAAAATCTTTTTGGGAGGCCTAAGTGTGCTCGGTATCTATACTTAGCCATTATCAGAGAGTGTTGAGAAGATTCTAATCTCTCTTATGTCTTTTCTTGTCAAATCTTCGACCCAACACGAACAGAAATGAAACAAACACACATAGTAACTCAAAAGATTTCCATTAATATTATGAAGGATACAATGAAAATTGATTAGGGTTTCTAGGTGGAATGTTTGTATTTTAGGCAGCTTTCCGTACAGAAATATTCTTTAATGAGAAAGTGTCTAGCGTCAAATTACAAAATTCGCTATGTGTCCGTTTTCCTTAAAAGGGCACACCTGACACCTTCTAGAAACCCTAATGATTGTTACAAAACGTATTCAAACATATTCAAAAATAATGCAAGTGTAAACAAGTCTTCTTGTAAGCTTGTAAGCTTTTATCGTTTTCGAGCAGACCTTGTACGGATAAGTGTTCTTGGAACAGTTCTCCGAGTAAGCTTTACTTAGAATATTTTCCTAATAAAATATTCTTCAAGCAGACTTCAATCTTCATGATTTACCGAACTTTGCTCAATAATATCCTGTGAGCAAACTTGTCCTTCATTAATCCCTTCAACCTTTTGTCTTTAACTTATTTAAACAAGTTAAGTGTGTTTGTGACACTGTAGCTTGCTCAAGGTTGAACCTTGCTCATTGGAAGTCCTTAGAGTAATCCTTCAATTACTTCCTTTAAGTGTGCTTGGACCACTGTCTATTATTAAACCTTGCTCGATCCACCAAAATACTTGGTTTCAGCTTAGTTATGTCAAGGGTTTGCTTTGAAACAAACCTTGCTCTACTTAGAATAATAACCTTGCTTGATGAAGTGTAGTTTGCTCGAACATACACTTAGAAGAATTCTAGAAGATAACTTTACTCGAGAATTAAATACCTTGCTTGAATATGTCTAGGCTTGCTCGAAGTGCCAAGTTTGCTCGGTTTTCATATTTACCATTTCTGAGGAGGTTAAGAAGATTCAAATCTTTCCTTTGTCGAATATTGAACCCAACAATTCCAATGGGTGTATGGGATCTCATAGATAAACCTGATCGGGTTAAGAAGCCTATCCTGACTAAATGGGTTTTTAAATGTAAGAAGGATGATTGTGGGGTCATCATAAGGAATAAAGCGCGTTTGTGTTGGGATTAGAAAAGACCTACGGAAGATTGGAATCTTCTCAACCTCCCTGATAATTCCTAACTATGGAAACCGAGCAAACTCAGGCAACCCAGCAGCTTATACCAAGTCCAGCAAAGGTATTTTGCTATCCCGGCAAAGTTATTTTATGGAATTCCACTTAAGTGATAGAATGAGCAAGGTTCACTTTGTCTAGAAAGGTTATTCTTCAAGTCAAGCAAGGTTTATCATAGCAAACTCTTGACTAAACCAAGATAAAACCAAGTCTTTTGGAGAATCTAGCAAGGTTTATTCATAATAGACAGTGGTCCCAAAAGGCTTGAAGGAAGTTGATAAAGAAATTACTTAAGGACTTCTAACGAGCAAGGTTCAACTCAGAGCTCGATATAGTGTTACCAGCATACTTGGGTTTGCTCAAATAAGTTAAGTTAACAAAGAGTTGAAGGGATCTCTAAATAACAAGTTTGCTCGTAGGACCTTATCGAGCAAAGTTTGATACGGTCTAGAGGATTGAAGTCTGCTAGATGAATATTTTCTAAGGAAAATATTCTAAGTAAAGCTTGCCCGGAGAACTGTTCCCTATAACATTTAATGGTTACCAGGTCTGCTCGCTAAATACAAAAGCTGCAAAGCTTGCTCGAAGACCTGTTTACACTTAAAAATCTTTTGTAATACGTTTTGAATATGTTACAATCATTAGGGTTTCTAGAAGGATAGTCAGGTGTCAGGGAAGGCCTATAAAAGGAATAATTTAGGGCACGCCTATGACACCTCTAGACACCTGAACAACACACTGAGTGAATATTGTGATTTAACAGTTGTCTCCCTCCTGTACGGAAAGCGGCAATAAATCCAAACATTCCACCTAGAAAGCCTAATTGATTTTCATTGTATCTTTCACAATAATATGGAAATCTTTTGAGTTACTTTGTGTGTTTGTTACTTTTCTATTTGTTGAGCAACACTAAGAGTATTATTGATTCCACCTATAATATTCTTTTGTTCTTTTCACAAAATAGTATGTCGTAGCCTTCTCGCCAACACGTGAGTGTGGGTTACGACCGTGAGCGATTGAGCTATTGAGTGAGATATACGTCGCCGACAAGTGGTATCAGAGCTTGTTTCTGCTATTTTTGTAAAGAACTGTTGTTGAATATTGCATATTTGAATATGAAGAGTGACGTCAGCTGACAATTGTTGCATTGGTTTGTGACGTCAGCTGCCTTGCTTTTCATTTTTATCAGATCTACAATATTTTTGAGGTTTAAAAGTGTTTCTTACTCAGATCTATAATAAAGTTCTTACCTTTGTTAAAGAACTTGCTCTTATCCATCCAGATCTATCAGATCTGAGGATTTGGTCCATAGATATGATTACTTTTCAAATTTGCTAAGTTTTCATTTAAAATTTTATTCAAAATACCAAAAGTATGTCTAGATCAATGGAATAGCAAGAGGTTTTTACAAACAAGATTCCTAGGCTGTATGGACAGGAAAACTACATCAAATAGAATGTGCTATTCAAAGCTTCTGTATGTTACAACGATGTTGAGATGTGAAACTCGATTAAGAATGGGCCGTATGTGACGGATGAAACAACAAACAATCAGACTGCTGAAAGAGCAATGAAAAAGAAAGATGACAGAGCATTGGCAATGTTGAAGCTGGTTCTATCATGGGAAAAATTGACCAGTGTAGCTCAACACACAACAACCAAAACAATGTTTGATGCTATTGTTCAAATGTTCGAAGGCAACATCAAATTGAAGAACATCAAGAAGGATCGATTGAAATCAGATTTTAACTGATTCAAGTTTAGAGAAGGTGAGAAACTGAGGTCTGTGTTGCAAAGGTTTGTGGCAATTTTTAATGAAATTAGAACTACTTATCTAGCAATCACTGATTTCAACTTGACCAAGAAGTTATTATCATCTCTTTCGGGTGAATGGTACAGTGCTAGCAAATTCATTAAAGAGAATGTGAATTTTCCTCAATTGAAGCTAGATGACGTCATCTGCTTTTTAGAGCAGCTGAACATGTGATGATAGAGAACAACAAGATCAAAGAAGACATACCAAGTTTTCAGGTGACAAATGCCCTCATAGCACCAATGGGAAATCTCTCCACAAAAAATCAACAACAGATTCTCATCATAGAAGAAACAAGTGAATTGGTGGTGACACACCAAGGGGGTTTGTTGCTGGCAATGCAAACAGTCAAGGTGGACAATCCAGACTTAATGTCCAATTGATTGATGACCATGATACATCCTCTATGGCCAGTGGACATTCTCCTTTTGATGTAGAAATGTTAACCAAGGAAATGAGTATCAAGCTCTATTTTCAATGTTTACTAAATCATACAAAGCCTTTGTGGCTAAGAATCTGATTCATACTAGTGTTGTTCAAGAGGACCTTGAGCAAATTGATGTTTATGACTTAGAAGACATGGATTTAAAATGGCAAGAAACAATGCTAGCCTTGAGAAGCAAGAGGTTGTTCAACAGAACTAGAAGGTCCTTGGTCTCTGGTCCTAATGACAGTTTAGGATTTGACAAGTCAAAAGCAATCTGCTACAACTGTCAACAGCCAGGATACTTTGCTAGAGAGTGTAATCAACCAAGGCATTTCCAAAACAACAATCCAAGAAATCAGTATCAGTACCATAACTAGAATCAACGTCAGAAGAGGAACTTCAACAGCAACTACAACAATCAACAAGCACAGAATCATTAGCAAGTAATCCCCTAACATCATAACTCTCAAAGAAATAATCAGAACCCTCCACAAGCTCCTGCAAACCCTAACAGAAACAATGCCAACCAACCAAGAAGCCAAGGGAATGTTGCATTAGCTCCACAACAGCAAGAAGGTAGATTTGATTGGATCAATCATGCCAATGACATTGAAAAAGCAAATGTAGCATTCATGGCTAAAATAGAGAGTGAAGTTGAATCCTCTACATCTCAGGTAAATTCAAATCTCTCAAAACTTCAATTACTTGAAAGGAATGAATCATTGAGAATGGCAGTTTGAAAGCTAAAAAGTGAGGTCTTTAAGAAGCAAAGTATGATCAATGTCTATAAGGCAAGTGACTTGACTTATGAAGAAAGAATCAAAAGTCTGGAAAAAGATTGTATGGACAGCTATATGAAACAGTAAAGATATTTCACTGAGATAGAAGAATTGAAGAAGATGTTTCTTTATGACTTGTTGAAGACAATTACTCATTAAAGGTTGATAAGGAAAAGAGAAATGCCTACCTTGATCAGTTTAGAGAAGTGTTTAAAGAAAAGGAAGAATTCATTGAAAATTATAAGTTGGTTGCAGTTGATAACAATGGTGAGTTTGTGATGAAAGAATAAGTTAAAGTTAAAAAGAATGCTGAGATTTCTGAAGGTGTGCAAGTGTCTGAAGATGATTTTGATGAAGACTGTTTGAACAAAGATGACTTAAGTGACACAAGTGATCAATGTTCAATTGATCATTGTTCAAGTGATAATGGTTCAAAAGATGAAAGAAAGAGCAAGCCAAGTCCACCAAGCAAGACTTCTTTGCTATCAAAGATTACACCCAAGATGAGAAAATATCATGAACAAATGAGAAGGGAACATGTGTCAATTAACATATGTGATGGATCAAAAGTTAACTATAATTCAGTGAAGCCTCCAAGCAAAGAAGCACTAAAGCAGAAAAAGGTTAATAACAAGAAGAAGACTGAAGAAACTACGAACAGTGATTAGTTTATTCCTTCCTGTATACCCTATTTTCTCAAATCAATAATTATTTGATGTTGTTGAAGTAGAAATGTGAATGAATATGAAAGAATAAAATCAAGGTTTAGAGATAATTTAGATGATAAACCAATTAATTTGGAAAGAATAAGCTTTATCAAGAGTTCAGCTAAAAGACAAGATATCAATATTGTGGAATTTGTACATTTCTCAATTGACTTTGATGATCTCAAAACTCAGAAGACCATTGGAATTGAACCCCTAAGACCAAGTGAAAAATTCAAAAAGGGGAAGACAAATGAAAACTTAAAAAGAAAAGTACGGTGCAAACACTATGATGTGTAAGACATCACACTGATTCTTGTCATGAGAGATTTACATTCAAGCCATTTCATGTACCAGATATAACTAAGTTTGGTCAAGACGTTGGTCTTCACAAGAAAAAGTATGATGAGTACTTGGGCAAGGGAAAGAGGCCATCTGATGATACAATGAGAAGGGTTGAAATAAAAGTTATTTTCTGAAATTACAAGGGTTTTCAAGTAAACTTTGTTTACCTAGCTAACTTCATGTTTGGAGCACACTGTTCAATTGGTAAAACATTCCAAGTATTCTCCTAGAATTCTTGTTAATTTCATAAAATCACAAGCAAACTTCACTTTTCAGGTACACTTAATGTTTAGAGCACACTTGATATCAAAGGATGGCAAGTCCTCTCTAGCACACTTTCCACTCTTGAAGTATTTTCAGGCATACTTTGCTTTAAAGTATACTTGAATGAATATTTGTTAAATTTTTCGATTTAAGTATAATTGAGTAAGGTTTGTGAAATTCAGATATTCGAGCAAGGTTGACAATTCGAATGATCTCTAAGTTATTATTTAGGATTCTTCATTGATTCCGAGCAAGGTTTCCTATTTGATGAATTATAATTGATTATTTACCTTGTGATTAATTTCTCGAGCAACCTTGTATATTCGAGTAAGCTTCCTTCATTTTATTCACTTAGCATATTTTTAATTATTTTAAAATATCTGAACATACTCTAGGACAAGCAAGCTTTGAAAATGAACTTTACCTAGCAAGCATTGAAACTAAACTTTACCTAACAAGCTTTGTAAATGAACTTTAACGAGCAAGCTTTATGCTAGAATATTTAAAACTTAAATTTTTGGCACAATTCATAAATAAAACGAGAAAATGCATTTAAAACTAACTTTCAAAAGTGTACAGCACATACTATATAAGGGGAACTTAGAAAATTTTACATTTCACTTTTCTCCCTCTTTCCACTATTTTATTATTGCTAGTTTGCTCGCTCCCAAAATTTCAATCGTTTATTCATAATGCTAACCTAAAATTGTTAGCCAACTAATTCCGACTCGGTAAGCTTCAATTGATAGTTTTCCGACACTCTTTGTACGGAATTAGGGCTTTAATTTCATCCTCACTAACATCTCCGTTTTCTTTGTAGGTTATCAATTTGTCAAAGAACATGTTCTTAAAGAATATCTTTCTTTTCTTCTTCAAATTATGACTTATTACATGTCAAAGTTGTGAAGTTTATAACTAATCTCCACTTTTAATGTGGTTTTGTTTGTGTTTGTACAGTTATTGAGTACCCTTTTGGAAAGAAACACAATATGTGTGCACTACTCCGAGTCACAGATGATAACAGACCGGTTGAAATCATGATACGTTGGATGAAGAGGTCTAATCTACATTTCTCTTTGACTAAAAGTCTGGTTATTTATAGAAATCACCAACTTGATTTCTAGAAATCTGTTGTATTAATTGATGATGAACTCGGTAGGCGCATTGAGGCTACCGTAGCGAGGGAGGATATAATTATTACAGAGCATCATATTAGAGCCAGCCTGCAATTGAATGATGCTGTGGAAGCCCAAATTCACTTTTCAACTGATCGTTTGTTGAAAATATTTCAAGAAACCATGGGCTCAAGGAGATGTCCATGAGGGGCAATTCAAGAAGGGCATGTTCCCAAATATGTATAGATTTTTTATTCATCATATTTGTACAAGGTTTTACACCCAGGAGAGGTTCATGGACCCTGATGAGCAGGGACATTGCCAATGCCACCGTGGCTCTCATTTACAACCAACAATTCGAAGGTTTGGTTACCAATCTAAGAAAGGATGAGGACAGATTTCTGGTCTATCCATGATTTTTACAAATTATTTTCAATAGGGTGATCCCTGAGCTACCAACCAAGGGAAAAACTCATGCCTTACAAGATCCTAATGTTTACAGAAGGATAGCAAGGTTGACAGCCACTAGCAACATTAACCCGGAAATTGAATTTGATGTACTTTCTTGGTTGATTAATCATGATTTAGAGATTATGGTTGTTCTAGAATCACCTAGGGTGACTTCTGAGGAAGAGAGTGAATGTGAAGATAATTCAGAATCTGATGATGATATTGATGATTGAGGTGATGGTGATAATAATGATAATAATGAAGATGGAGGAGGTGATCATGAGATTGTGGAGGAGATTATTGAAGGAAATGTGACTGAAGGTCAGGGGAGAATCTAAACCAATCCATTCCTACACCACCTATATCACCTCAAACCCAGCCCTTAACCCAAAACCTATCACCACCCAAATACCAAGACCATGAACCATACATCTCATCCCCGCCAACATCACCACTAAACCAAACCCAATCACCAATTCAATCCTAAACCCAAACCCAAAACCTAGACCAAACTCAAACACCAACCCAAACCCCAACACAAACACCAACCCAAATCCAATGTATAAACCAACCTTTAACCCAAACCCAAGACCAGCCTATGCATGAACCTTACATTCCTCAATATGTACTAGCCCACATGATAAACCAACCAAATACACCATATCAATCCCCAACCTATTCACCAACAACTTACCAACCACATACTTCATCTTTCCAAATCATACATACCCACACACCTACCATAGAACCACTGACCCATTACCCTCAAGAAGTACAAACATTCTATAAAGCCCACCCCATGAACCCATCCAACCTCAAACTAATATTCCTGACCCATTGCCATTTTCACCTATTAGTTCCCCTTCCCCTGATGCCCGTTTTGGATTATTTGACAAACACATGGATATTTTAATTGAAAATGCTAATTTAAAGAGGGAGAATTAGGAGCTGAGGAAGAGAAACATAGAACTGGAATCATTGTTGGCACATGTTCAACAGAGGATTCAATCCCTGGACACTGAGGCTGAGAATACCTCAGCTGTACTAAAACAGGAGAGAATCAACATGTGGTTAATTTGATGGAGTTTGATACTTTGAAAAATATAGCTGCTATGTTTGGAAGTGATGAAGATGATGAGGATGAGGAGGATAGGAATGATGAGGAGGGTTATGAAGCTGATAAGTCTGATGTTGCTGAACAAGACTATAATGTTAATGAAGATGATGATACTGAGGAGACTGTGCATGAGAAGATGGTGGATGTTGATGAGGAGAATGTAGATGATGAGAATGTAGATAAGATTGTTAATAAGGAGAGTGTGGATAATGAGGATGACTTGAATATTCTGTATGGGGAATTTGATAATGTTGAAACCTTGCTAGAAAGGGAGAAAGAGGCTGAAGTTAAAAAATCTATGGATAAAGTAATTGAGGACTTATGTGATCAAACTGATCATTTTCCCGATGAACCAACCTTTGAGAAGGAAATTGGTTCATCCAATTCCTTGACTATGGATGAGGAGATAAGGAGAATGAAGGGTAAATCTATTGCTGAAAATGAAGAACAACTACAACCCTTGGGATCTAATAAAATCAAATCCAGTGATGAGGTACTAATAGTTGATGAAGGTGCTGAGAAAGTTGCTAAGAGGCATGACAATATTTTAAAGGAATTGATACAAAGAGAAAGGATCACAAGATCCTTGTCAGATAAAGAAATTGAAGAGCAGAAAATTTTCTTAGAAGAGGCTGATGATGATGATGATATGGCTGACTCTCCGCATGTAGATATGACCGTTGAACAGGGAGAAGATACAACTCATGTTGAATGAAGCTAAAAAGGAAGATCATAAAATCATAAGTCTCATGAAACATGGTTACAAGTTTGAAACATTGGCTACTATGACTGATGAGAAGTTGCAGGTATTAGTTGATGAGGAGGTGAAGGATTTGAAGAAAAAGATGGAAAAGAGAAATAGGGATATTCAAAAGTTCCTGGCTTCACGGCTATTCTGAAAAGCAACAGAGCCATATGAAGTTTGAAGAACCGGAAAATGCTTACAATACAACAATTGAAACTAGGGGTGTCCAAAATACCCGAACCCGATTAACCCGACCCGACCCGAACCCGAATAAGCTAATTAGGGTCGGGTTAAATAGGGTCAAAAAGTATTAATCAGGTTATTCGGGTCAACCCGAATAACCCAAATTGTTAATAGGGTCGGGTTTCGGGTTCATTTTTGAAAAAAATTCGGGTTTCGGGGGTTAACCCGAATAACCCGATTAGTGATAATACTTTACTTCAAACACAATAATGAAAATGTGATGAAAATGTGAAATAAGCACTAAAAAGTCAATACTGAAAGTTTTATAGAGGAGTTAATTATATTGCTTGTTCATGAACCGTTAGACGGGAAATTCTTTTGAAATAAACGCACGAATATGAACAAATGTTTCACTCGTTCATCTATGTTCGTGAACACTCGTTTATGATCGTTCATTTAAGTTTGTTTACGTTCTTTCATGTTCGTTTACATATTAATAGAAATTTATTAAATATTATTTGCATTTAGAAATAATATCACCATAATATGTTTATATTTGTTTATTTGTGTTCATTTAAATGCAATCATTTGTGTTCGTTTATGTATGTTTGTTTTCGTTAACGTATGTACATGTTCAGTCATGTTCATTTGTCTTTGTTTAATTGTGTTCATTTATGTTCGTGAACTGTTCGATTAAATTTTAAATGAACGATCATAAAAAAACATGAACATGTTAATTTTTAACTAACGAACATGAACACAAATATTTGTTTGATTAAGTGTTTGTGATCGTATTCGTTTAAAGTTAAACGAATGAACATGGGCATGGCATTGTGCATGTCCGTCAGGTTCGTTTACAAGCCTATATATAATTATTAGATAATTACTTGTGAAAGAAATTGAAAATGGAGTGGAATGAGAAATTGTGCAACCCACGAGTTACAAGCATAAAATCCAACTTAAAATTATAAAGTAACATGGTCAACCCGATTAACCCAACTAACCCGAAACCCGAATGACCCGAACCCGACTAACCCAAACCTTAATAGGGTCGGGTTTCAGGTTAGATATTTTTAAAGAAAAACCCGACTAACACGACCCGATTAACCCGAAACCCGATCGGGTTGACCCGATTAACACCCCTAATTGAAACTGTCAAGAATGAGGATTTGAAAGGTTGAAAAAGAAGGCATTTGATCAGCACAATAAGATTGAAAACTCTGTAACAAGTATGATGGAAAGTGCAGATACGTGATTGATCATGGAACGGAAGTAAAAGATGTGGAGAATATGAGTAAGAAGGAAGTTGAAGAAGAGTTCAAAAGGATATCAATGAAAATTCAGTATGAATCCAACTCTAGAAATAGAAAACCCAAATTGATGACATTGGTAGAGAAAGAAAAGAGAGCATGGGAAAATGAACAAGTGAAGTTGTTTGATAGATTGATGGAGGCAATGGGTGAAGGAGAGAAGTACAAAAGTTTGAGCAAAGAAGAAAAATTATCTTTGTATGAGTCTGAAAAAGCAAAATTCAACAAACAAAATAAAAACTCAAAAATTTCTCAGACTCTTCTTGTTATTGTGAAGGAAGAACCTGTTGAGCCATGGGAGAATGAGAATAAGATCAAGACCTTAAAAAGTTTGACGTTGAGTAAAGGAATGGATGAAGGGGTGTTTCACAACATGGGAAAAAGCCAATTAAAAGACTTATTTTATTCTGAGAAAGTTGAGTGGGAAAAGTTGGAGGTTGAAGAGAGGAGGTTGTTGGAGTTTCAGTGTGACCTAGGGGTGAACCCATTGCAAGCCGAAGATCTGTCCCTATAGGTCCATCTGATGATGAGGTAATGAACATGATCACAACATTGGACAAGGAAGGAGAAAATTATTTGAATTTAGTCATGCTGCCAAAAGAAAAGATTATTGAAATGTTTAAAAAATCTGGGCATTTTAGAAGATCAGTCCCTAAAAAGAAGTACGCTCCAAGGTCTTCCACAATAAGTGTCCCAATCCCAACCACTAGAGCAACTCATCAGAGACAACAAAGGCCAAATATTGATGTGAACCTACCCAAAGGACTCTATTATGACGCCAGAACTGAATCTTTAAAAGTCACAATGACGTGAGCTGAGGCACATTATATTCAAAGATGATTTCTTGGACTTTAAAAAAGAACAATTGGAAGAAATGGAAACTCTGAGCTTGTATGACTACCAAGACAGACAGAGCTTTGCACAAAGACAACAGAATGAATTACCCAAACATTTAAGAGATCTATTAAGGAAGGGATTTCCTATTCTGACCAAGAAAAGGAAGTTGGAACTTTCTGAATTTGAAAGGAAGAAAAGGCAGAGAAGGAAGTTGGATATCAGACTTACTGAAGCTTCTTTCCAACAGAGGAACAAATACTACAATCTTCTTGCCAACTTAAAAGAGTGTTTAAGCATGAGGCGGCAGATGACTAGGCCAAATCATGAAGTTCAAAAGAATGGAAGGATTACTAATATTGTATTTGAACCACGCGATCAATCCTTCATGCTTAGAAACTCGGATGGACTAGCCCTAGGCACATACAACACGACACAGATCTTGAATTTCTTCGTGTGGAAGATATAGAGGATATAATCAGATGGAAAAAGCGGCATCTGTTAGATTGGACAGAAGAAGGGAAGCCTCAAGCTCTAGAAGATGAAGATACTACTTATAGTTTAGGCTTGATGTGTAATGTCCGTGAGAAATAATTATAAGTTGTAATTTTTTACTACGATATGTAATTTTTCTTTCTAAAAAATTTGATGTGTATTTTGACAAGTGTATGTAACCTAATAGGTGTTTTGGTAAAGCTAAGAATGTTCCAATCTAGGGGGAGATTGTTGGGATGAGAAAAGACCTAAGGAAGATTGGAATCTTCTCAACCTCACTAATAATGGCTAAGTTTGGAAACCGAGCAAACTCATGCATCACAGCAAGCTTATACTGAGTCTAGCAAGGTATTTTGCTATCCCAGCAAAGTTATCTTCGGGAATTCCTTTTAAGTGATAGAACGAGCAAGATTCACTTAGTCAAGCAAGGTTTTTCTTCAAGTCAAGCAAGGTTTGTTTCATAGCAAACTCTTGTTTAGTCAAGAGTTTGCTATGAAACAAACCTTGTTTGACTTGAAGAACAACCTTGCTTGACAAAGCTCAAGGCTCGAAGCTCGGGCTCTTGGCTTGCTCGATAAAAGCTCGAATAAAACTAACTAAATAAACTTGATTTGAAACATCCTAAGGTGAGTTGGCTCATTTTTGTAACCGAGCCAAAATCGGCCTAGGCTCTGCTCGATCATGGCTCGGCTCGTTTGCCCGATCATAATTTTGTTTAACTTCAAAATCGAGCTAGAGCCTTAGTTGAGTTGCCCCATTTAATTTTGAGCCAGAGCTCGAAACCACCCTAGCTCGACTAGGGCTCGACTCGTGAACAGCCGTAGACTAAACCAAGCTAAAACCAAGTCTTTTGGAGAATCTAGCAAGGTTTATTTATAATAAAAAGTGGTCCCAGCAAGCTTGAAGGAAGTTGATAAAGAAATATGCTAAGGACTTCTAACGAGCAAGGTTCAACTCAAAGCAAGCTACAATGTTACCAGCATACTTGGTTTTTCTCAAATAAGTTAAGTTAATAAAGAGTTGAAGGTATCTCTGTAGAACAAGTTTGCTCATAGGACCTTATCGAGAAAAGTTTATTATGGTCAAGAGGATTGAAGTCTGCTAGATGAAAATTTTCTAAGGAAAACATTGTAAGTAAAGCTTGCCTAGATAACTATTCCCCAACACACTTAATGGTTACTAGGTCTGCTCGCTAAAGACAAAAGCTGCAAAGCTTGCTCGAAGACCTGTTTACACATAAAATCTTTTGCAATACGTTTTGAATATGTTTCAATTATTAGGGTTTCTCAAAAGGAATGTCAGGTGTCAGGGCAGGCCTATAAAAGGAATAATGTAGGGCAAGCCAATGACAACTCTAAACACCTTAACAACAGACTAAGCGAATATTGTGATTTGACGGCTGTCTCCCTCCTGTACGGAAAACGACTATAGATCCAAACATTCCACCTAAAAACCATAATTGATTGTCATTGTATCTTTCACAATATATATGGAAATCTTTTGAGTTACTTTGTGAGTTTGTTACTTTTATGTCTGTTGAACAACACTAAGAGTATTATTGATTCCGCCATTAATATTCTTTCGTTCTTTTGACAAAATAGTATGTCGTAGCCTTCTTGTCAACACGTGAGTGTGGGTTATGATCGTGAGCGATTGAGCTATTGAGTAAGCTATACGGGACCGACAGTTTGGTCGTGCAAGGGTTTTATCAGCAAGAGAACGTAGATTACACTGAAGTGTATGCTTCTGTTGCAAGACTGGAAGCTATACACCTATTTTTAGCCAATTCAGCCTTCAAGAAGATTAAATTATATCAAATGGACGTTAAAGTGTGTTTCTAAACGGGAAACTTCATGAAGAGGTGTTCGTGAAACAGCTTCCTGGTTTGTAAGATCCTGGTTATCCTGACTATGTTTATTATTTAATCTAGACTCTTTATGGTCTACACCAAGGCCCGAGAGCTTGGTACAGCACGCCAGCTAACCATCTTACGGATAGTGGCTTCAAACGAGGAACTGTGGATTGTAATCTTTTCTACAAGACTGTCGGAGAAAATCTGTTCCTCGTCCAGATTTATGTCAACGATATAATATTTGGCTCAACAAACTACAAGCTATGTAATGACATAGTAAAGTCGATGCAAACCAAGTTCGAGATGAGCTCGATAGGGGAGATGAATTCCTATCTAGGTTTGCAGGTTCTACATTCTAAAGGCAGAATATTCATTCATCAGACGAAATATGTGAATGGTGTCTTGAATCGATTCAAGATGACTACCAGAATAGTCCCTTCTACTCCTCTTCCCGTGGGTCAAAATTTGTCACCGGACGAATTTGAGGATACCATTGATCCGACCTTGTACCGATTAATGATAGGTTCCTGATATTATTTTGTTCTTTGCTTGTTTTCCAGGTATTAAGTGAGTCCCCGAGTGACTCATCTGGCTGCAGTGAAGCATATATTTCACTATCTAAGGGGTAATCCTGACACTGGGTTATGGTATCCCAAGGATGATAGTTTTGATCTTACTGTTTTTCCCGATTCGGATTATGGAGGATGCAAGATCAACTTCAAGTCTACAACAGTGGGTTGTCAACTTCTAGGAAGCCGGCTTGTTTCCTGACAATGTAATAAGCATACAACGGTCTCCACTTCAACCGCAGAAGCTAAATCCGTGGCAGCCTCGAGTTGCTGTTCACTGGTGTTATAGATCCAGTAACACTTGCGGGATTACGGTTTGAAGTTTCTTACTACTCACATATTTATTGATAACTCTGCTGATATGTGTATCGCGAAGAACCCTGTGCACCACTCTAAAACGAAACATATTGATATTAGATATCATTTCATTCACGAATGCTATGAAAAGTGTCGGTCCAGATTATATCACTCAATAACTCAATATCTCACTGTTGTACCCCACACATTAAGTGTCGACAAGAGGGTTAACGACTTGCTAATTTGGGAAAAAACACTAGAGTATTAATGGCGGAAACACTAACACGCTAAATTTTGCTTACTAGACACAAATGTAACAAACACACACTGTAACTCAAAAGATTTCCATTAATATAAATGTCAGAATCAAACAGAAATCGATTAGGGTTTCAGAATGGAATGTTTCTATTTTCGGGCAGATCTTCGTAGAGGAATATATCTACCGTTAAATCACTATCAGGTGTAAGGTCTAGGTGGGTCATAGGTGTGCCCTAAAATAATCCTTTTATAAGCCTGCCCTGACACCTGACATTCCTTCTAGAAACCCTAGTGATAGTAACATTACATATTCAAACAAAATACAATAGATTCTAAGTGTAAACAGGTCTTCGGGAAAGCTTTGCAGCTTTTGTCTTCTTCGAGCAGACCAAGTAACCAAAGTGTGTTGGGGAACAGTTGTGCGGGAAGACTTTACTTAGAATATTTTCATAAGAAAATTTTCATCTAGCATACTTCAATCCTCTTGACCATATCAAACTTTGCTCGATATAGTCATACGAGAAAACTTGTTCTCCAACAATCCCTTCAACTCTTTGTTAAACTTCAACTTATTGAACAAACCAAAGTGTGCTGGTAACATTGTAGCTTGTGCTAGTGACACTGTAGTTTTCTCTGAGTTGAACCTTGCTACAAGAAGTCCTTAGTAAATTTCTTTGTTAACTTCTCAATCACAGTGTCCTTTTCTACATTCTCAACATCATCAACCTCCACTATCTCATCATTAGCATCATACTCTTGTTCTGCACCATCAGATTCATCACCATCATAACCACCATCAACATCTCTCATCTCCTCCTTATCATCCTCCTCATCACTTTCTCCATATGTATCACAAAGATTTTTTAATATGTCCTCCTCCACCACTTCATCTCTCATATCAACATCCCTCACAATATTGACAACAGAAGGATTCTCCCCCTGTTTTGGTACAGCTGAGGTCTTCTCAACCTCAGCCTCGAGGGTTTGAACTCTGTTTTGTGCTTATGCCAACTGTGATCTCAACTCATCATTTTTCTTTTTCAGATCTTCATTTTTCCTCCTCAAATCAAAATTCTTGACCACTTCATCTATGTATATGCTAAATAAATGAGCACCAGGGGAAGGGGATCAAGAAGGAGTGTCTGAAAATGGGTCATGGATGGTTGTTTGGGGTTGGATAGGTTCATGAGGTGGGTTTTCAATGATGGTTGTACTGGTTGAGGGTAAAGGGTTTTATGTTTTGGATTGATGGTAAAGGTTTGAAGCTGTGAATAATTTCAAAGGTTGGTTGGTCTGTTGTTTGAGAATGGGTTGGGGATTGATATGGTGTGTTTGGCAGGTTCAGTAAGTAAGGAGGTACATGTTGTGGTATGTATGGTACATGGAAAGGTAGGTCTTGGGTTGGGATGATAGGTTGGTTTTGGTTAAGATTTTGGTTAAGGTTTTAGGTTTGAGGTGGGCTTTGGGTTTGGATTAATGGCTGGTTTAGGGTTTGGGTTAGTGGTGGTGGTGGGATATGTGTTGGTGGGGATGGGATATGTGTTGGTGGGGATCGTATATAGGGTTCATTGGCTTGGTTTTGGGGTGGGGATGGGGTTTGTTGTTGTGGTGAGCTATTGGGTGTGGCTAGTAGTGTAGGTAAAGGTTGGTTTAAAATTTCCCCATGTGCCCCTGCATCAACATCAGCGATATTCACTTCAAGTCCTCCTTCTCATCTATCTCCTTCATCATTACCATTATCTCCTCCATCATCAGAATCATCATCCTAACCATCATCATTCTCATCAACCTCCTCCTTCTCAGAAATCACATGAGGTGACTCTGGTACAGGCATTATTTCCAAGTCATGATTCAACAGCCACGGTAAAATATCAAACTCAACATTAGGATTGAAGTTTCATGTGGGAGCCAACTTTGCTATCCTTTTATACACATTTGGATCTTGAAGTAAATGTGTTGTGCCCATGGTTGGCAAATCTTGTAGCACAAGATTGAATATAATATGTTGGAATCTTGGGTAGACCAAGAATTTATCTTTGTTGGGCTTCCTCAGATTAGCAGCCAATCCTTCAAAAATCATCTTCAAAAAATTGAATGGTTGTCTATATACAACTGCCACAGTGGCATTAGCTAGATCACAGCTCATCAAAGTCTAAGAGCCCTTTCGGGTGGTGCATATAATGTGATGTATCATGAACCTGTAAAGGTTAGGGAACATGCCCTTTTTAAACTGACCTCCATGCACATCAACCTGATATTCCATAGTCTCCTGAAAGATAGTCAATAAACGATTTGAGGAGAAATGGATTGGGGCTTCAACTACGTCATTCACCGGCAATATCAGTTTCTCAGTTATCACAATCTCCTGTCAGGCAACAGTAGCCTCTATTCGCCTACCACCGGCAATATCAACAAGTTGGGAAGAGTGCCAGAAATCCAATTGATGGTTTCTATAAATCACCGGGCACTCTGTCAATGAAAAACGTAGATTCGATTGTTGTAGCCACCGTATCATGAATGCTACCTCTTCATTGTCAGGAGTAATTTGGAGTAGAGCGCACATATTGTTATTTTCTCTAATGGGTATGTTGGTTCGGCCATAACTGTCAAACAACAAAAATATATTCAAAGTAGAAATTAGTCATAAAGTTCGCAACTTTGACATTTAATAAGTAACAATTTAAAGAAGAAAAGATTTTCTTTATGAACCTGTTCTTCGACAAATTGTTAACCTACACACAAAAACAGAGAAATTAGTTAAGATGAAAATTAACAGCTCAATTCTTTTAATCAGTTTCGAAAAACAATCAGTTGATGCTTACCGAGTCAGAATATGAGGGCTGAGAAATTTAGGGTAGGAAATTAAAAGAGCGTTTGAGATTCTAGAACGAGAGTGGTAGCAATAATGCAATAATGGAAGGAGGGAGATAAAGTAAAGTGTAAAATTTTTCTAACTCCTCCTTTTATAGTATATTAAATGTATTTTGAAAGTGGGTTTTAAAATAATTTTGTCTTTAGTGTGAGTAAAAGCTGTTAAAATATCTTAGTAAATATCTGTTCTTTTAAAACCTTGCTCGATAAAGTACATCTTTCAAACCTTGCTGGGAAAAGTGCATTCACAAAGCTTGCTACGTAAAGGTTATTTACAAAGCTTTCTAGGTGAAGCCCAGTTATCAGAGCTTGCTCGTTCCAGAATATATTCAAATATTATAAAGTAATTAAAAAATAATCCTAACTAAATAAATTGAAGGAAGCTTACTCGAACTACAAGATTGCTCGAGAAATAAATCACAACAAAAATAATCAAGTATAAATCATCAAATAAGCAACCTTGCTAGGAATCAATAAAGAATCTAAAATAATAACTTAGAAATCTTTCTAATTTTCAACCTTTCTCGAATATCTGAACATCACAAACCTTACCCGAAAATTCTTAAAATAGTTAACAAATATTCATCCAAGTAATTTTTGAAGAAGTTTGCATTATATTTTCTGAAGTTACCAAGTATGTTGGGAGAACACTTGAAATGATTTACCAATTGCCAAGTGTGCCCGAAACATAAAGTGTGCCTGGTAAACAAAGTTTGCCCAAAACACTTGTAATTTCAGAAAATCACATTTTAAAATCATGAACTGTGCTAGACACAAACACATTTCAAAAGTGTACCGATAATATATGAATAAGTCATTTAATCACTGAAAATCACAAAGCTTGCTCGAATAAGTTAAAAATTCAAACAAAACACCAAAGTGTGCTAGAATTGTTTAAAAACATTAAAGCTTGCTAGAATAACCTAGAAACATCAAAGCTTGCTAGAATTGATCAAAAACATTAAAGCTTGCTAGAATAACCTTAGAAACATCAAAGCTTGCTAGAATAACATATTCAGACCTTTTCAAGGTAACATGCAACACTTTTTGACTTAACCCATTATTCAAACTATATTATCAATAAAGATCAATGTTTAAGAGCAAATGGTGTATAATGAGATCAAATTTCAGTCATGTTTCCTTAAATAACATTTTCTTTCTTTTTGTGATGAGATCTCAACATGAGATCATATTGATTAAGTCACCTTTCAATACTTTATTCTTAGCATTACTGTGACTGATCAGGCAGGTTAATAGCAGGTCTAGACTTAGCATGAATTTCAATACATATTGGTGATATGATTAAGGTTCAATTCGTTTGCTTAAGACAAAATGGATAACACTTATTATGCTATGATGCTCCATATCTATTCTCAAGGCTTATTAGGCTTTCTCCAGATCACCCCGAATTGACTCCGACCCCTTGACATTTGGGCAAAACTTTTTAGTGACAGAACATTTAAAATTGAATTGATTTTCTTTTCAAAACTTCAAAAATATGTGAGGTTGAACGTTGGACTTACATGCCACGCAATTCGGACTTACGGCCTTTCATTCAGAATGTTATAGGACTTATATGATTGCCTCCACCCCTGTAGTTCTAATTAACCCTCATGTTTGGATTTTCTTTTAAAATATGTGAACATATATCAACTGTTGGTTGAATAATAATAAAAATTTTGTTCACATTTGTTCTTTGTCATTCATAAGATGATTCATTTTGGTGACCAAATACCAACAGGCTCGTGTAGACTGGAAAATCACTTTTCTGCCCATCATTCGGGAAGATGTATATTGGAACATGCATAGACAACAATGTATCTCCACATTAAGTTTAGCATTTTCATTATGTTTGTATCACCTCAGCTTTTTAGCCTTTTAAATCCATATGATTGGCATAAGTAATCAATTTACTATCATTTCCCATTTAAAGTTGGATCAATTTTCATTGAAAGTCGTCTTAAGCTTCTATAAGCTTTGAACTGAATAATATTATCATGTCTCTTCACTAAACCAACTTGCTCTGTTTTGTCAAAAATGTTTTGAGTAAAATTTTCTTGAAAACATTTCATTTGAGCATGCAATTTTGACACACAAAACATACTTTGACGTCAACAGTGAGTAACATCTTCAAGTCATACTCAAGAACAATCATAACATGAATGGCATCACTAAACAAGCAGACTAATATCATATCAGATTATCCATATAAACTAGTCATCAGATAAGCATACAAATAAATCATTTCATAACACTTATCCTGATATCATACACATTCACTGATAGAAAACCTTAGTATCGAAGACACCTAAGTCACACAGATAGTCATCAAAAGCACATATCAGTTAAGATCAAACACAGTCACCCATCAACATTCACACACATAACACAAAAATAACTCACTCAAGACCATAAAGATAATCAGTTAGCATAGTGAGCACATATCATCAATCAGACTTCATCAGAGTTGATCATTCCTAAGGCTTTCAGGAGAAAGTGGAATCTGGTTCTATCTAGTGTCTTTGTGAATAGGTCAGCCAAGTTGTCACTAGTTTCAACTCTTTTCATATCAATCAATCCTTTCTCATTACAGTCTCTAATGAAATGGTGCCTGATTTCAATGTGCTTGGTCTTGTAGTGTTGAACTGGAGTCTTAACAATAAACAATGCAACTGTATTATCAATAAAGATAGGGGTGTTCAAGAAATTCAAACCTTAATCCAACATTTGATTTTGAATCCAAAGAACTTGTGCACATCAGTTAGAAACAACAATATACTCAGCTTTAGTAGTTGAGATTGACATTGTAGTTTGTTTCTTGCACTGCCATGACACTAGCCTGTCTCCCAGAAATTGTCAACCTCCAGATGTGGACTTTCTACTCAGTTACATCCATCATAGTCACTGTCAGTATAAGCAATTAGATCAAAGGCATGGTTCTTTGGGTACCATATCCCCAAATCAGGTTTCCCTTTCAAGTATCTAAAAATCCTCTTGAAAGCAGTCATGTGAGACATATTTGGACTTGATTGGAATCTTGCACAAACACAGACAGAAAACATAATGTCTGGCCTTGAAGCAGTCAGATACATTAGAGATCCAATCTTTGCTCTGTACTCATGTTCATCAACAGGCTCCCCCTTTTCATCTGCAATCATCTTTTCATTTGTGTCCATCGGAGTTGAAGCAGTCTTGAGGTCTTGACATTTGAATTTGTTCATAATGTCCTGCACATACATTGATTGACATATGAATATGCCATCTTTCTTTTGCTGAATTTACAGACCCAGAAAGAAATTCATTTCATCCATTGAGTTTATGCAGTACTTTGACTTCATTACTTCCTCAAATTCAATGCACATTTGTTCATTTGTGGAACCAAAGATGATATCATTTACATAAACTTGTAGAAGGAGTAAATCTCTCTCTCTCTCCTTTTGTACAACAGGGTCTTGTCAATTCCTCCCCTTTGAAAGCCAAATACAAGCCTATGATTTGATAACTCATCATACCAAGCCTTTGAAGCTTGATGTAAACCATAAAGAGCTTTGTTTAGTTTATATACTCTATGTGGAAAACCAGGATCCTCAAAGCCTTGTGGTTGAGCCACATACGCCTCCTCTTCAATTTTTCAATTTAGAAAGGCAGATTTAACATCCAATTGAAACACTTTAATATTCTTTGAAGCAGCATAGGCCAGAAAGATTCTGATAACTTCTAGCCTTGCCACTGGTGTACACGTTTCCTCAAAATCAATACCTTCCTCTAGTAAGCAGCCTAGTGCAACTAGTCTAGCTTTGTTCTATATAACAATCCCTCTCTCATCCCTATTGTTCCTAAAAATCCATTTGGTTCCAATGGCATACCTATTCCTTGGATTGTCTACAAGTTCCCACACTTGTAGATTTCTGAATTTAGCCAACTCCTCTTGCATTGCTTCTACCCAACTGTTGTCTTTTAAAGCTTGAACAATGTTCTTGGGTTCAACTTGAGATAGAAAGCATGAGTACAAACAGATGTTTGCAGTTTCAGATGCACTTCTTGTAACTCTTTCATTAATGTCCCCAATGATATTTTTAGGTGGTTGATTTCTTTCAACATAGGAAGTCTGCACAATTAAATCAGTAGACACACTTGAATCCAGATTCGTATCATTGAGATCAGGTTCATCAATGACCAAATCATTTTTTGCATCATAAAATTCAGTTGCTTCATCAGTGAACTGTTGTGAAGTGGACACATTATTTCTAATATTCATGTTTTGAAACAAAATTTCAAATCTTACCTCTCTTGTAGCCTGTTCTTGACATTGATCTTGTTGGTTGCTAGGAACTTCCTCATTCAAGACATGATCAGCTTGATCCTCTTGATTTTATTGGTTACCATGTTCTTGATCATGTCCTTGATCATGACCTTGGTCTTGATCTTGAACTTTATTTTGAACTTGTTCATTTTCAGCAGTTGAGGGATCCTTAATAAATCTATACTCAATCCTTTTACCAGCAACCTTGGACCACAGTTTTTCCAAATCAACCTTCTTCTTAGAATTCACTTCATGCACACTGGTTTTGTGTGACATTTGAGACAAAACGAGGTATACATTATTCATTATGTAGCGAGTAAAATCGGTTAATTTGAAGCGATTAAATGAGTAACCGACTGTTACTGACTAAGACCCGTATTGTCACACCCCACCAAAGCGAAAACGCGGGTGCGCGACGTTCATGGATAATCACAGCTATTGATTAACGTGGTGATCCTACATGCGATGCGATGCTTGTAAATGTCCACAAATATCTTCCTTAATTTAATAACCGGAAAAACATACTTAAAAGTCAACATAATGTTGGTGAGTTCACAGGTTATAAATGCATGATTAAACTCGTTGTTTTGAAAATATTGTGTTTCAAATGTTTAAAATGCATAAAACAAGTTATGATTTCTCAAATATATGGTTTCTTGATTTAAAACATTTATCAAAAGCTTATGTTTTCATGACAAAAACGTGGTTTAAGACTTGTTCATGTTTACGTAAATAAAACGTAGATGAAAGTTATTTATGTTTTCATGATTAAAATGTACATAAAGACTTATTTATGAAGTTGAAAACATTGTTTGTTATGAGTAAGTTTTCCTGATGAAATCAATGTCCAAAAAGTTTACGCTTACGAACATAAAAGCCCTTTAATATATAAGTGAGTATATGCAATGAAATACGATATATACGATAACCTAAACAAGATTGATAATCCTCCGTAGACTAGCTAAGAATACGAATTAATATATGACAATGAGCCAATAATCAAACCCAAATCCATATGTATGCCCGGTAACCGTGCCATCACGGTGTGAATTATAGAATATATGTTCCCATTAACACGTCGGTTAGAGCGACTAACCATGAGCGGGGAATCAATCCCGATAGTACTACCCACATATTCCTCGGCTAAACCCATAGTTAATGATTATAGAATGTATTGATCCGAAGATCTTAAGGGCCTTGTGTAACTCATGCTCATATAAAGATTCTATGCCTTGCTTACTAACTATCGAATACAATAATTTTATGTAAGGTTGTCAAATAGGTTTATGTAACGTTACGAAATAAGTGTATTTAAAGTTATCAAATATGTTTATGCAAAGTTACTAAATAAGTTTATGAAACGTAATCATATAATTTTATGAAAAGTTACTAAATAAGTTTATGATGCGTAATCATATAAGTTTATGAAAAGTTACTAAATAAGTTTATGAAACGTAATCAAACAAGTTTATGAGAAGTTACTAAATAAGTTTATGCAAATTTACTAAGTCCATGCAAAGTTATAAAATAAGTTTAGTATGTTTCTCCCCCTAGTTTGTAAAATAATAAAAGAGAAAAGGGACCGTGAAACTCACCTAAGTGTCGATAAGTAGTGATGACAAAATATATGGGCGGTATCCGACCTAAGTGTGACCACTAGACAAGCCAAGTGAAGATTTCTAGGAAAATAAGATGAGCTCCAACACTAGTACTTGGTTCCAACTCTTAAAACTTGAATCTTCTTCGTAGACATGCTTAGCCCTTACCAAACGTATCATGACAGGACCGTGAGAAGGTGACAGCGGGCTGCCGTGGTGGTTTAAGGTGAGAGTTACGTTGTCGTATGGTGGTTTAGGGTTGGAACCGTGAATGGTGAAGTTGGTGGTGGCTTAAGGATGGGGGTCAATTAAGGGTGGTGGTGGCCATCGTTTAAGAAACAGAAGAGGGAGAGGTGTGCATGTAAGAATGTTCTGATTGCTAGAAAGTTATGGTTTGGTTCTAAGTGCTTAAGGTTCGTTATATATGGTTACTACTCATGCCTTGGCATTTATGTGAGACTGCTTGGTGTGGGAGTGCATGGAAATGAGGAATGGGTTAAAAGTACTTTTCAATGCTTGACTAGCATCTAGCCTATGTTTTTGCAAAAAAAACTTTTATGTAGTATCTTATTTTAACCCTTTAATGCCTAGTACTTTAATTTTGACTTTCTCTTAGTCAAGTTGATGCTTTATAGGGGATTTGGTCTGTGCACTCTTGTAGCTAATCGGTCAAGAGTGTGTAGTTGACTTTTGCTTTTCTTCTTGGTTAATTTATCTTTAACATCTTTTTGGTGAAAGACTTATACCTAAGACATATTTTTCTTCCTTCCTTTTTGTTGATAGAATTACCATAGAAAATTTGTATGCATGGCATTTGATTCCCTACTATGCTAGATGACAAATACTCTATGTGTGTGTATTTCGTAGGGTGGGTTGAGAGAATGGTGAAATTTGACTATTCTTTCTAACTATTTATTTGTTTTCATTAGCCTAGTTAATGTAAGGTTTTAAATATGGCAAGTTCTTCTTAATGAGTAGCAAAACAGTGATATTTACTTTTTCACCTTTTAAATGAAATGTCTGGGTTGGCATATGCATGTGTATGCATTTTGTCTATAACTACGCAACACCTGGGAACGCATCTTTTGAGATTATTATGTGTTATTTGGATATTCCTTTGGGTTGTATTAATTTAGCGTTGAAGTTATTTTTAAATTATTAGTTTTGACGTACTCTCATATATAGTCGTAATATGCATTTGTTTACATCGGGTTGTTCATCAAACTACAAAGTATCGTTACGTTTCGGACACGGTACAGAGTCGCTATATATATAGTCTCACCAATGTCGGGTGTTTGCACGCGTGAAATGCTAATCCTATAATTACATGGAGTTTACTAGACTTTAAATGAAATAATAAACATGCATATGTTTTAAGGATCTTGGGTTCAATAATAATGTTTAATTATCACTAATAAATTGTACGGATATTACGGGTTGTCACATTCTCCCCTTGTTAAGAGAATTTCGTCCCGAAATTCAGTTGACGTCGAGGTCTGAACCGAGTCATTTGGGTGAATTTATGACTATAATAAAACGAAATAGAGAGACGTGTATGCTTATGAAGAAGGAATCATAATAGTCCTTTGTCTTACACGATGAACACGACGGTTCTTTTTTTTTTTCAATATTGAAGAATACATTTCAAGGAAATGTGTTTACTAGGTTATGGGAAGATCCGAAATTTCGAAGGTGCGCCAAATAAAGATGCCTTGTACATCTTTTTGTTTTATAATCGAAATTGGATGGTGAAACTGCGTCATGAATCCGTTGTCATAGGGTCACCCAAGGAGACGTTTGATGTTGGGTTACGACAGGAATCTATATATATTGAATGTAGACTTATCGAACTCTGAGGTTTTAAATATAAGGAACTAGATGAATCGAGGAATTACACGTAAACGAAATGAGACTCAGCGGATTATAATGGTTAAACATGGAAGTATAGATTTGTGCGGAAGCAAGGTGACGGTAGAATGTTGGATTAACATGTCTAAAATGATTCGAGTATTACTTAATAAGTTTTGAGATAGATATTTGGTCCACAACTATAAGAAATTCATTCGTAAACTTCTCCTTTTTCTAAAATATATAATGTCGATAGAGTTTAAAGGGTTAGTTATTATGAAAATCTAGTTGATTAGTACTTTAAAGTTTCGTTAGTCTTATAAGTGTTATCAAAATTTTCTTAAAGAACCAATACGACGTTTTGAAAATTCGTCTTTGAAATATAACATGTTTGTGTATAGCTGGTAGTTTCGAACAAATAAGTGTTTAGATTTTTAATTTGTGGAAAGTGGGTAGTATGTGGATCTTTTTTAAAAAAAAATCGAACTTGGGAGTTTATGCAAGCAAGAATGTGAGTGCTAGAATATAAGTATTTAGTATAAAAATGATTTTTTTCTTCAAAAAAAAATAACTAAAAATATGTGACACTTAAAGAATTTTGGTTTTAAGCCTCATATAAAGCTAGTCGATAGCTAAGAAAATTTAGACTTGACAGTCATATAAGGATTAAGTGTTTAAGACTGATGCTAGATTTGATGATGGAGTCATACTAAAGAATGTAAAGGGAATGCATGAGTATATTGAATTTGCTTTATACGTAAGAACCTCATATGCATAAAAAAAATGATGAGATAAAATTTAAAATTTTATTTAAGGAAAGACTGTTCAACAAACATTAAAATGATAGATATAGGATTTTTTTTGTCATCATGTTTGATTAATTTAATGGTCGGTGGATGCTAATTAAAGTGTTGTCATGGCGGTTAACACTTTTTTTTAACTCGACGATGAGAGGAAGTTGTAATGCTAACGATAGGCGTAAGGATCATGGCGCTAACAATACTCATCAGAAAGAATATTGGATTTATCGAAGTATGAAATGGATGGAATGAAATAATCAATAGGTTGCATAAAGGCAGTTTGAAACATGGAAGAGGGTTTCAACGAACGTATAGTACATTCGGATTGCTAATCTTGTTACTAATGTATACTGAAGACGTCAGAAGTTTTTTTTTTCGCAAGTATGAAAATCTTAGATGGTACAAACGATGAGAAATCATACGCAAAGAATTTGGATTATAGGGGTGCGATTCCGTTTACAAGGGAAAACTAGGATTTTTTTTTATTGTATTACACCATACGGTATGTCGATTAATTCTAAGTCGAGTCACCTCAATTGTAGGTCATAGCCATCTAGCGAAAGGAGATAGGGGAGCCACAAAGTGACTTGTGCTATACTGTAGAGCACATGGGAAAGTGGTAGAGAGCTATATTATAAATGAAATTTTTTCCTTGTTACTTTGTGGTGAAGTAACGAGTTACAAATCGTTTGGATCATATCGACTCGGTTAAGGAAACCCATAAGCCAAGAGATGATTTTAGCAAAATGCATAACCGGTCTTGTTGATGAGGGCAAAATAGAGAAATATTCGTAGGTTGGCATAGGGTATTGTTTTGGTTATCATTCGTTTATATAAAGACTAGTTCTCGGTTAATGAACTTACGATTTGGGACTATATGAACATGTGCTCGAACCATAGAATTCGCTAGGCTTTTCATTCACGGTTTCTCTTATTATGCGTGCACTCATAATAATAATTTGCCTTGCATGATTGTTCGGGCGCTTTCAAATTTCGAGCTCCTGGTTCAAGGAACCGAGGTATTCATTTAGTTTCATTCTCGCAAATCGAATATTAAGGAAAGTAAAAGTTTTAGCCAATTATTGAAGTTTTAAAGGATGGAATGGACGAGAAGGGTCCACTAGGTGTGTCCTCGAGTTAGAAAGATGCGGAAGCTTTGTCTGGACGCCGAAAGAATCCACTTAACATTAGATGCGTGGAAACACAACTTTGAGTCGTTAATCGTATAAGTATCCATTCACTTTAAGGGTGCAAGAGCAGATGCGGGAGCAAGGACTAGCGCATTACATTCTGCAGTAGCGTGGCGATCGGGAGCCGATTTATTGTTTGCAGTGTTGAGGAAAAGTGCTCAGAGCGAGTGAATGTTGAGGACGACATCTTTGTGACATTAATATATGTAAAGTAAAATATTATGTATGCTATCTAAATGCAAATGCAATGAAAATGTTTTTAATGAGTCATTTAGTTATAGACTAGACCCTCTAGTTCACTATATCCAATGGCTCTTATACCAATCTGTCACACCCCGCCAAGGCGAAAATGCGGGCGCGCGACGTTCATGGATAATCACAGCTATTGATTAACGTGGTGATCCAACATGCGATGCGATGCTTGTAAATGTCCACAAATATCTTCCTTAATTTAATAACCTGAAAAACATACTTAAAAGTCAACATAATGTTGGTGAGTTCACAGGTTATAAATGCATGATTAAACTCGTTGTTTTGAAAATATTGTGTTTCAAATGTTTAAAATGCATAAAACAAGTTATGATTTCTCAAATATATGGTTTCTTAATTTAAAACATTTATCAAAAGCTTATATTTTCATGACAAAAACGTGGTTTAAGACTTGTTCATGTTTACGTAAATAAAACGTAGATTAAAGTTATTTATGTTTTCGTGATTAAAATGTACATAAAGACTTATTTATGAAGTTGAAAACATTGTTTGTTATGAGTGAGTTTTCCTGATGAAAACAATGTCCAAAAAGTTTACGCTTACGAACATAAAAGCCCTTTAATATATAAGTGAGTATATGCAATGAAATACGATATATACGATAACCTAAACAAGATTGATAATCCTCCGTAGACTAGCTAAGAATACGAATTAATATATGACAATGAGCCTATAATCAAACCCAATCCATATGTATGCCCGGTAACCGTGCCATCACGGTGTGAATTATAGAATATATGTTCCCATTAACACGTCGGTTAGAGCGACTAACCATGAGTGGGGAATCAATCCCGATAGTACTACCCACATATTCCTCGGCTAAACCCATAGTTAATGATTATAGAATGTATTGATCTGAAGATCTTAAGGGCCTTGTGTAACTCATGCTCATATAAAGATTCTATGTCTTGCTTACTAACTATCGTATACAATAATTTTATGTAAGGTTGTCAAATAGGTTTATGTAACGTTACGAAATAAGTGCATTTAAAGTTATCAAATATGTTTATGCAAAGTTACTAAATAAGTTTATGAAACGTAATCATATAACTTTACGAAAAGTTACTAAATAAGTTTATGATGCGTAATCATATAAGTTTATGAAAAGTTACTAAATAAGTTTATGAAACGTAATCAAACAAGTTTATGAGAAGTTACTAAATAAGTTTATGCAAATTACTAAGTCCATGCAAAGCTATAAAATAAGTTTAGTATGTTTCTCCCCCTAGTTTGTAAAATAGTAAAAGAGAAAAGGGGCCGTGAAACTCACCTAAGTGTCGATAAGTAGTGATGACAAAAGATATGGGCGGTATCCGACCTAAGTGTGACCACTAGACAAGCCAAGTGAAGATTTGTAGGAAACTAAGATGAGCTCCAACACTAGTACTTGGTTCCAACTCTTAAAACTTGAATCTTCTTCGTAGACATGCTTAGCCCTTACCAAACCTATCATGACGGGTCCGTGAGAAGGTGACAGCGGGCTGCCGTGGTGGTTTAAGGTGAGAGTTACGGTGTCGTATGGTGGTTTAGGGTTGGAACCGTGAATGGTGAAGTTGGTGGTGGCTTAAGGATGGTGGTCAATTAAGGGTGGTGGTGGCCATCGTTTAAGAAACAGAAGAGGGAGAGGTGTGTTTTGATTGCTAGAAAGTTATGGTTTGGTTCTAAGTGGTTAAGGTTCGTTATATATGGTTACTACTCATGCCTTGGCATTTATGTGAGACTACTTGGTGTGGGAGTGCATGGAAATGAGGAATGGGTTAAAAGTACTTTTCAATGCTTTGACTAGCATCTAGCCTATGTTTTTGCAAAAAAAACTTTTATGTAGTATCTTATTTTAACCCTTTAATGCCTAGTACTTTACTTTTGACTTTCTCTTAGTCAAGTTGATGCTTTATAGGGGATTTGGTCTGTGCACTCTTGTAGCTAATCGGTCAAGAGTGTGTAGTTGACTTTTGCTTTTCTTCTTGGTTAATTTATCTTTAACATCTTTTTGGTGAAAGACTTATACCTAAGACATATTTTTCTTCTTTCCTTTTTGTTGATAGAATTACCATAGAAAATTTGTATGCATGGCATTTGATTCTCTACTATGCTAGATGACAAATACTCTCTGTGTGTGTATTTCGTAGGGTGGGTTGAGAAGATGGTGAAATTTGACTATTCTTTCTAACTATTTATTTGTTTTCATTGGCCTAGTTAATGTAAGGTTTTAAATATGGCAAGTTCTTCGTAATGAGTAGCAAAACAGTGATATTTACTTTTTCACCTTTTTAATGAAATGGTTGGGTTGGCATATGCATGTGTATGCATTTTGTCTATAACTACGCAACACCTGGGAACGCATCTTTTGAGATTATTATGTGTTATTTGGATATTCCTTTGGTTTGTATTAATTTAGCGTTGAAGTTATTTTTAAATTATTAGTTTTGACGTACTCTCATATATAGTCGTAATATGCATTTGTTTACATCGGGTTGTTCATCAAACTACAAAGTATCGTTACGTTTCGGACACGGTACAGAGTCGCTATATATATAGTCTCACCAATGTCGGGTGTTTGAACGCGTGAAATGGTAACCCTATAATTACATGGAGTTTACTTGACTTTAAATGAAATAATAAACATGCATATGTTTTAAGGAGATTGGGTTCAATAATAATGTTTAATTATCACTAATAATCGACTTTTAACAGTCGAAAAACACGCAAAAGGCATTTTGGCCAAAGAGTTAGATTCTGGAGATTTTGCAGGAGCTATGTCATGGTATTGTGACCACTTGGAAATATTATCGGATTTTTCGGATGTTGTTTGGTATAAACGGGCTATTTATTACTTAATTATAACACATTAAATGAATTTTCATAAATAGATAATTAATCACAAAAGTTATAAAGAAATTTTTATAAAATTCTTCATACTTTAATTTATTTTTACCAAAATTTTCATAATTTATATATAAGTGCACAATTAGTTATGATTAATCAAAGATTTAAATTATATTTGTTTTAACGAAACCGACTGTTTTGTGTTTAACGAACTGACTGGTATGTCAAAATATGAAAAGTAGTCAAATATCATAGTTTTGGATGAATTTGATAAATTGAACTTTTTACGATATTTTCGGACAATTCTGGTGTATTGTACGCGTTTTGTACAATCAAACCCGTGTGAAAACGGAAACGAACCCTGCGATGGAAACTTCAAAATTCTATCATAAATCGAATCATTTTTTATCAATCAATATGTTTACTTAAGTTTGTTTGATCTTACCTGATCCCTAAACGCATAAACGATCAACTTGGCCAGGCACGGAAAAAGGTGAAACTGAGCCAAGTCTAATTTTAAACATTTCATAGTATACAACGTCACAATCTAAGACTATGGTCATGTTCTGGGCAAATACCCAGACTAGTTATACAGCCCAATTTAGCTTAAACACTATACTAGTATTAACAGTACGATACCGATTATAGGATTCAAGCTATAATCGAGACACATTACTTACTGACACGTATTACCAGCTTGAACTACACTAAGGTGAGTTTCACGACCCCAATTTCTAAACTGTTTAACGAACTTTTGGGGTGGAAAGCATGTTTACGTATACTTATGTACTTGAAAACTTATTATGATGTGAATTATCTAAGTGCTAACACTTGAAAGGCCTCCCACACGAGTGATTAACTACGAGCCGAAGGCATGTGAATAGTACTATTGGTTTGACAAACCCAATTGACGAGTCGTAGGGGTATGTCGGAACATGTTTATTATCAATTGCACATGACCATGCGAACTTTTGTAACATGCTATGTGGTGTTAGACATAGTACATACTTGAAGCAAATAGAGCCAATGTGGGCATAGGAAGTGCGTGGGCAGAAGAGGCCACGTAATGAGAACCGGTCGAGGATTCACTTGTGGCTTAGTATAATTACATCACATATTTACAAAACATGAATACTATGATTACGTATACTGGTTTTCGTTCGTACTTGTGAAACTTGAAACTCACCAACTAGACGTAGTTGACCCGTTTTAACATGCTTTTCAGGCAAGGCCAAGTTGGAATGATTGCTACGTGCTCGGTGCTAAATTCTGAAGTTGAATCGTTGTAGATAGATACGAGTATATATTAAAGAATAAGCATACAAGAGAACTGGTTATGTGTTTTCGCCTAGTTTGTAAACTTAGTACCTACCAATGTAATAAGATGTAAATTAGTTTGTTGAATTTCTTTATAACCAATGTGGTTGATACCAGTATTATCTGTTACATTCCCGTATTACGCTTCCACAACTACCTAGTCGGGGTGTGACATTGTGTAAAAAGTTTCATCAAAGTCTTCAGGATATATCTTGAAAGACTTGATTAGCTTCTCAAGATCAAATAGCCATGATGCTCCATCCACTATATTAAATTGATTTTCATTAAATGACATCAGAGGACTCAATCATACTCAAATGGTTCCAGTGCGCGTCCATCTTCAAATAAAGATGCTCCTGAAACACTGGAACAATATCTTGCCGCCCCTCCAAAGACAGCCGAACAAAGTGAGAGAATACAAAGAAGATTTTTATAATGAAGAACTCAAACCAGAATGTGGAATCTGAATAAATTCATCATTGAATTCAACAAGGGATTTTCTGACAAGTATGGTGATCGATCAGGCGTCGTGTCATGGGGATTTAATATCCACAAAGCAATGTGGTGGGTAAAAAGGAGGTCTGGCAATACTGAATACTACATGAAGATGAAAGATTTTGGGTCATGGACAAGGGTTAACCTTAGTGACTTGATAAATGCTCCTTTTCACAACCCCAACAACGACAAAAAGGCTATCGATTTCTGGAACTCTTTGAGGAATCAGTTGATCGAGGGTTCCCAAATATGACCACTGCTAAATCATTTTTGAAGAAAGAAAGAGGGGTCCGAGATCCAAAGACGGGGAAGACAATGGTCAATGTAATGTGGCCGGCAACTAAAAAGGCAAATCACATTCCGCTTTCTACTAGAATTCCCGATGGTGCTTTGGATAAGATGAAGTTCTGTACATATGATGGTGAGACAGCAACATTCTTCATTCATCTACAAACAGAGCGGTTTCGATTTGTTGATCCACACGACTTACTGAAGTTCGGTGAAAAATACATTAAAACCCTTAGCAACTTCCAACTCATGACGGAACCATTGTATGAGTCGGCTGCCAATTAGTAAACAAGAATGGTTGGATCGATTATCCTCACGGGTTTATGGGCTGGTGCTTACAAAGAGGCAGACGCAAATGTTCTTGAACACGATTTATGTTGAAGATACAAACCAAGGGGGAGATTGTTGGGCCATTATAATATGGTTTGTACTTGGTTTGGGCTTATGTTGTAAACCGAGATCACATGGATCTTGGTGGGCTTTTAGGTAGTATTGGGCTTATATGTAGTCCCTATATAAACCGTGTAATTAGGTTTACTATGGGGTTATATGTGTGAAACAAAATAGAGAGAAACGAGTGAAGTATTGGTTGTTTTGTAACTCATTGTTCTTAAGCACCAGACGTTTAATATACGTGTGTTTTGAAGCAGATTCATTGTTTTATTATTGTGTTTGTTTGCATCATAATGAATCCACTCGTGTTAGTTTCTGCCCAATCACGAGATTAGGTGATATCACATTAAAATATCCGTTCAAAGGACTTACACTCGCTTCCTGCAGTTGATCATTAATGATCTGATTCCTGATTCGGTTGTTGATCCGACATTGGTAAATGATGTAATGGTTTTCGAGCACGTGTCGGAGGATACAATGAAAAGTATGAAGTCTTATCAAACACAAACTCTTGAAGACAGGCCGAGGTTTAAAAGGTTGATTGGTCATCTGGCGAGACCTAATTATGAATGTCCATCTAATGATCGTTGGATCCACGACGATTCCGATTCTGAACATGAATATGGACAAGGTGGGAACAATGACGGTGATAATAGTGGTGACGGAGGAAATGGAGGAAATGGGGGAGATGGTAGTGGTAAAGCGGTTGAGGCAGCTAGTTCTGAGGCTGCTAAACGGAAAACAAAGGGTAAAGCTCCTATGAAAGAACAACCCAAGAAGATGAGGACTCGCAGGGGAAGTGGTGTGGAGATTGGTGAGTTTGAACCAAGGAGTACCGGTGGTATCTATTGTTATTAGTACCCCGGCTACCACATTGACGAAAACAGCTTCATCTGATCCGAGATTCGCCTCGATTCCACAGTCGATGTTGTCTCCTATGCCAGCCTCTCCTATCACTACTATTGCTACAACTCCCTCCCCATCTATGATGACAATCCAGCCTTCGGATTTATCTTTTATAAGGTTTAGTCATCCTGAAAGTCTGGTGCAGCCAGTGCCTCCTACATTTCATTCTTTGACTGTTCCACAACAAATGAATATGTTGTTATGTTTAATACATCTCGAGGTAAGCCAAATGGTTGTTGATCATTAATTGCATGATCAAATGTGGATGGATCAACGCAGAATGTTGAGCCACATCTCTTACTTCCATGAAGAGAATCGTGAGCTTCGCGCCATTGTTACTACTCAGGGGGGAGAAGCTGAAAGAGCAGGAAAACGTTATCCTTAAACTCACGACTAAAGATGATATGTTGAAAAAATTGAAGGATAACGTTGACGAGAAAGACAACGATTGTATGAGTGGTGGAGAGCAGAAATAATATGTAAGTCCATCTACTAGTGGTGTTGAAACTGAGGGTAATGATCAGCAACTGGTAGTGTATCAATAAACTACTAACGTGAAGCCAATTGAGTCGATCAAAGCCAACACCATTTTATTTATGGACAACGAGCGTGGTGTTGTCATGAGCACGGCTAACGCATATGAGATCAAGGAAGGAGAGTTTGTTGACTATGCTTTGTCCCGAGATCAAATCTCGTTATTGCTTGGTTTGAATCATGAGGAATTAGATGCGTTGGAGAACGACAAGGATGCGGAAGTGATAGATGATGATGAGGTAAGGTTTAACACGATTATCCCATCTCGGGATATGTCGTTTAATTATGATGACGTTGAAGTTAAGGATGTGACAGCTGAGGAATATCCTGATTTATACACGCATAACAATGTTGATTATGGTGTTCCATTCTTCACCAATGAACATGTACAAGCAGCTGAAGAGCATCTTGAGAAGAAAACAAAGAATAAAGAGAAAGTATATGAAGGTGGATCAAGTTTGAAGGATTCAGCATAGTCGAATGATCCAACATTTGAGGGTTTGTTCGAGGTACGCAATAAAGCTCGATTTTCAAAAATGATTGAAGTTTATAGACATGCGGATCAAGAAAACCATAAGTATATCAAATGTCTGTCAACGGCTCACCAAATGACTACGTTCAAAGCTGTGACGACCGTCAACGGAGATATTGTGTCGTGGGTTTACGATTCCGGTCTTAAATAATGTATAATTAAGTGGGAGCATGGTGTTTAGTACTATCAATACATCACCGATGCTCTCACATTGCCGAGGTGAGATTTACATATGCTAGAAAACCGGCCATTCATGAATCGTGGTGGAAATCAATTGGCAGGATGGTTTCATCAGCACCTGCTATTTGAGGTAAATCATGGTTTTAAATTTTTTTGAGCCACAGGTTCCGATGAGAAAGTACATCGACAAGATAGATCCAAAAAAAGGCTGGAGGAAACTTGTGTTGAAGGTAAAGCCACCTTGAACGATGAAACGAGCGCGTGTTAAGACTTTCCTCCAAGGTCTTTACAAGACATTCAACCGATGGTATTATGACAACCGCACCGGTAAAGCTGTTATCGTACTAGGTACGGGATTGAAGACGGGGTTCATACGGGGAATTGATCCGATGTGATTGGTCATATTATCTGATTCGAACAACGACGTGTTATTTAAGAATGTGATACATTTTGCCGAAGCTAAAGATTATGAAAGTTCTATGAAATTCCAATGTGTCATGCGTTATTGAAACGCGTTTGGGATTCATAGTTGTGCAGACTGGAAGACGAAGAGGTTCAAATGATCAAAGACAAAGAGCACTAGATGAGGGGGAGTTTGTTAGTACATTCTTTATTCGTCTCTGTCTTTAATCGTCTTGTAATTTATATTATTAATGTAAAAGGGCATTTTGGTCATTTCACCAGTCCATTCGTTATGTATATGTGGTCATTCTTTAAGTATGTTTAACGAATGAACCCATACATTATTATTATTAGCCATTCGTTAAGGATGTTTAACAAATGAGTCTAATCTTTATGATTATAGTACCACTCGTTATGGAATGTTAACGAATGAGGTATAGCGAATGAGTCATTCGCTATACTAATAAGTTAAGTTAGAGATTGAAGAAGAATGATCCCTATTCGTTATGGCATGTATAACGAAAGAGACTCATCTTCTATATATAGTCTATATGCATATCATAAATTAACAAGTATGATTATATTATTCTCTGAGTGTCGCTACTTTACCAATTTGCTCTCTCAACACTCACAATCTTCGTTAACGTATTCAATCACCTCTAACATATCGCAGAACTAGATCCGTAGTTATGATCTGAAATCGATTCTTCCGTAATAGGTTTCTCAAGAATGTCATATTTCCATTAATTCTTGGAATCGTTATTGCAAAGGCCCGACTCACAGTTCTCTCCCCCCTTTTAGTTACTACGAGAACTTGTCATACACTCTTGCTTTGAGGTGAAGGAGTAAAAACAAAATAAGGGAATTCTCAGGAATTTCCGATAAATGAAAGAATAATAGAGGATTTTATAAAAAAAATTAAGCTAGAAAATATTATGAGAGTAATACGTAGCCTCGGAGTTAGTGTGTGTGATTACATGATTAAATAATAAAATTAATAAATATTAAATAAGTTGGAAACCATTTAAATAAACATATAAGGCCACAAATAAGCATGTATAGTAGGGGTGTGTTTTTTAACCGTACCCGGATAACAAACCTGAACTAAAGCGACCTGAGACTCGTATAACTCGAACCGAATTCACCCGACCGATTAAACTCCTAACCCGAACCCGATATAAAATATTTGGGTCGGTATTTGGGTTGAAATACCCAAATTTGGATTAACCCGAATAACCCGAAGTATAATACATCGATGCATGTATCCCAAATATTTATAGGGTATTTTAGCAATGAATTAACAGATTGACCCTATGCATTCTTGTTCGGTTGTTCTCAAGACTCCAATTAATATTGGATCTATCACATTTGATCACAATGTATTAATTACCATAAAGCATGTTGAGAGTGTATCTTCAATTCAAAAACTTAAATAATATAGTATTTAAACCAAATATTTATTGGGCATGTTTCTTCAATCTACACAAGTATAGATCCACAGGCTACAACACACCATCCCGTCTAATGCATGCATGTATGATAAATTTCATGTTTTGCTAAATAATATATGTTATTGTTGAATATGGTTGTTTGTTATGGTTTTATAACGGCTTGGAATATGGTTTTTTTTTTAATTTATGATTTATGATATTGCTAATGGTGGATAATATTTTTTTAATTTGTTAAACCCGAAGCCCGACCCGAATTTACCCTACCCATTTAACCCAAAAGCCGAATAAACTGAACTTATTTGGGTCGTTATTGGGTCAATTTGCTTTGAGCTCAAACCGAAAAACCCGGCCCGAACAACCCGAAACCCGAATAAATATCCCGAAGAACACCCCTAATGTATATTGTACTAAGCATGCTACTAGTCAATTTCTCATCACGAATCTTATAGCCTTCGGCTCTTATACCAGTCTATCACACCCCAATCTAAGGCGAAATTTCGGGGCGCAAATTGTTGCTTCACTGCTCACAAGACACTATCATGCAAAATTTATATGACAATATTTAATTTATTTATTTAAGTTCAACCAAGTTCAATACAAAAATAACCAAAAATAAATAATGTAATATCAACTTATCTTTTTATTTATGAGTTAAATACTTTTCTAAATGATCTTTAACCTTCAATTCAAACAAAAGAGTAACCTGCAATATGCGTACAAGATAAACATATTTTTCAACAACACATGTTGAGTAATTAATCACCAGATATTTTGATGATGAATATAATATGTAAAAAGTAAATAAGAAAATCAATTGTGAGTATCAAAAATTAAATAATGAGCAAATAATTGATGTCGTTTGACCATTGTCTTGCGAATTGGGCTCTGACTACTTATACAAAAGAAATACAAACAATGGTGTCGGTTGACCATTGCCTTGAAAATCAGGCTTTGGCTACTAAGATGGCGTATGATCATATTGACTTGCTAAACTTCGTATGGACCTCTCCGAATGCGATAAAATAAACAAGTAAGTAAGTAAGTCTTTAGAATTTTATCATTCAACAAAACAAGTCATGATTTGCTAGTTTAATGTAATCAATGAGTATAAAGTAGGTACGCATAAACTCCCAAAGTGTTTGAAAGCAGTAAAACAAGAGGAGTGATTACTCACCATAATTATTGATGAGTTAAACAATAAAATATGACTAATAAACAAGTTATGAGCCTTTAACGTGCTAACTGATCCAACACAAATAGACTTGGAATTTTGAGACAGTGAACTATAATTAAAACCGAGAATAATGCAATTGGAATCAGATTAAACGGATATAAAGAACTCAAGTTATGATATTTTAAAGATTTAAGTGAGCTGGTACTGTTCAGAATCCAAACTTCGAGTCGGTGTCGGGTTCTGGCTAGTACACTATAAATTTCAAAACAAACATAAAAGTCTTTTGGCCTAAAAGCTAGTTTTTAACATAAGATAGAGGAAATCGGATAGTCAAATATTTTGACTATTACGCCCTAAAACGGTTCGGGATTAAATTGACCACCGACACCGTCAATCAATGAAATTGAGGGTTTTTTTTAATTAGATGAAAACACATTTTATCATAACACAACTTATTGGATTAATGAATGGAACAAAGATATAAAAAAGGTCGAAGGGCCTTGAAGCTTGAAAGTTAAACCAGAAGATGGAAATTCTTGAAGAAAATAGCATGAAAACATTATGCACGATTTTTAAGAGATGGGGAAATATTTTTCAGTGAGAATTAGTTTTTTGGAATGAGTTTTGATTAAGTATAACATTCAAAAATCGTTTATTAGGTATTAGCTCGATTAAGGAAACCGAATCTTACTACTCTAATAAAAGACTACTATATTTTGCCACTTTTCAACCTCTTATCACTCCTCACCTTTTAACTCATATTCACTAATTTAAACCATATTTACTAAAATGGTATTATTTCGGATCAACCCGCCAAACTAATATTATCCGGATCCGTATATTATTCAACCCATTTGTTTCCCCTTCCAAATAAAAAATCTATGCGCTGCAGACCCTTAATCAGGCGTCGTGACCCCTTCGCTGCCTTCTCCCTTATCTGATTAAACCTATGATACCGTTCGTCTCCACCGTTGATGACGTTCATCTCCGCCGTTGCTTTAGACCCTTCCATTGTGGTTTTCCGATTAGGTAACTTTACACAACCCTGCTTTAGAACAATAAGTGCCTGATATACATCTATTTATACATCTCGAATCCCTTGTAAAGTTGTGTTTCTTTAATGTTTTGAGTTCGGTTTGATTCGTGTTTCGTTTATCTTTTATTAATTAAGGGTTTTGAGTCAAGTAGTTTATATGTTTATCGTGTTTTATATCTTTTGGTGTCTTACATGTTAAACTTAATTCTTTCTATCATTTAATGCGAAGTTTATGTTCGTTTTACTCGTCAATGACTACATGATTAGTTCACTTAGAGTTTTGATTTGTTTTCATGTATATGGTGGCTTTGGAGTCAAGGAAAAGAAGTTCTAGAAGTTTCTCATCGTTACTTGGAGTTCAAGAAAGGGATCTAACATGATTAAATAATAAATAAAAGCAAAAAAACAAAAATTCTCTCCTAAAGGGCACCGCGCCGCGCGACTGGGGGAGGCCATTCCCGTCGCGGGGCGTATAGGTCTTCTGGTCAGCCAAAATTGCAAGCCCAAGCCCGATTTTCGTTATATAAACATCTTTTTGCAAACCTAGCCGAGTCTAAGACTTTTGGCAGCCGATTTCAAGAGAGAAACTAAGGTTTTGAAGGTGATTTGAAGCTAGGAACCAAGGAGGGTCGAGAGTTCTTTCATCCGGGTGTTCAATGATCAATCGCAAAGGGTTTTATCGCTCTAAATTTCGTTCCTTGTTCATTATTTGTCATGTCTTTCCTCTTGGTTTTTAATAATTGTTTGGGATTATTTTTAAGGATGACTCTAGGCTAGACTTCATGTCTACCTAGGTTTGATGAACATGTTTTTGACTTGATTCTTGCTTTGGACAATTGTTTGATTATGGTTTTGTTAATTTAATAGTAAAAGACTTGGTTTTGTTTTCAGGATGCATATAAGTATTTATTATCTTGATTGATTATTAATTATTGCTTCACATAGATATTTTATCTTTTGATTGTGTTCTTTAGATTTAGGGTTTATGTTTAATCCTTACTTTGTGTTTTGATTTTTGTGATTAAATGTGCCCGTTAGATCATAGAAGCTTATTAATTGTTAATTAGGATTTTGAATGTTTTGCTAAATTCCAATAGCTGTAAGGTGAGGATTTGTTCATGTGTCTTGGTCAATTGCATGCTAGGATAGTTAGTGACAATATTCTTGCTTATTGTGTTGATCCATGTTCATGATGTCATGATAAGTTTATCAAGTTATCTAGGGTTTAGTGTTTCGTAAGATTGCTTGCCTAAGATACTATTAATTAACCCTATTTGATAACTGTGAGGAAGTCAATATAACTGATTGCTTAATAATCTAATATTCATCCTTTAGGATTTTACTTAATAATATTGAGGGTCCTTTAGGGTTTCTTAGATGAATACGTTTAGAAATCAGTTTCCATAATCATGTTATTTGTCCATTGCTTGATGATTGTTGATATATGGGATTCTTACCTAGGTAGATTCCTTCTCTTATTGGTTTCGATCTTGTGTTTGATTGCTTGTTTCTCGTTTACTTGTTTATTTATTTTCTTAGTTTAATATTAGTTTAAAATCCCCCTTAAAACATTAATAATAAATAGTCGTGTCGTAAGTCAAGTCTAATTAGTTAATTTACGTAATTTATAGATTCCTGTGGGTTCGATATTCCGGACTTACTTAGCTTTAGTACAATTGACCGGTTCACTTGCCGGTGTTTTGTTTAGTTGAGTCTTAGGTCTAGTTTTTATTACTTGTTTAATTTAGTTAATATTTAATTGACTGTTTTGAGCACATCAGTGCCTACCGTGAATCATGGGGTGTGATTAGAATAAGAGAAAGGGACCTTTGAATTTGATATGGTGGTGTTATCTAAATAGTTCATCTCCACCGTATATTTTTAATTAATATATTATCTTCACATATCTTTTTAATTAATATGTATATAATGTCCGTTCTTATGCTTTTTGTCATCATGATATCATGTTTGTTAATTATAAAGGTATTTAATTATAACTATGATCAGGACTCAGGATGTTGGTGAGTGGACATGTTATCCCTCCTCTGTAGATATCGATTAGAAGAATGTGTGGCCATGTTCCTTTGTTGCTTTGATATTGATTAGAAGAATGGTAACATCACAATTCCCTCATCTATAGTAATTGATTCACTTAAACCAATATTGTTCAATGTATGTGTTCGTGTTCAGCTAAATTTAGATGAAACAACACAAGTATGGCATGTTCATCTTTGTATGATTTCAATAAATGGACAAAATTCCAACATTAGTGCCACTCGCAAATGTATGATGAACAATTTTTTAATCGATATCAAGCATTGTTTTCTAGTAAATGAATAGTTCAATTCTAACATTCACAAGCATTGTGATATATTTAACAAGTATGATGGAATGATAATTTCATTTGTTTTTATCCGTTTGTAATTTGCTAAACATAAATTCAGATTTTACTAAACATAAACAAAAATAAGTTACTGATTTTTAGATCCCAACAACAATATGTACATACATCATGTTCAAATGGTAGATAAGTTACATGAATAAGCTACTCGATTTCTGATTTTCACTTCATAATGTCATCTTCAGCATGGTATTATTTTTAATGCATATATTTTGGTAAAGCGTGAAGTCCATTTGAAGAATAAAGATGCCACTTATCTTTGAGCTCAAGTATGATAATGCCATGAAGAAGCAGCTGACATTCACTAAAGTTTTATCAAGTAAGTTGTTTTTTTTTTTAATTTGTTGTTTGATGCCAATTTATTTATATTTACAATGAAGCTTAAATTTTATATTCATATATATGGTTATTGTAGTTGGCTTCTACTGCTGGCATGCCGCAGATCATTATTTTACTCGTCACATTAGCTTTAAACTTCTCGATTGGGGTCAATTATCAACTCATGTTTGGATCATAGAATTCGCGTTTGACTGTAATTTATTTATGAAACTATATTCATTATTCACTCATAGACCATCCCGGGCGACCCACTCAATTTTACCATTTTACATATCAGGTTCAAAATGGAGCATGAAGTTCTTGTTGTGTGGTGCTTTCAAATTTTTGTTTCAACAATAACTAAGTTCTTTTGGTAAATTTTCAATTTCCTCTAGCATTATGCATTTGTGAAAACATGTTGATATTCATCTTTTTTGTAATTTTCAATTTCCACTTTGCAATATGCATCTGTTCGTTGACAATTTATTGGTTTGCAAAATGCATTACGCATTATGTATAATTCAGTCACTGTATAATATCATAATTCATAATTAAGTTGTCTTAATGCAATTTGCAGCCGTGAGTTTGCTCACCGTGCTAAATCTGTATCAAAGTCTAAGTTTACTTTACAAGAAGTTGAAGCCCTTCAATATGGTGGTAATCAGGTACAACTGCCACCTAATTTTCTTTTTCAGTTACAAATTTTGTTTATTGTATCATAATATATATACTTATCCAGCGTGTAAGAGAACATATCTTAGAGTTTGGGACCCAAAGGAACAGAGACTTCTAGATAACATGTGATACACTTTTGCATTTATTTTTTGAATTGAAAATATTATAAACAATATTCAAAACATATAAAATATTGGGTCATCGAACTTAACCAAAATTGTCTACGATAATAGGTGAATTTGGTTTTATTTTAAAATAACTTTTCTTTTATATTTATAAATATTGTAGAAATCCTCTTAATCGGCTACTCTAATAAAAAAATACATTTAATAAAATATGACTTTACTAAAATTATTTAGGATAAATATGGAAAGCGATGATCAAGGATTATTAGTTGTTTAAATAATTATACATTATATCAAACTAATTTAATATTGTAACAACTTACTAAAATATTGACTAATCACACGGATATATACTAATCAAATGTATTTGCTAATATTCTAAATTTAAGGTTTCCTTATAAATCAGTCAACTATTATAAACTGTTTTACTAAAATATCGCTTTTCAAATATTATTCAAGCTAAATACAGTGACCTACAATTACGGTTTTTATGTATATTTATAAATAAGTGCATAACTATTGTTCTAAAAGTTGGTGTTCTTGTTATGCTCCTTAGAAATCTTCACCAGAAATAAGGCTTATGTAACGGTACTCATTTATGGAATGAACGTTGGTCATAGAGTTTTGATCCATAGATCGCCACCGACTCCATCAAGCAACAAAATAGCATACAAATATCAAAGACGACAATTTCCTGTTGCAGTAGGTTTCGCGATGACGATAAACACCAATGTCAATCATTATCTAGGGTTGATTTGTACTTAAAAGAACATGTGTTCTCACATGGACAACTATACATCGCCTTGTCAAGAGTTACAAGCAGGTGCGGGCTAAAGATTCTAATTTTTGATAAACAAGAAAATATTACCAATGCAACCACAAATGTGGTGTACAAGGAATTTTTTTCTTATTTGTAAAATTCTAGGGTAATGTTTCTTTTGTAATTCTTGTAATTTTAATGTACATTGTAATTATATTAACAATATATGATAATTGTGTTATTGATTGTATTTTGCTTAATATTTAAATATTATAATTTTTAATAATTGCGTGTGTAATACACGGGTCTCAAACTAGTATTCAATAAATGACAAAATCGGGTATAAATAACCAAGGGATTTCGACTTTAACAACAAGAAAATGAGTTTATACCTGTTATAACATTATATGACTTATCTTGGAGCTTAAGTTTCATTAATTTAGTCGAAAATAGCAAAGACTTGGCAAAATTAGTCCCTCTACTTCCATAAACTTCCATAAACGCGATTTTTAGCCGTTTTAAGCGATTTTAAAGGTTGTTTGATATGTTTAGAGGACATATTAATATAAAATAAATTTACCACCAATAAGTACTAACTAAATGCACGTTTTAATGATGACGAAAGATCCGAATAAAATCACGAACTGGGTTAAACATAAATTAATACTAATACGAAAAATATGAGATGTTACAGTATATGTAGTATAGTATGGGTAGAACCAAGTATTGATCAACGGACACAATTGTTTGATTTTTACTACTAAATCATTGTATTTATTATTAACCAGAAGTAACATCATAGTAGTTTTGGTTTGATAAGTAAATTTTAAAAGAAATTTAAAAACATAAATTGAAAACAATATTTTTGTTTTTTATTTTTTATAGAGATTATCAAGGATAAAAGTGTATCGTCTTGGTTAAAACTTCTCTTAATTTGGTTTAAATATTAATTAATAAACATGTGATATAAGCTTACTTTGGTAATAAAATGCGGGAATGAAATCTTATTCCTAAGTCATGTTATTAGATGATAATTAATTAAAGAGATATGCATAACTTCATGATCTTTACTAAAAACATCATTTTATGTAAGCAAGTGGTTTATATTAACTATTCATGAGCTAACTTACTTTAAAGATGAGACAATATCTTATATTACTAAGTGAATTGTCCATGAATTTTTAGTGAAAATAGCATTTGTATAATACTTAAAATACTAATTAAGATTAGTTAAGTTGTAAAGGATCAACCTTAGATTAACAAGTATTGACCCACACAACTCTTGAACAATTATAAAACTCGTGTAATAACCATCAAAGATTTTTTAAATAGGTTATGTTACATACTCACTTGACAAAAATTAACCTATTTTAGTTGATTAACATCAACAATCCGTTTTCACCACATTGTCAACATTCCCATTTTAAGATGATTAATTACTACTAACACTTAATTTGGTCCATGTTCATATTACAATTTATGTTTCTTTTTCTCAACCAAGCCCTTACAAGAAGGGAAGTTCCCGGTTTATCATCAACCTCGATACTTTGTGTATGTTTTAAAGTTTATTATCCAAGGCCTTACAAGAGTGACAGTTCCCCGACTTATCATAAAGCATAGCACTTGGTGTATCTTTTAAGAGTATTTTAACATTCCATATTAAGTGATAATTTCAACATAACATTTACTTTTTATAAAAACGATCACATGTTTAACCAATATTATTAAACTTTAAATAAGATTCATTATAAACCAAGATGATACTATGAAAGTAATAGCAACAAACATAATCAAATTAGAACAATCTAACCAATTTGGATGACTAATCCTTGATGCTAATGACTTCGTCCAAAAGCATAATCTCCTTGATCTTCAATAGGTGGATGGATGGGATAAATACCTTATTAATGGTGGTGAAAGAAGGTGGTTGAAGTGTATTTAATGTTCTTCAAGATGTGTTGAATGTGGTGGATGAGCATTCACTTTATAGGCTGAGTGGGGCTCTCAATGCGGCTCGTGTTGAGCTGGGCATGCCCGTGTTGATCAACTTGTCTTATTTTACAAAATGCTTGTTGTCAGAAGGTGCAGCAGGAGATTTTTTGTCTGGGCACGACTTAAGTTGAGTCTGGGCATGACCGTGTTGCTCTTGGAAGCTTCTATTTTATCTTTTTTTATTATACTTTCAACATGGGGCGTGTTGATGTTAACATGGCCCGTGTGAGCTTCAGAATATTCTCTTTTGTCTTTTCCTCTTGTTCTTTCAACATGGGGTGTGTTGGTGCCAACACGGGCCATGTTGTGACTTCTGAATTTTGTTTTCCCTTCGTATGCTCTAAACATGGTCATTCCTTGCTTCACCATGGGGTGTGTTGAGTCTGTTTTCATAGTTTTTCTTCTTTTTTCTTTGTATATCAGCTCGTTTTATTTTTTAATGTTTTATTTACCTAGAAATAGAAATTATTAACGTTAGTGGTTATTTATTCTAATATAATTGCCGATATTACGCCTATGTGGAGATACTTTAGTGCTGAAAAGATGTATAAATTTATATACATCAACCGGTACACTTGTCGTTTAGTAGTTTAGTTAAGTTTAAGAGTCTAAAATTATTACTTAGTGTCTAGATTAGCGCATATTTAGTTAATAAATTATTAGACTGCTTTTGGCACATCACACAAGATATTTGAATGTTCCCCACTTTAGTTGATACAGGGCTTCTCTGCCTTTAGACATTATTAGAGTGTTACACCACTCTAGATCTTCACCATTAAACATTTGTGAAGTATACTGAATATTTTCTCAGTACACTTACTAATTATCACACTTGACTTTATCGCTTCAAGCTAATGAATCGCTAATATGGCACCTTTATCATCATCAAATTCTTTTGGTCCGTAGGTCTTTAAGTCTTTAAAACTACAACCTTGGATCTTTAGTTTCTATTTGAAATTGTGATTGAATTTGCTGACAATATTTGAGTTGTGAACACTTTCATCACGTAGAGGGATTTTGTTGAGTATGAGTTTTGATAGATTTTTTAGAACGATTTGACTCGCTTTTCTAGGAGGAACTAAGCTCCGTTGCCTTTATGAGCGAAGTCATAGCATTGTTAATCATTTATTGCATTTTGGTTTAATACTACAGGAATCTCTTGGGCATGTTCTGATCAGGTGTTGGAACTTATGTTTTAGACCGACGCATCGAATTAATATGTGGGTGAAAAATATATTATTTGGTCTCAACCAAGGGTGGATGGCTTGAAGACCAAGTCATGCTAGACTAGTATAAATATATGTTTTTATTCATTTGTCTAGTATGAGTGACTGTATTGTGTATGTGTGAGATTTAGGGTTTTATCCCTTTGAGAGAGTCTCCGCCTCCAGGATGAGCTCTCGTGGTGGCGGCTGATATTTCTTAATCGATTGTATATATGAATGTATGTATGAGTGTTTCATCTTAATGAGAATCATTCGGCAAATATTATCATACTACCATTTCTATCTTTTGTGTTTTGATTACAATTGTGCATCCTACTTTATTGTTGATTGTTAATCAAATCAGGCTCTCTCCCAATACACCTCATCCGTCCAAACATCTTTCAAGAGTGAATACGAGTGAGATTCGATCCTAACCCTAGACCCGAGCTCCACACCGTTGTTTAAGACCGATTATTCACGCTTCCGCACCGGTGCTCGGTTCTGTCAATTGGTATCATATCGGGGTTACCGAATCGTTCAGACTAACCGCTGAACAGATTCATTTCGCTCTTGAATCCACCATGGACGTTAAACGATGAAGTTCGTTGAAATTATTTTTGGGGGTTTTGAAATTATTTGATGATTTGGAGAAAAGTATATCGATTGATGTTTGGGTTAATGACTCGTTTGGAGATCCAACATCAACTTCATGTTTATTTGGTCAAAATGGTCCAGATCTGATGTAACAGTGTTATTTGGCTCGTTTTGGGGCAACTCTGTTCATTTGATGATTTCCAGATCTGAAAAGGTTGATTATGATATGAAGATAGGTTTCTTTGATTTCGAGATAGCGTGGATATTGCTACAATGATTAATTTCAGATTATGATACTTGTTGACAGATCTGAAAATTAGGGTTTATGTGTGCTCGTTATTGTTTATGTTATTTGTGCTGCTCGAACTGTACATGATTTGGTAGAAAGACATTGCCACTGGTACAAACTGGTATGTAGAATGTACAAGTCAGAAATGAACATAGCCTAGAGGCAATATCATTATGGTTTGTTGCAGCAAATGCAAAGTGAATATTCAAGCACGTTCTGCAAGGGCAAATCAGTAACTGATTATGCAGAAATGAAGTTTGGGTGTCTCGAGCATACTATGATCATATAAGAGTGAACTCGAGTATGGAAAATGACTAAGTGTTGCTTCGAGCACAGGAGGTGTTATTCCCAAGCACATCTTTGTTTGGCTCAAGCACAGGTTATTTCAAGCACATCTTATATCGAGCACATCAAATTCGAGCACACTTTGTGAAACCCAGATCATATCCTTTATCTTCTCAAGAAAACTATCTTCTTTAAGTCTCGAGCACACTTTGTTATTTATTCGAGCAGACTCTTTTTCGAGCATACTTTGTTTTGTCTTGAACAATTATGCTTGTGAAGAGAAAACTCAAGTTTGTGTCGAGCACACCCTTGCTCCCGAGCATACTTTTGCTTCCAAGCATGTTTGGTGGAAAATGAAAAAGCACTAAGTAATCCGAGCACCCTTTTGTTTCCGAGCACTAAGTAATCCGAGCACACTTTTGCTTCCGGGCACACTTTGTGCTAGTGGAAAAATTGAAAAATCACAAGTGTTTTGCTTTTCGGGTACACTTTGTGATAGGAAAGTGCTTCCGAGTACACTTTTTGCTAGTTGAAAATTGAAAAAAATCACAAGTGTTTTGCTTTCCGGGTACACTTTGTGCTAGGAAAGTGCTTCCGAGTACACTTTGTGCTAGGAAATTGCTCCCAAGCACACTCTGTGCTAGGAAAGGGCTCCCAGGCACACTTTGTGCTAGGAAAGTGATCCCAAGCACACTGTGTGCTAGGAAACAGAGTTTGTGAAACCTTTCAAAGTTTTGAAGAAATTTTGAGATTTTTGGTACCGTTGACCCTTTGACCAAGCTGTTCTCTACGGAAGATATATACCAGGGGTATTTTGGTAATTTTTCTCCAATCATAAACAAGCTTATGGAATTCAAACCTCATCCAATTTCACGACTTCATCAAAAGCTTTACAAGAACAAGTGTTGACCAAGCTTAAGGATTTAATCACTTTTAGTGTCAACCAACATATGAATATGTTTATTTTCAGATTTTTACAATCTTGATAAGGATGATCAAGATTGCTTCACCCACACTTGATTTGAAGAAACATTTATTAAAGACAATTGCAACGAAATTGGGGGAGTAAAAATCTTTGAATTTCATTGCAAATGGTTAGCTTCAAATCAAGTAAAAGACTCAAGTTAAGGAAAAGTTGATCAAGATCAATAATCCAAGGTTTTTCAAAGATGTTTTATCGTTTATAAGTTTTCAGATTTCCTAGTACGGATGAGAAGATAGAGTCATCACGAGTAACAATGTTGAAAGGATGATTAGTAGAGTTTAACCTCCTATGAAATAGTCACTTGAACAATCAAGAACGGGTTATGGTTGACTTGAATGCTATCTTGATTCAGGGAATGGTTTGAAGATAATTTACAAGGGAAGAGAAAAATTTGAAGAATTGAAGATTATTTGATGATCACATTGAGTTTATTTCTTTTTGTGGTAACCTTGTTACTTGAAGTTGATCTTTGAAGTTCAAAGCCTCGTTCATATGCCCATACAACTATATCCAAAATTGGTATAAGAGTGATAATTCGAAATGAACAATGGGAGAAGCTTAACGTGAGAGGGAGAATTTCAACGAAAGACAACGAGTTATGAGGTGATCATGGAAGAAATTCAATGGCATCGGTCTAAGGGGGAGATTGTTGGAACTTATGTTAGACCGACGCATCGAATTAATATGTGGGTGAAAAATATATTATTTGGTCTCAACCAAGGGTGGATGGCTTGAAGACCAAGTCATGCTAGACTAGTATAAATAGATGTTTTTATTCATTTGTCTAGTATGAGTGACTGTATTGTGTATGTGTGAGATTTAGGGTTTTATCCATTTTAGAGAGTCTCCGCCTCCAGGATGAGCTCTCCTGGTGGCGGCTGATATTTCTTAATCAATTGTATGTATGAATGTATGTATGAGTGTTTCATCTTAATGAGAATCATTCGGCTAGTATTATCATACTACCATTTCTATCTTTTGTGTTTTGATTACAATTGTTTATCCTACTTTGTTGTTGATTGTTAATCAAATCAGACTCTCTCCCAATACACCTCACCCGTCCAAACATCTTTCAAGAGTGAATACGAGTGAGATTCGATCCTAACCCTAGACCCGAGCTCCACACCGTTGCTTAAGACCGATTATTCACGCTTCCGCACCGGTGCTCGGTTCTGTCATCAGGTTTTGTTGCTTCTTTGATTTGAAGCTTCATCATAATTTGATGATTGTTTTGACCTGGCATTCTTCAATTAAAAGTATAACAAATTTAGTGATTGAACAACTTTTATTTATATACTAATGATTGAGTATATTATAACAAACTGATTGACAACTCAATGAAAAGATATATATACAAAAGATTATGATTTCATTCATTCATCCGATTGTTGGAATTTCTTTCCAACGTTTATCTTCTTTCCCTTAACCTCAATCAAAACTTTCTTAAGGTCATCTATCTCATGTAAGGTACGATCAAGATGTTCATCCATAGACTAAGCTATGAATTCTGGATAACAATAATGGGGAGGTGAATCTTGGTTTCCCATCATTACTATGTCATAATGATTATTGGGGGTTACAGTTGTGGTGATGATGCTTGTAATTCCATATTGTAGAAACCTTCAGTGGTTTCTCTTTGCTTTCATATTTTATTTGCTTGTTTTGCAATGGTTGGTACATACTCTGTGTATGGTGGTATGTGGACAAGTGGACCACAAGAATCTTCTTTTGGGTTTTCCTCTAGAAACCCTTATGTGTTTGTCTCTATATCGATGACTGAAGCAATTGTGTATTGATTAGACACCATTTGTACAAATTAATATGAAGAGCGATAGGAAAGAATACCAGCCTATATTATCCCTACCGAATATAACTTAATAAAACTAAAACTTTATTTGATCAAAGCTTAGATACTTAAATACCGAATTTGCTAAGATCGATGGCTATAATACTTACCTATCACGCTATGATCCATGGGCCTAGGCGTGTGACCAGTAGTCTGTACCTATTTTGTAAATATATTAAAGTTGTTTGTGTAGTAGAAGTTTTTATTAATACCAAAATATTATTATAATGAAAAGGTATGGGACTAAACACTTGATGTTTTTACAAAAGATTAATCCAGAAAACCATAAAATACATTTGCTTCAAATATTCAAAATCTAGCTGAGCCATCGGATCGTCTAATGGCTAACCACCATCTTCTACCCTCTTCTACTAATTACCTACAATAGTTTATAAAATATGTCAGCAATAAATGTTGGTGAACACGTAGACACTTAAACATTTATGTAAACCTTCAGTTCATACTTGAAACAATCAGCGACCGCGTAGACCAGCATATTAACTATATACACATAGTCAAGCCCACACGGCCCTATAGACCGGCTTAATGAGACGCGGACATGAGGCTAAGCGTGGTGGGTTATGCATACCCTCATATGTATGGATCCAGACATATGGATAACTAGCCTGAATGAATGACTGTAGATACTAAAGTTTTAGGGATCTATAATCCCATGTAAACTATTGATTATGTATATGTGACTCGTTTAAAGAGTTTGTAATGTTTGTGTGTATTCACCTTTGTTTATGATGATTAGTACAATACTGATTTATGCTTTTTTTTTACCTCAGACCTATAGTACGGATAACTTTGTAAATATCTAGACTTGCTTGTGACTCTAGTTTCAACTCGTATAACTTGTTTGTACGAGTTTCAAACCTCATTAAACTGTTTAGGTTCGATTAACATGTTCAAAACTTAATTCCCATTAAAATAAAGATTGTTAGTTTGATACGGACCGTCAAATTTATGAGACAATCCGTCTAATTTAGGGTTCTGACCCTTTTATTGTGACGGGGGTCAAACATTTGAGACAGTACATTATGATGAGACGGACCATTTCATTAATGGTATAATCATTCGACATGCCGTCTCAAACTTTGAATCTAACCAATATCAAAATAGTTTGCGATGGACTGTCACAACGGTTAGACGACCCATCTCAACCGTTTGTGCTGGCTCGTTTGGTATAAAAAAAAGACTTTTTCCAACACGCGTTTATGATTTCTAAGCTCCCCGCATGACTTATAAAAAACTAAGCATTATACCAACATGATTTTAACAAGGTTTGATTCCCAAACCTCGATTATGGGCTTAACGAGTGAAAAGTAACTTTAGCGAAGCTTTGAAAATGTTACCTTGATTCTAAGGATCTGCAGGAACCTAATAACAACTTGGTAATGCCTTTTAAAGCTCTGAGATTACCTCAACATAACTTCCTTGCAAATATAACACCTTCTTAATTGCTTAACTTTGGTTAACACACCAAAAACCTCAAGAACACTAGTTTGGTGTTTGAAAATGATGTGAGGGTGTTATGCAGACGCTTGGAATGATTTGGGACGTGCATGGGAATGCTATTTATAGTGTAGAATCCCTGGATAGCCACAAACACGCGTGCGACACATTTTGGCTTGAGTTATTGTGACAATCGTCAATTCCAGGTTAACTCCGTTAACTCAACTCCGTCAATTCAAACTTTAAGATCGTTGAATCTATAACGCACACTTCATTACATTTAAACTAGGGTTTAAATGACGCTTAACACTCACTACATGGGTAGTCTTTCGGGATTTGCACCGAAACGCAAACGAGTTGACGCAAACGATTGATAAATAAACGACAAACGTAAAAACAATAATTATATGATTATTATGTGTTAGGATTATGTGCTATGTGATAATACTATGGTCATGTTAACTTATTGTCCAAGTATGATGGAATGTTCTAGAAAAACAACACTTGAAAGTAGAAGGACTAGAGTGTAACTTGTTTGCTTATAAATATATCCTAAACTAAACCCTAACCTATTATTATTATTCCTTCCAAATCCCGATCGGAGCTCTCACCTCCCCTCTCCAAGGCTGCCGTCACTTTCATACACACATACAAACCCTAATCAAGTGTTTAATCCAAGAACTAGGTGCTAGGAAGGTATAATTGATCATCCTTTACCTTCTTGTTGTTTAATTTTGATGTTTAATGGGTTAATTAAGAACCCTAGGCAGCCGATTTTGATAAGTATGTATGTGTTAACATGATGGTTGTTGAATTCATGATGATTGATAAACTAGATTGATATTGATACATGATTGATTGTTGTTCTTGATTTGAATTAAAACACAAACCCTAATCTTGTATGTATGGTGTGATTGATATGCATGGATAGTAGTTATAGTGTCTAGAGGGTTATATGGATGCATAATAGTTCATAGATTGTTATTTTGTTGAGTTTTGATGTGAACAGATTCTGGACAGAATGTATATACGATGTTTAACTGACTGTAACGAAGTGTAAACGTGAAAATTGATTGAGATTGTGGGTACTGCAGTAAACTAGGTTGAGTCTAGTTTCTATGAAGTATAAATTCGTAATTTTTGGATAAGTGGAAGTATACTTTTATGATTTTACAAAAACGTGATGCAAAGCTGAGCTGTTAGACCTGCTGTTAGGTTATGTTGTAAATGTTATATCTCATGAACCACGAGACCAATTGGGTTGGTTCCACTTCTGGAAGTTGACTCACTGAGTTAGGAACCAAACCCAAGTGGTCTTGCATTTATTGGATTTTTCGTTTACCGGGAATTGCAAATAACATTCTGTTGTGTATGAATCTGACTGATATGAGTTTACTGTAGTGTTTTGATCATTATGAGAAATCTATATGGAATAAAAATAATATAAAATATGTTCTGGAAACCTAAGACATGTATGTTTCAGTGGTGATTTTTGGTGAATTAATTGAGATGATATGATCGGTGAAATAGTACAATCTTTCAAGTAGAAATTCTGTCACAATGAAACTAGCTGCTGAGTTGTGTAGGAATGCATGAAATATGATAGTTTTTATATAATTGTTGTATTTTGACCAAAATACCCTTGCGGGGAATAGTTGCTAGTTTGATTGCCATGAATTGACCAAATTGCCCTTATGGGGAATGATGGTTAGTTAGTCTTTGTTTGTTGACCAAAATGCCCTTACGGGAATAATTGCTTGTAAGTATGTTATTAATACATGACACGAAAGTAATTGCTCACTCGTGTATCGTATCACAATTGTACTTGTTTAAATCACACACGGTTCACAAACGAAACACGAAACATGATACGTGCATAGGTATTATGTGCCGAGTCTAGAGACTCGTTAAACGTTCCGATACTTAGAAAATCTCTTTGTTATTTTAGAACGCTAGAGAGTTTTCTACGACGCGCATCACTCGGTGATCTAATTTGGAATATTCTTCGCAAACAGTGAGTTCACTTACCCCGCTCTTTGAACTGTTTTCAAACGTTTTTCACTTGGGGGAGATAACATACTCCGATAAACGCATTTTTGAGATAAACACATATTTAAGATTTTGTTATAAATTATATATATCACTTGTAGAGGCTAAGCGGCACGTAACCCTTGAAGTCCCACGCATCGAACCGGTTAATATTTGGAATAGCGAGTCACTGTTGAGTAGTACTACTGGGTTTGACAAACCCCACCCGACGCTAAGCTCAACTGGAGGTTGAGTGGGTGTAATTTTTGGCTAACACTTACCATGGTCTGGGTTGACCTGGTGACGGGCACTTGATAAACAGTCAGCTTCGGTCTCGAACCACTTAGTAATACTTGTTGTATAGATTAGCTACCTATCGATATATAATTTGACATAACATTATCTGGTAACACTTAAACGCTGTAACGTGGTTACACACTTAAACGCTGTAACGTGGTTACACACTTAAACGCTGTAACGTGGTTACACACTTAAACGCCGTAACGTGGTTACGCAAAACTTTTAAACGCCGTAACGTGGTTACGCAAAACAGTTAAAGAAAACGCTGAACTCAAACGCTAAACGATTTGTCTTATATAACTTGTGAACTCACCAACCTCGTGTTGACCACTTTTAGTATGTTATTCTCAGGTAGCCGAGGCGGGCGCGCGGTTTAGGAGCATGCATTAATTGTTAAACATCTTACTCTGCAAACTTAATTTTAACATTTACATTTGGTTTTAAGTCGTCCTGCGTGACGCAACTTTTGAATTAAGGTTTTACGCTTCCGCACTTATTTTTCATTTAAACGTTTTCTTTGGTTTGGTTATAACTAATGATTCCGATCCTGCCAGTTCACACCCTCTGACGGTAAAACTCCGTTAGTGGATTTTGAGGGTGTGACAGATTGGTATCAGAGCCATTGGTTATAGCGAACTAGAAACTGCATGCATACTAGACTATAACCGCGACGACCCATTAGTTATAATAATACGCACTGCATAGGTTTGTGTAGTCTTGTAATCTTATCTCTTACCTCTTTCGCTCATACGCGCGCGCATACACGGCTTACCTGTAGGGATGTCGACGCCACCCTCATCATCATCCGATTCGATGACGCATGCTCACGGGAAGGAACCGCAGTTACCTACTGCCTCGCCACCCCGCGTAGTCCCGGAACTCGAAGCTCCTGCACCGAAGAGGTACCGCCTATCCGGAGGCTAGTATGACAACGACGTTAGCTGGGAGTGGTACCCCAACATGATCAGACGTATGGTCTACCGTGAACAAGTTCCCCCATTGCCTCACCCGAACCACCCTGCTTACCCTAACACCCTACCACCCATAACCGAACCTGTAGAGCGAGTTCTCGCAGCTATCGTTTCTTGTTTGGAGCGTGATGTGGGTTACATGCGCTACACGAGAGAGAACGTTTCCAGATTGTTAAAAGACGAAACCGAGAATAAGGAGGAGGTTGCCCGCATGGCGGCGGCAATGAAGGATATGCAAGGGGCTAGTGATCAACAAACGAAGGTTATGATGAAGATGCAAGCCCAGTACGTTTAAGGGCACTGAGGGAGCTATAGGCTTCCTGCGTTGGGCTGAGAAGACCGAGTCGGCCTTTGAGATGTGTAACTGTCCCCCTGCCAGTAGGGTCAAATTCGCTGCTGGGACACTTGAGGATTCCGCCCTCACTTGGTGGAATTCGAACGTCCAGATCCTTGGATTGGAACTGGCTAACGCGATGAACTGGGAGGAGTTCAAAAACATGATGCGAGAGGAGTACTGTCCGAGGGAAGAAATTTCGAAGTTAGAGTCGGAGTTTTGGTCGTTGAAAATGGTGGGTTCAGAGATTGAAGCCTACACTACTCGTTCGCACGAGTTGGCAGTGATGTGTCCGCGGATGGTGGATCCGCCGAGCAAGAGAATAGAGATGTACATTGATGGGTTAGCACCACAGATTCAGGGTATGGTGACGTCTTCCAGACCAGCCACGATCCAACAAGCGATCCGTTTGGCTCACAAACTGACGGATCAGGCTGTGACCCAGGGTGCGTTACCACCGAGGGGTTCGACTGTTAAAGCCCGTGACAACCCGAGTAATGACCACGCCAGCAACAGTAACAACAACAACAACTCCAACAACAACGGTAGCGGGCAGGTTTCGAGCGGATATGCTGGGAAGTATCCAAAGTGCAACAGGTGCAACTATCATCATGTTGGCCAGTGTGACCGTGTCAAGTGTCAAAGATGCGGAAAGATAGGTCACCAAGCGAAGGAATGTAGAGGAGACCTTGCGGCGAAGGGTGCTCCTAAGCCACCGATGACGACTAAGGGATGTTTTGAATGTGGACAGGAAGGTCATTTCCGGAAGGATTGCCCCAAGCTGAAGCATAATGACAACAATGGGGGCAATGGAAGTGGCACTAACGGTGGAGGAAATGGCAAAGGAAGAGCGTTTGTGATTGGATCGGGTCAAGCCCGCAATGATCCGCATGTGGTGTCCGGTAAGTTCCCTGTAAACGATTATTTTGCTTCCATTTTGTTTGACACTGGAGCTGATAGGAGTTTTGTGTCGAAAGCCTTTAGCCAACTTTTAGACCTTACTCCAACCCCGTTAGACGCTAAGTTTCCTGTTGAATTAGCTAATGGTAAAACTGTAGTAACAACTCATATACTTGCGGGATGTAAGTTGAAACTGTCAGGTCATGTCTTTGACATCGACCTTATTCCTTTTACGCTTAGTAGTTTCGATGTCGTTGTCGGCATGGACTGGTTATCCGAGAACCGAGCGGAGATTATATGCCATGATAAAATAGTCCATATTACCACCCCTTCCGGCGAGATCATTTCGGTCCGAGGCGAGAGAAGCGGCATGACCAACAGCATCATCACCCTTATGAAAGCACAGAAGTATCTACGAAAGGGTCATCCGGCAATTTTGGCGCAGATTGTTGAGAAACCCGCGGAGGAGAAACGAATTGAAGACATACCGGTTGTGCGAGACTTTCCGGAAGTTTTCCCGGAGGATTTGCCCGGACTCCCTCCTATTCGTCAAGTCGAATTCCAAATCGAGTTGACACCCGGTGCAGCACCCATAGCATGAGCCCCGTATCGACTCGCACCGGCGGAACTTCAGGAGTTGTCCACTCAGTTGCAAGATTTGTTGGATAAGGGTTTTATCCGACCTAGCTCATCGCCATGGGGAGCCCCTGTCTTGTTTGTCCGAAAGAAAGACGGGACTTTTCGGATGTGCATCGACTACCGGGAATTGAACAAGGTGACGGTCAAGAACCGTTATCCTTTACCCCGAATTGATGATTTGTTTGACCAGCTTCAGGGATCGAGTTACTACTCGAAGATCGATCTACGATCCGGTTATCACCAGCTGAGAGTGCGCGAAGAAGATATTTCAAAAACGGCTTTCAGAACACGGTATGGTCACTACGAGTTTTCGGTCATGCCTTTTGGCCTAACCAACGCGCCAGCCGTATTTATGGATCTCATGAATCGAGTATGCAAGGCGTACCTCGGCAAGTTCGTGATTGTTTTCATCGATGATATTCTTGTCTACTCCAAGAACGAGACTGACCACGAAGAGCACTTAAGGATAATTCTGGAACTACTGAAGAAGGAACAACTGTATGCTAAAGTCTCGAAATGTGAATTTTGGCTTCGCGAGGTTCACTTTTTAGGACATGTGATCAACGAGAATGGTATCCATGTCGATCCCGGTAAGGTAGAGGCCATCAAAAACTGGGAAACACCTAAGACTCCGACTGAGGTGCGACAATTCCTAGTACTGGCCGGCTACTATCGGCGTTTCATCGAGGGATTTTCAAAGATTGCTCAACCCCTCACCGCTTTGACTCACAAGGGCACTAAGTACAACTGGGGTGACGCGCAAGAATCCGCTTTCCAACTATTGAAAACCAAGCTTTGTAGCGCCCCTATTTTAGCCCTCCCCGAGGGAACGGAAAACTTTGAGGTACACTGTGACGCATCTATACAAGGTCTCGGTTGTGTGCTGATGCAACTCGAGAAGGTTATAGCCTACGCCTCTAGACAACTACGGGTTCACGAGAAGAACTACACGACCCACGATTTGGAACTCGGAGCTGTAGTGTTTGCTCTTAAGATATGGAGGCATTACTTGTACGGTACCAAGTTTACCATTTACACCGACCACAAGAGTCTCCAACATATCTACGATCAGAAAGAGCTGAACATGCGACAGCGTCGTTGGGTCGAGCTGCTTAAAGATTATGATTGTGCCATCAAGTACCACCCTGGCAAGGCCAATGTGGTGGCCGACGCCCTCAGCAGAAAAGAAACAGAAAAACCCAGACGAGTAAGAGCATTGCAACTTACGATTCATGCCAGCTTACCCGATCAGATTCGCGATGCGCAACTGGAAGCTTTGAAAGATGATAATCTTCCATCGGAACTCATGCGGGGCATGAGCAAGCAACTTGAAACCAGATCGGACGGGGTCCGATATTTTGAGAACCGGATTTGGGTTCCACGATACGGAGAGTTGAGAACTCTAGTGATGGACGAAGCTCACAAGTCCCGGTATTCTATCCACCCTGGCTCAGATAAAATGTATCATGATTTAAAGGAACTTTACTGGTGGCCGAACATGAAAGCCGACATTGCCACCTACGTGAGCAAATGCTTGACTTGTGCCAGAGTCAAGATTGAATACCAGAAACCATCTGGTCTACTGCAACAACCGGAACTCCCAATGTGGAAATGGGAACAAATCTCAATGGACTTTATTACGGGTTTGCCTAAGACACCGACGGGATGCGATACCATCTGGGTGATCGTTGACCGGTTGACTAAATCGGCACATTTCCTAGCGATTAAGGAAACGGACAAAATGGAAAGACTGACTCGAGTATACTTGAAAGAAGTGGTGTCTAGACACGGAGTGCCTGCCTCGATCATTTCCGATCGAGATTCTCGTTTTACCTCACACTTTTGGAAGTCGCTGCAAAGCGCACTGGGCACACGTCTCGATATGAGTACCGCATACCATCCTCAGACGGATGGGCAAAGTGAACGGACTATTCAGACCCTGGAGGATATGTTGCGTGCATGCGTCTTAGATTTCGGAAAGAGTTGGGAACCCCACTTACCCTTGGTAGAGTTTTCGTATAATAACAGCTACCACGCAAGTATTAAGGCAGCACCGTTTGAAGCGCTGTACGGACGGAAGTGTCGATCACCACTCTGCTGGGCAGAGGTGGGTGATAGCCAAATCACTGGTCTGGAACTGGTACTCGAAACCTCGGAAAAGATCGTTCAAATCCGAAATCGCATGGCAGCAGCACGAGATCGCCAAAAGAGTTACGCCGACAAGCGCCGAAAACCTCTCGAATTTAAAGTGAACGATCGGGTGTTACTCAAAGTCTCACCTTGGAAAGGTGTGGTTCGCTTTGGTAAGCGAAACAAACTCAACCCACGGTATGTTGGTCCGTACCGGATAACTGAGCGCATTGGTCCGGTGGCGTACCGACTGGACCTACCAACAGAACTCAGTGGCGTACACGATGTATTCCACGTTTCAAATTTGAAGAAATGCCTATCTGATGAAACCCAAGTAGTCCCTTTGGAGGAACTACAAGTCGATGAACAGTTACGGTTCATTGAGGAACCAGTTGAGGTTTTGGATTGGGAAACCAAAACGCTCAAACACAGCAAAATTCCAATCGTTAAAGTTCGTTGGAACTCGAGACGTGGACCGGAGTTCACGTGGGAACGCGAGGATCAAATGATGAAAAAGTATCCCCACCTTTTTGAAGGGCTAACCAAACACCGAAAACCGCGAAACCCGGCAAACCGTCAAACATCACCGGAGGTATGAATTAAATTTCGGGACGAAATTTCTTTTTACTAGGGGATGATATGACAAACTGAAATTTTTTCTTCTTACTCTTTCAGACTCTCATCACGACTTGACTCAAATTTTCGGGACGAAAATTCTTTAACAAGGGAATGATGTGACAATCGTCAATTCCAGGTTAACTCCGTTAACTCAACTCCGTCAATTCAAACTTTAAGATCGTTGAATCTATAACGCACACTTCATTACATTTAAACTAGGGTTTAAATGACGCTTAACACTCACTACATGGGTAGTCTTTCGGGATTTGCACCGAAACGCAAACGAGTTGACGCAAACGATTGATAAATAAACGACAAACGTAAAAACAATAATTATATGATTATTATGTGTTAGGATTATGTGCTATGTGATAATACTATGGTCATGTTAACTTATTGTCCAAGTATGATGGAATGTTCTAGAAAAACAACACTTGAAAGTAGAAGGACTAGAGTGTAACTTGTTTGCTTATAAATATATCCTAAACTAAACCCTAACCTATTATTATTATTCCTTCCAAATCCCGATCGGAGCTCTCACCTCCCCTCTCCAAGGCTGCCGTCACTTTCATACACACATACAAACCCTAATCAAGTGTTTAATCCAAGAACTAGGTGCTAGGAAGGTATAATTGATCATCCTTTACCTTCTTGTTGTTTAATTTTGATGTTTAATGGGTTAATTAAGAACCCTAGGCAGCCGATTTTGATAAGTATGTATGAGTTAACATGATGGTTGTTGAATTCATGATGATTGATAAACTAGATTGATATTGATACATGATTGATTGTTGTTCTTGATTTGAATTAAAACACAAACCCTAATCTTGTATGTATGGTGTGATTGATATGCATGGATAGTAGTTATAGTGTCTAGAGGGTTATATGGATGCATAATAGTTCATAGATTGTTATTTTGTTGAGTTTTGATGTGAACAGATTCTGGACAGAATGTATATACGATGTTTAACTGACTGTAACGAAGTGTAAACGTGAAAATTGATTGAGATTGTGGGTACTGCAGTAAACTAGGTTGAGTCTAGTTTCTATGAAGTATAAATTCGTAATTTTTGGATAAGTGGAAGTATACTTTTATGATTTTACAAAAACGTGATGCAAAGCTGAGCTGTTAGACCTGCTGTTAGGTTATGTTGTAAATGTTATATCTCATGAACCACGAGACCAATTGGGTTGGTTCCACTTCTGGAAGTTGACTCACTGAGTTAGGAACCAAACCCAAGTGGTCTTGCATTTATTGGATTTTTCGTTTACCGGGAATTGCAAATAACATTCTGTTGTGTATGAATCTGACTGATATGAGTTTACTGTAGTGTTTTGATCATTATGAGAAATCTATATGGAATAAAAATAATATAAAATATGTTCTGGAAACCTAAGACATGTATGTTTCAGTGGTGATTTTTGGTGAATTAATTGAGATGATATGATCGGTGAAATAGTACAATCTTTCAAGTAGAAATTCTGTCACAATGAAACTAGCTGCTGAGTTGTGTAGGAATGCATGAAATATGATAGTTTTTATATAATTGTTGTATTTTGACCAAAATACCCTTGCGGGGAATAGTTGCTAGTTTGATTGCCATGAATTGACCAAATTGCCCTTATGGGGAATGATGGTTAGTTAGTCTTTGTTTGTTGACCAAAATGCCCTTACGGGAATAATTGCTTGTAAGTATGTTATTAATACATGACACGAAAGTAATTGCTCACTCGTGTATCGTATCACAATTGTACTTGTTTAAATCACACACGGTTCACAAACGAAACACGAAACATGATACGTGCATAGGTATTATGTGCCGAGTCTAGAGACTCGTTAAACGTTCCGATACTTAGAAAATCTCTTTGTTATTTTAGAACGCTAGAGAGTTTTCTACGACGCGCATCACTCGGTGATCTAATTTGGAATATTCTTCGCAAACAGTGAGTTCACTTACCCCGCTCTTTGAACTGTTTTCAAACGTTTTTCACTTGGGGGAGATAACATACTCCGATAAACGCATTTTTGAGATAAACACATATTTAAGATTTTGTTATAAATTATATATATCACTTGTAGAGGCTAAGCGGCACGTAACCCTTGAAGTCCCACGCATCGAACCGGTTAATATTTGGAATAGCGAGTCACTGTTGAGTAGTACTACTGGGTTTGACAAACCCCACCCGACGCTAAGCTCAACTGGAGGTTGAGTGGGTGTAATTTTTGGCTAACACTTACCATGGTCTGGGTTGACCTGGTGACGGGCACTTGATAAACAGTCAGCTTCGGTCTCGAACCACTTAGTAATACTTGTTGTATAGATTAGCTACCTATCGATATATAATTTGACATAACATTATCTGGTAACACTTAAACGCTGTAACGTGGTTACACACTTAAACGCTGTAACGTGGTTACACACTTAAACGCTGTAACGTGGTTACACACTTAAACGCTGTAACGTGGTTACACACTTAAACGCCGTAACGTGGTTACGCAAAACTTTTAAACGCCGTAACGTGGTTACGCAAAACAGTTAACGAAAACGCTGAACTCAAACGCTAAACGATTTGTCTTATATAACTTGTGAACTCACCAACCTCGTGTTGACCACTTTTAGTATGTTATTCTCAGGTAGCCGAGGCGGGCGCGCGGTTTAGGAGCATGCATTAATTGTTAAACATCTTACTCTGCAAACTTAATTTTAACATTTACATTTGGTTTTAAGTCGTCCTGCGTGACGCAACTTTTGAATTAAGGTTTTACGCTTCCGCACTTATTTTTCATTTAAACGTTTTCTTTGGTTTGGTTATAACTAATGATTCCGATCCTGCCAGTTCACACCCTCTGACGGTAAAACTCCGTTAGTGGATTTTGAGGGTGTGACAGTTATCAATTATATTGTTGCCGGCTTTGTGACGGATCGTCACATGATTAGACGGCCCGTCTCAAATAGTATGCGTGTGATAGGGTCCATTTCCATAAATATCTTTAATGGATAACTCATGCTTGTTACAGACCGTCAAACGGATGAGACGGTCCGTCTCATTCAAGTTTCGCCTATTTACATATTAGAGCATGTACTTTAAGATTGGTTTAATGGTTGAATGGTCCCTTAACTTTCCAAGTTGTCAAAATTGAAACAAAAGTAAACAAGGTGGTGTAATACACTCATGTTATTACATACTTTTGTATTCTTAGCTAGTTTATGAATAAGTTAACTTTCATTGTGGTTTCTTTTCGTAGTTATCCATACAGGATCTTTAAAAATGGTTTCAAAGTATCTTGTTGATGAAACATTCTCATGCATACTTTATTTGAAAAAAGTATTTACGCATAATTTATCCAATTTGGAAAAAATGATTTGAGTGCAACTCTTTCCTTCAACATTCTATTTTGAGAAGTTTTTTTTTAAACGTTTTCTCATTATTTTAGTTTAGTTGAGGCAAAAGAGTTTCAGTCTCTTTTATTTAAAACTTATTTTCAATAAAACATATTTACAGAAGCCTATCTTAATAAACAATCTCTACTTTTGAAATATGGTTTTAAAATTTTTTACATTTTAAAATTTTTTACATAAACATGTGAACTCATCAACGTTATGTTGACATTTTAAAGTATATTTTTCAGGTATTTAAGTATGGCAAACCACAATCGCGGAGCACGTAGGAAAATCAAGTCCTTAACAGTGGATACAAATTTTAGTTTACTTCTTTTGTATATCTCAATTATGTGAGTTACATGTGTGAGATCCTGAAAATAACAACGTTTGTAAACTATTGATAAAATTTCAAACTAGAATATGGGATTGTAACTCTGACTTTTCTAAAACTATGTATCCATTAATATTCGTGTTTGATGTTTGCAATAATCAATACTTTGGAAACCGTAAAGTCATCCCTCGCGAATTTCATCAAGGCGGGGTTTGATCTTTGTGAAGTTTATGTCGTTTGTCTACTTAGCAAAACCAATATGTTGAAATAAACTTTAATGTTTTCCTTTAACACAAATGTCGGTGGTGGATGCTAAAATGGTGGAATTTGGAAAATGTAAAATGCTAGTTTTCTGATAATAAATGATACCGAGAAAGAGTTAAAAAGTTTTGATTTGATGGTGGATCTACTTAACAAAAGAAAATATTATGAGGAAATACTACGTGTATAAGTCTGTGCGCATCGTATTCCTCATTCACACTGGCAGGTGGCATATAGATCACGGGCTCATACGCCTGGTGGAGACCTCCACGCTGCATATGATCCATGAAATGGGTATGTATAGATCTTTCAAATGACCTATACGCCACTTGTTCTAGAGGACAAGTCATGTGATTCTCATAGCCATACAGGCGTTCATGTATTGTATAGCCCTCCCTTCCGATAAACCTTTACACTCACATACTGACATTATGGTTTGGGGCAATACATCATAGATCCCTACACAAGGCGTATATTAGGTGTTGAAACAAAACCCTAGAGTGTCCAAATATAGTGAGCCAAACAAAACTCTTAGCCTTTAATTTAAGGAAAATTTCTTTTACTTCGTGGGACTCGATCCAGTGGCGGGCCCGAGATTTTTTTACAATGGGGTCCTAATTTTTTCGGTGTTCAAACTTTTCGAGTCCGGTCGGGTCGAGACGAGAAACATTATAAAAAACAAGATCATAATAAAACACACAAAATACGATATCATTCAAAACGATAAAAAAAACATTGCAACTTCTTAAATTTGTTCCCTACGACTTTTCATGTTTTGAAAACGAACCATTACCTCTTCGACATAACGTTGGCAAGAAGCTCCATTTTGATATAACAAATGCAAGCATCGTTCATATAATCATCACCCATCCGATTACGTATATCCGTCATCACATGTTTCATTGATAAAAAAACACCTCTCAACACTTGTCGTTGCAACCAGCATGCATAATGTTAACTTTAATAAACGATAGACCTATGGATATCCCAAACGTTTCTTTGTTTCCACCATTTTTTGTGCAAGATTAGATACACCATTCACGTTGGCAAACATTTCATCTCCTTTCAAATTAATAATATAGTTGTCTAACTCAATCATAAGGTTCTCTCTTTCTTCATAACTAAAAATCACGTGGATACAACTCGGCCAACCTAAATATCTTTTAGGCATTAAATGCATGAAAATTATCGTTCAGGCTTAAACGACCAATACACGTAAGTAACTCGGTGGTTACCTCATTAAAACGGTTGCCAAGCTGTTCTATTTCCGTATCTATTATCGTGTTGAAATTTTCAACACATAATAATAATGATTGGTGATGCAAGTCTTTTTTTTCTTTTATATTGTGGATCAACTTATTCGTCTTCCATGTTAATAATTTTAATCTCATTTTTTTCAGAAAAGAAGCCACATCTTTCAAAAGTTGATCAAATCCTTCAAGTCTAAACGTTTGTAGTTGTCGCTTCGTCACGTTCACCATTTGAATTGCATTCACTATATCTTGATTCTTTCTTTAAAGAGCTTGCGACAAAAAATTCTTAATCCCCAAAAAGTGATTCATCAAATGTAAATAATATGTCAAATCATAAGCCTTTATGTATGTCCAAATTCCATTTTCTTGTCTTTGGTGAACATTATTGTAACTGGATTTTAGAATATATTCAAGCACTTCAATAATAGATGGATATAAGTGAACCAAACGCACAAGTCTTTTGTGATGAGAGCTCCAGCGCGTATCTCTGGCTCGTGCAAGATAAATTTCTTGATTTAAACCACTCTTGGTTTCAACTTCTACGCGACCTATTACTTCTTTTAATTTTTCTTTTTGACTTTCTTGAATCGTATCTATTCGTTTTGCAAGGTGAACTAACCACATTTTTCAAAGTTGATACCTTATCAAAAAAATGCCCAAATATCATCATGTTTGTTCGCAAGTGTCAGGATCGATATTATCACTACCAACCTCGTAACCTACAAATTAATGTTGACAAGACGAATTACGATATAGCTAATGTAAAAACCCAATGATTACTAAAGGGGGAATTAATAGTAATCAAGATGTTGTATTTGATAATACAAAGATAACAAACACACAAGATACTCAAAAGATTTTCATTGATAATAATCAATATTAAAAAGGAATAACTTTAGGGTTTCTAGTTGGAATATCAGGTGCGGCTGCTTTCTGTATGAAATATCCTGTATGCTTGGAAAGTTGTGTAATCAACTGTTTTCTACCCTTGTTATAAATGTGACATTGTATTTCCTTAAATAGTCACACCTGAGACCTTCTAGAAACCCTAATCATTGTAAAAACATATTCAAACGTATTCAAAATTATTACAAGTGTCAGATAGGTCTTCGAGTAAGCTTTTGTCTTTATAGAGCAGACCTAGTAATCCATAAGTGTGTTGGTACAGTTCTCCGAGCAAGCTTTTACTTTGAATATTTTCCTTAGAAAATATTCTTCAAGCAGACTTCAATCTTCATGATATAGGTGTTGTTTGTTTTTTCAGAGGTAAAATGTCTGCAGTCTGCGTACCACATCTGCAGGCATCTGCAACAAAAGAGGTGGACCAAACCTCTGCAGCTTGCAAGAATAAGACTGTTTTTTTTAACGTCTGCAGACTGCTAACAATTGCACTAATAACAATTGAACTATTATACAAACTAATCAATTTCTACATACATTCAAATCAGTTTCTACAAACAGTTTAATTTCATAATTTATATCTCATCATACATATATATATAATCTAACATGCTAGTTTTGTTTTTATCAAGCCGTTTTTCTATTCCGTCAAATATCGATAATAATAAACTTTAATAGCATGATTTATGTGTAATACACGTGTAAAAATCAAAATATTTAACCTCTACATATGATCTTGATTTTTGCACTTGTATTATAAACGTCAAAAGGTAATAAACATAATGGTTAATTAATGATATAAACACACACACACACACAGATATATATATATATATAGAACAAGTTTATAATAAAAAGTAGATTTTCCCTAAAAGGTATAGAAAGTGTGTTTTCACCACTATATCTAATAAAACACACTGCATAATAAACACACCACAACTAAAATAAAACACACCGCATAATAAACACACTTTCCATATCCACCATCAGATTAACATATCTAATACACCAGATTACTTCCTACACTTCTTAGACGCACTCTAATTTTTATTTTAACCCCACCCTATATATATATATATATATATATATATATATATATATATATATATATATATATATATATATATATATAGGGGTGAGTTATAATAAAAAGAAATAGTTTTCTAAGAAGAGTAAGAATCAATCTAGGCCATTGGATTTATGATCTAATGGTTGAGATTGGAAGATTTTAAACTACCAAATAGTTTCCTAGCATTAAGGATTTATGCCACATAGTTTCTTAACTCTAAATTTTGTGTTATTCCTACTCTTCCTACAAAACTATGTATTTTTATTTTAACCATTTCTACATATATATATATAACAACGTGGCTAATGGAATGGATAACACAAGCTGTGTAACAAATATATAGATTAACAAAAATAAGAGTAATAACAATTTAATAAAATTTAATAAAAAAGAAATAGAAAAAAAGTTCAAAGACCAGATCATCTAGGAAAACAAAAAAAATATGTGGCTCACATTCACCATCCTAAGTTCCCCCTTTACCCTTCTTCCGAAAAGAAAACCCTTGCTACATGCTTTCCTCATCTTCTGCATATGGAAATAGTTCGACACTCTCTTCCTACTCTCTGTAACAAACCTTCTTATATATATACTTTCAAAACATGGAGGCCTTTTCAAATTAAAGGCCTCAAGCCCTTGCTTCAGTTGCTTATATGGTAGAGCCGGCTCTAGCGGCAGGTATGGCGGCGGCGGCGGGTATGGTGGTGTTGGCGGAGGCTGGTATGGTGGTGGAGGTGCGGCTGGTATGGTGGTGGGTTTGAGGGAGGAGAGTAGGGTTTGAGAGAAATCTGTTGAGAATGTGTTAGAAGAGGTTTTAGAAGATGCCAGAAGTAGTTGGACCATGTCTGCACCAGGAAGTGGGTGCGCAGACGTTTTTTAATGAAACGTCTTCGGAAAAACAAACACTCTGCAGAGGGTAATGTCTGCGCGTGGTCTGCGCGGCGCAGACAGAAGAGGCCTGGAAGCTCTTTTAAGAAATGTGAAAATTGTCAATTTCAGGTTAACTCCGTTAACTCAACTCCGTCAATTTAAACTTAAAGATCACTGAATCTATAATGCACATCTCATTACATTTTAAACTAGGGTTTAAATGACGCTTGACACTTACTACATGTGTAGTCTTTCGGGAATTGCACCGAAACGCAAACGAGTTGACGCAAACAATTGGTGAATAAACGAAAAACGTCAAAACAATAATTATGTGATAATTATGTGTTAGACTTATGTGTTATGTGATAACATTGTTATAAACGTTAACTCAATGTGCTAGAACTAGTTAATTAAGCTAGAAAAGTAACATTTGAAAGTGGAGGGACCTAGATGTAACATGATTATTATTAATAATATTATAAAACCCTAACTCTCCTCTCTCTTTCCCTCACAAAACCGACGGCCAGCCCCCCTTCCCCCTCCTCACGATCGGCTCACACACACACACACACATATCTCTTGGTTTTTGATCTTGTTTTTCACAATTGAAGCCTCCTACACCCGATTCTAGTCATCTTCTACCTTCCTCTTGCTTATTTTTGTGCTTTTGAAGGTATAATTATAAACCCTAAAATCTGGAAATTTCATATATTGTGTTCATATGATCTTTGTTTGATTTGATGATGATTTGATAACTAGAATTGATATTATTACATGTTAATTGGTTATGTCTTCGATTTTGAGATCAAATAAAACCCTAACCATGTATGTATGGTGTACTTGATATGCATGGATGATGGTTATGGTGTCTAGAATGTTATATGAATGAATTGTGGTCGATAGATGGTTAATATGTTGAGTTTTGTTGCAAACAGTTTCTGGACAGATTGTGTTGTTGATGTTCAATTGACTGTATCGGGGTGTAAATTTAAAAATTGGTTGAGATTATTGATACTACAGTAAACTAGGTTGAGTCTAGTTTCTAAAGAATATAAATTTGCAATTTTTGGACGTGTAAAAGTTAACCTTTATGATTTTACAAAAACGTTGTGCAAAGCTGAGTTGTGAGACCTGCTGTAGGGTTGTTTTGTAAATATTATATCTCATGAACTACGAGACCAATTGGGTTTGTTCCACTTCTGGAAGTTGACTTGTTGAGTTAGGAACCTAACCCAAGTGGTCTTGCATTTGTTGGATTTTTCATTTGACAGGAATTTCAAATAACATTCTGTTGCGCATGAATTTGACTGTTATGAGCTATGCTGTAATATTTTGATCATTATGAGAAATCTATGTGGAATAAAAATAAAATAAAACATGTTCTGGAAACCTAACACATATATGCTTTTGTGATGATTTTTGGTAAATTAATTGAGATGCTATGATCGGTGGAATAGTACAATCTTTCAAGTAGAATTTCTGTCTCAGTGAAACTAGCTGCTGAATTTTGTGAAAATGCATGAAACATGATACTTGCTATATAATTGTTATGTTTTGACCAAATTGCCCCTGTGGGGAATACTTGTTAAATAGTTGTCGTGTTTTGACCAAATTGCCCTTGCGGGGAATAATTGCTAGTTAATTGTTATGTGTGACCAAATTGCCCTTTCGGGGAGTAATTGCTAGTGATGTACATTATTAATACATAACACGTAAATAATTGTTCACACATGTATTGTATCACGAATGTACCGGTTAAAGTCACACACGATTCACAAACGAAACACGAAACACCTTGTGTGCATAGGTATTATGTGCCGAGTCTAGAGACTCGATAATAGTTCCGACACTTAGAAAAATCTCTTTGTTGTTTTAGAACGCTAGAGAGAGTTTTTCTGTGACGCGCATCCTTTGGTGATTTATTTTGGGAATTCTTCGCAAACAGTGAGTTCACTTACCCCTCTAAACTATTTTCAAACGCTTTTCACTTGGGGAGATAACATACTCCGAAAACGCATTTAAGATTTTGTTAATATAAATTATATATCACTTGTAAAGACTAAGTGGCAAACGCAATAACTAAAGTCCTTCATTTACATCGAACCGTTTAGTATTGGATAATAGCGAGTCATTGTTGAGTAGTACTACTGGGTTTGACAAACCCCACCCAACGCTAAACTCGACTGGAGGTCGAGTGGGTGTAATCTTGGCTAAACACATACCATGGTCGGGATAGACCTGGTGGCAAGGCAAATGATAAATAGTCAGCTTTGGTGTCGAAAACTTAGTAATACTTGTTTTATAGGCTAGCTACCTATAGATATATAATTGACATAACACTATCTGGTAACGCAAAACGCTGAAACGCAAAACGCTGAAACGCAAAACGCTGAACGAAAACGCTAAACGCTTTATTTTATATAAACTTGTGAACTCACCAACCCCGTGTTGACACTTTTAGTATGTTATTCTCAGGTAGCCGAGACGGGCGCGTGGTATAGGATCATGCATGGTTTTTGAACATTCTGATATGCAAACATGTTTTTAACTATTATTACTTGAGTTTTAAGTCGTCCTGCGTGACGAAACTTTTGTCTTTTGGTTTTTACGCTTCCGCACTTATTTTCATTTAAACGTTTTTTTTTTATGGTTTGATTATAACTAATGATTCCGATCCTGTTAGTTCACACCCTCTGACAGTAAAACTCCGTTAGTGGATTTTGAGGGTGTGACAGGAAAAACCAAACACCACCATAATCAAACTTTGCTCGAGAATATCCTACGAGCAAACTTGTTCTTCTTGATCCCTTCAACCTTTTGTCGAAGACTTATTTAACAAACTTAAGTGTGCTTGGGTACTATAGCTTGCTCAAGATTAAACCTTGCTCGTAGTAGTCCTTATAATAAATCCTTTTAACTTCCTACAAGTAGGGGTGACCAAAAAACGGTTCGGAACCGCCAGAACCGTGGAACTGGAACCGAACCGATGCCTCAGAACCACTAACCTGTGTTACATTACGGTTCTCGGTTCTCAGAATTTGCATTAAACGGTTCGCGGTTCGGTTCCGGGTAAAACCGGCGGTTCTAGACTTGGAACCGAAGAACTGAAATATTAAAAAACGTTTTAACTAAATTTACCAATACCCATTTTTATATAGTAACTTATTACCCCACATCCATTCAATCATTATTTAATTCAAATCTTATTTCTTTTCGTTCAAAACATAACAATCATGATCAATTTTGATTTAAGCTATCAAGGTAATTTAATATAAAATGATATGATCTTCCTTTAATCTATCATTGCTAATGATTTATTTAACTTAAACAATTAGGTTTTAATAAAAAAAATATAAGGATGTTTATGTTGTAATATAAATTAATTTTACCGTGAAAGAAAACATACAATTAAATAAACTTGTTTTGTAATTTGCAAAGTTTGCCATATTTGATAAATATACAACGGAAACGCTTCTGGCAAGAACCGATTAGCGAGAACCGACATTACCGCATCTGGAACCGAACCGGTTTACTATAACCGATTCCGGTTCTTAATTTTAGTCATTATCGGTTCCGGTTCGGTTATCGCGGTTCTGAACCGTTGCACAACCCTACCAACAAGTGTGCTTGAGATCATCATTATTGAAACCTCGTTAGACCAACCAAAATTATTGGTTTAAGCTTCGCTAAGTCAAGGGTTTGCTCTGAAACAAACCTTGCTCGACTAAAGAACAACCTTGCTTGATGAAGTGTAGTTTGCTCGAACTAAACACTTAGAAGAAGTCCAGAAGATAACCTTGCTCTAAGTAAGATACCTTTCTTGAATATGTACTAGGCTTGCTCAAAGTGCCTAGTTTTCTCGAATTCCATACTTAGCATATTTCTTGAGGAGGTTGAGAAGATTCCAATCTTCCTTGATCATTTTTTATCCCAACAGAAAGAGCCAAGACAACTAGTTGAAGTTAGTGGGCAAAAAACAATGTTTATAATACGCCGAATAATTATCCTTCAAACCTAAGTCTTTCAAACCATTAAACTCACCAGCCATACTGCTAGCACCATCATACCCTATACCTATAATCCTTGCCAAACTCAAATTATATTTTGTGAAAATAATTCATCAATAGCCAATTTCAGACAAGCCCCAGATGTTTCCATGAAATGAATAGGGCCAATGAATCGTTCTTTAATAGCTCCATATTTGTCAACATATCTCAAAACGGCAGCCATTTGTTCCTTCTTAGATATATCCCGAGACTCATCAACTAATATGGAAAACACACCATCATCTAGTTCTTCAAAAATCCTTTTTAAAACTTCTTGTGCAAAATATTTACATTATTACATATGTCTTTATGAATTTTGGGAGACGTCATTTGATTATTCCCCAGAGCATTTCCTAATATAAATTTTCCAATGGACTCATTTAGTTCTCCCAATAATCTTATAAATTCCAAGAAATGTCCTTTATAAATTGAAGTTTCAGACTCATCATGACTACGGAAAGCTATCGCACCATTCAAAAAAAGCTTTAGCAAGAATAACTAATGTGCTTAATCGGATTCTACACACATCACTTTTTTTACTTTTCTTTTGAAGGAAAAAAACTATAGATTGTTTTGGTCTAAGCAAGGCTTCACATTTTTTAAGTGTTCTGTTGTGATAACTTTTTGGCTTACCAACATGACCAATCAATCTCTCTCGTTTGTTCCAACCATAAAATCCATCAGTCACAAATGCATCTTTTTAACCGTTTTCATTGAAGTAACAAACCAAGAAGAAAACTTTATTCACCTTTACATGATACTCTAACCAATATTTGAAGCTACCAAACCATTCAGTATTAAAATTTCTTAGTTCACCACCAATATCTCGCTTTGGATAATCCTGACTCGTAGTTGACAAGCACCTTTACTTAAATATGCATGTATAATTTCATCTCTTTGGTTAACATGATAAGGGACATCATTTTTCGTTTGGACGGATCCCATGGAAGGTCTTTCAAATCAATTTTCTTAGATGTATTACTTGAAGAATATAAGGGCTCAAATTTTCTTTTCAATGGATCTTGCATAACTAGCCCTAAAATTCAAATTTTTAAGAAAACTAAGTCACAATATACAACATACAATAACCAATATGAGTATAATTATGTATAAAATCATTCACTAAATAGCCCTAAAATTACCTTTAGTATGAGACAAAATCAGAGGAAACTAAGACTTATAAGACTAGAGAGGGGTGAACGGTGGTTGGAGAGAGGCGGAGGCTGGCGGAGATTGGCCTGAGAATCTGAGAGGAGGCGTGAGTTAGGGTTGTGCCAGTAGGTTTGAGATGTGTATGGTGGAATATGTTATGTCGTTGTATGATGTTTGGATAAGTAAAAGTCCAAAACTAATATTGAGTGCGCTTTAGAAAAAACGAAAAACATAAAAACCGGACCATACTAAGGCTCGAAATCGTGTCTTTTGAATGGTGAAGCAAGGGACTTTCCATTAGACTATACTAGTAATATTAGTATGAGGTCCAAGTATAAATTGGGTCCAAGTATAAATTCTTATAGGATCTTTCAAAAATTTATTATATCGCTTCTAAGGAATTTTTAAAAAAATATTGGTGTTCCGTGGACACCGATGTTATATGACATTAGACTGTTTAACAGACTTTATCCCTGATATTAGACCATCAAACCTAGGAAAACAAAATTCTTAGCTAAAACACGATTAACACTAATTAATGTATTTAAAAGGCATTTTGGGTTTGTGAGTGTAAGGCCACTATAGCTAAATGTATATTCAGTAAAGCAGACCGTGCTATCTTTTTAAAGCATACTGTGTAGAACGTTTACAGTCCTGCTCACTTTTTTTGTTCCTTCACACACACCATGTATAGAGAGAGAGAGAGAGAAAAGGATGGGTACAGAAGGTTTGAAGAGTATGAGAATGACGGAAGTAGCCACCGTACAGCCTTGACGATGAACTTGGTGGTGCTAATCATTGTCAATTCCCTCTCGCTTAGACGTCTAATCACCACGAGGAAGACGATCATGAAGAAGAAGGTGGCAACCGGCGGCGTCTAATTATAATGGGTTTTAGGTTATTGTGATTTGGGGCTTTGTCAGTGATTCGTTAAGTATAAGATTTAGGTTAGGTACTTGACATCATATCTCGATGTATATCCATTTAATTACATATGCTGTGAAAAAGGTGTTTAGTGTTCTCTAATTATTTCACTTCATTTTGTTAATATTGGTTTAAAGTGTTTTCATGTATCTTAATAACTTTTCTCATTGAGATTTTTGGAATCACTTTTATCATTTTGACATGCCAACGTATTTCCAAGACTTTTTTGAGGTTGAATCTGTCGGAGACACCACGACAATGCTCCAATGTCGTCGTCGATTCCTTTGTTGGTTACTATACGAGTTGTACTCGCAGAATTTTGCACCATATGCGATTGGTCCAAAGCTACTCTTGGTCGGTTAATATATATGCAATTGACGTACATGTTATCTGTATACCTGCAATTTCTGATACCTTTTATACAAGAGTAGCTTCTGTTTGATCTCGAGTATGATGAATTAGTATTGAAATTGAACTAATGATTGTGCTGCATTTTAGTTAATAAGGAGTATTGGATAATGTTTAACTGTTGATAGAATATGCTTTTGAAAGTATTTTAGTAGGTTGGAATTATGACTTTTTGATGATTTAAACTTGAGTACACATCAAATTTGTAACGGACCACCTTTATATCTAAGGGTAGTTTGATAATTTTGAGTACTTGGTATGATTTAAACTGGACTTATACCTGCAGGCTGCAGTTTAAGTTTGATTTGCCAATATGGTTGTACCAAACAACTGGTTGCAGGTAGGGTAAATTAGAAGGGATTAGATTTGATTTCGGGTTCAATATTTTCTACGGATCAACGAGCGAACAAGTTGAGAGTGTTTGAGATCACGGAGCACAAATCACAAGCGCGTCGAATTTCGTTCGGTTTTGTGTCAAAACTCTGTCTCAAGTAAATTTAGATTTTGGAGGGTATTTAAGGTAAGTTTCGTATACTATATAAAGTTTGAGCGTTAATTTTTTTTTTCATTTCGTAAACGGTCTAGAGTATTATGGATTTGTATTTCTATTTTATTGGTAACAGGTCGGATTACAACTTGGTTTTTGTTGGTAATACATTTAACGCATTTAACGTGTTCCGCTGCAACGCGCGGATACGTATACTAGTTGTGTTTAAGTCTATACATTCTTTTTGACAAAGAGCCATTTTATTGGTTAAAAAATATAGAGAGAAGAAAAATAAGAAAAGTCGTCAAATCCGAAAGGATGAGATACTTGCGAGTAAGTAGAGGGTACACACAACTACCACAAGAGGATGTTGGCCTCAAGCACCTCGACCCAACCTCAATAATGTCACCATTATTGTGCTTCACTTTCAATAGCTACCATCTTTACTATCTTTCATCATTGCCTCTTTTACATATTACTATTATATTACAATTAATCTATTATTATTATTATTACAATAATATATTATAGTTATTATTCTTGCTGTGTTTCACACACACAATATATATAAACATTTACAGTTATGATATTACTACTTATGCCAAAATATTAACGTATAGAACAACGGAGAAAGGTAAATTGGTACACATGAGAGTATTCCTAATCTCATGTGCAGATATAATTTATTTTAAATTTTTGTTTCCTGCTTCAAGAACACAATGAGCACTTATAGAAAAAGTTGTGATGACGATCACCCAATTTGCATTATGATTACTATTTTTGGATCATCTAAATTTATATTATAAAATACTAGTTCCAGTCCAAGACACTAGCACATGCATATCACTTGTTATGTACCAACCGAATATTATTATCATTTAATATTTATTCATTTATCAATTCTGCAATAAAGTTGAAGTTGTTTACATCAGTTCTACATGACATGACCATACCATCAACTGTACATGCATATGCATTGTGTGGGGTTCTTGACACTTAATTACAACAATGACCCGCTTGTATTAATCAATCTTATCCATCTTAACTATTACCATCAACCATTTTAACTATTAAAATTCCAAATCCTTCTATTTTGTCCATAGAAAAGATGCTGAAATATTAAAAATCTCCTACCCTAAATGCAATAACGTTTTTCGTTTTTAACGCAATGTTTAAAGAATGAAAGGAAAACTCTACGGTTAAACGAGTTTTAACGTAACAGTCAAAGAGTGGGTGACAATCTGGTAACTCGTGGGTGACAATCTGGTAACTCTCAACCTGGACAACCAAATATAAAGTCATAAGTTCATCTTAGACAACGCACACATAAATAATGAAGATGAATGACCGCTGGATGTTAGTTTTATACTTTCAGGATTTGATCTTTGTTACTAGGTTGCCGATAAAAAATGGGTTTGTTTGAAAACGTTTAACGTTAGAGTTTCCATCATTCAATTCACTCGATCAGATTTTACCAAACATATCTTATAGATGGAGGATAACTTTCACCCTTTTCTTTTTTTATGAACTTGAAGTTGTAAGTTTCAAAGATATATAAACAACTGAATGAATTGAATCGACCCAAATACAATGTCTTTAATTATCCAATGTAGATTTCTTACTAAGATAAGCCAAAATTCCCCAAATATTTTGAGCTATAAATTTAGGTGCTGCTAAACGTACCCCCCTTACTCAATTTTTACTAAATATACTCCCCCCTCTGGAACTTATTACATAAATTACAGTTAGCTCTTAACATAATTTATATACATATTAGTCCCTACAACAATACTTTCATTTGATAACCTTCACTACATATATCAAATTTAAAAGTATCAAGTATTACTATTAATTTATTTTTTTTAATATTAATATTATAAATGTTTATAATATCTTTTTTTTAATTTTAATAGTATATATATTTCTAATATCCTTATTTTACCACTTTATCTTTTACAAAATAAACCCAAAACCCAAAACCCAAAACCCGAAACCCTAAACTCAAAACCCAAAACCCTAAACACGAAACCCTAAAACCTAAACCGAACCCTAAACCCGAAACCGAACCCTAATCCCTAAACCCGAAACCGAACCCTAAACCCGAAACCCAAACCCAAACCCGAAACCCAAACTCAAACCCTAAACCCGAAAACAAACCCTAAACCCGAACCCTAAACCCTAAAACCGGGACCCTAAACCCGAAACCCTAAACCCTAAACCCGAACCCTAAAAGCGAAACCCTAAACCCGAACCCGAAACCGAACCCTAAACTCTAAACCCAAACCCTAAACCCTAAAACCGAAACCAAAAACCCTAAACTCGAAATCATAAAAAGAAAACACAACTTGTAAAAAAAATAATATTAAATCCTTACTTTTGTGCTAATTTGGTAATTATATGATTTCAAGGGTTAATATGAAAGTTGGTTTTTCCAAGGGGGTATGACAAGCAACCAGGGGGTACATTTAACCTAACCCTATAAATTTACGTTTTATGCTAGAACAATACATTAAAAACTAAGGAAGTTCTTACACTTTGAACAAACACATTAGATTTGAGTAATTTGACACAAGATTTCGTATCAATTCACAAACCTTGAAATAGGTTGTTTTTGGATGTGGGCCTAAATTGTACTCCTTCCGTCTCATTGTAAGGGTAAAGATTTGAAAAACACAAAGTATAAGGTGAATTGAATTATTACTTATTTTTACCAAATTATAATAATGTTCTTGAAAAATGGGTCCATCAATATTGTTTATTAATGTTAGTTGTATGTGTTTAAGAGTAAACTTGAAAATTAACTAATAAATTTTAAAAGTAGACACTTGTAATGAGATAAATAAAAAGGAAATGTGAACACTTATAATGGGATATAGGGATTAATAATCTATCTTCTTTTATGTGTTTATCTAACTATATTTGCATTAATTAAAGTCATATTATTGGAAAAGAACAAAAAATAAATGCTAAAAAAAAGGTAATTATTAAAATAAGTTTATCCCCAAATTTTATGTAACATAAAAGGGATGATTCTATCGAAATGGGAAATCGAAAATATCATAAATTGGAAAAAGACTTTACTTTAATTTTACAAACAAGAAAAACTCCAAAACTACGAAGTGCTTTGTCACAAATTTAATAGGACAAGAGGAAGCACAATGTTACAATACGAGTAATTACAACAGCACAAGGGGTTTTTTAATACAGTAATTCCAGCAAGAAAGATGATGACAGATGCAATCATAACAGAAATTGAGTTGTCACTGTCTTCAACTCATAAATATAATAATAATAATAATAATAATAATAATAATAAGTTGAAGATATTGAAGATAATACTCCAAAGGAGACATGAGAAAAATGAAAGTGTTGAATTAAGCATTCAAATATATAGATTCATTCATTGCTTAACATTAGAATAAAACATCCAAAATCAAACAGATATTTTAATTAAGTAATAATTTTTTTATACAATCACAGACTAGAACAAGATGATAAACTCATAAACATGAAGATTAACATAATAATAATAATAAGTTGTTTTTCTTAATAATTACCTGGATGATACAGGATTCAAAGCCCTAGCGAAGCCGTTCATGGTGCCGTAGCTTTTGGAGCTAAAGCCTAAGCATCCCAAAAGACCTTGCTTGAAGGGTAAATAGGTCTTCCTCCTCAGCTCCTCCGCTTGTGCTCGATTGGTTGTGTAATGCAGCTCGTGAGCTGAAGGCGCCAATCTTCGTGTCATCCCAACGCCACCATTGACCGGCTTCTTAAGGCCAGGTTTCACCGTCTCTACTGGTGCCTTACCAGCGGTTGATTTCTTCTCCTTGCTGTTAGGAGAGAAGGATAAGGAGGTCCAGAATTTGTGATTTCCAGTGCTTCGTCCTTCGCTTTTGCTTCTGTACAGAAGAAATTCCTTTAAAAAAACCCAACGTTTTGAGCTCCTGCCAACGGATGACGACCTAGAAGAGGGACCGTCACCGTCGCTAGGTTTTACCTTATCTTCTTCTAACTTGTCACTGATAATTTCTATCGGCTCTCGTTCATCCAGCCATTGAAACGCGTTGGTGGTGCGTAACGGCGACATAGATCTGGCGCGTCTCCTTAACGACTTAGATCTGGAACTCATCTTGGAATCTCGACCTCTGCTGAGCGCATTCTCATCATCATCATCACTTCCATTTTCTAAACCATTCTCATCAACATCATCAAGCAATGGAGCAAGCACCTGAGGCCGTTGCAGGTGAGACGAGAGCTTCATCGGCGGGATCCGTCCGTTCAAGAACAGCTCATCGGCTGACGTCATGGATCCAGTCGGAACTGCAGCTCGCTTCGCCGTGAAATCAAACTCAAACCCTCCATTGCATCCTTCTACTGAAGCTGAAGAAGAAGAACAGCCTGCATTTGAGGAGTCCAGATACGAAGAGGATGAGGAAAGCATGAAGTGGATGGGACTCGCCGGAGCGCTGTAGAAGAAACCGCGGCCAGGACTTGATGGAGCACTAACGAAGGGCGTGGAGCAGGCGCTGTCGAAGTCTTCAGTGAGATCCTAGCCATTGTTGTTGGCTGCCTCGTCTTCCATTGACTTGTGTGAGAGAGAGAGAAACGACGGAGGTAGTGATGAGCAGTGAAGAAACACTAAGTGACCCCGGGCAGATTACGGATAATCTGGGGGTTAAATAGATGTTTCCCACGAAGGATTAGGTCCGGCAAAGATGGTTGTTCTGATGACCTGCAAAACAGACACCGTGAGCTCGTCACTGAGAAGGGGGGGGTACCTCCTTGTGACCACCCTCCGGCGTGAGAATCAGACTAGATTGCTCTTGAATATAAGTGTATATATTGAGAGATTGCTAGAGAAGATAAGATGATGAGATGATAATACCATTCCAAGGTGTTGGAGTATTTATAGCCGAAGGTAGGTTTCCAAGAAGGTACAGCCGGCTGAATAGTATTCCTGTTCTGCCAACTGTCGGCTACGCACATGCCATGCTGGCGGTTGGTGGGTAGGCAGCGGCTGATAGTGACCAGGCCGGCTGTGTACTATTCCTTTTCCACCAACTGCAGGCTATGCACGTGCTATGACAGGTTGGTGAGTAGGCAGCGGCTGATAGTGACATTAAGTAATAGAGCATGCTGCTCGTTGTACTGTTGTCAGTGAGCTGTCGCAGCTTTAGTCAGATCTTTTGTCCATGCCTCGTCAGGTACAGTACAAAAGATCCTCCAGTATTGTACGGACTGGCTCATTTGGGCGGGAGTTTTCCCGGCTTTGGGCGGGAATATTCCCGGCTTGCTCACTCCTTCTTCAGGTGACATTACTGAATTATTTAAGAGTTAAGTGCCTTGTGCGTGTAGCCTTGCTGCGCGGGTAGCCTTCCCTGATGACTAGTATCCGTTGCTGCGGGAACAGGCGGAGTACGTCGACCTTTGGGAGGCTTTTCCTGCGGGAACAGCTTGCGTACTGCGCATAAGGACGTCACGTCTCTGAGCATGGTGGGTCCTGCGGATCCAGTTGGTTTCTGCGCAGACGTCTCTCTTCAAGTTGAGTCTTGCGAGTTTAGCCTTTGCGCAGACGTCCCTGTTGAAGGTGAGTCTTGCTGGTTCAACTGCGCAGACGTCCCTCTTTGAGGTGAGTCTTGCGGGTCCAACTGGGCTCTGCTGGGACCTACCTCTTCAAGTCCCCCCAGTCCAATGTTCTTCTCATGAATTGTTAATAAGTGAGGTGAACTTTTGGACTTAAGCAAAGGGTTTTGAAAAGGGTTTAGTTTTAAGGTTTTCCATAGGGATTCTTCCCGCGGAAGTCCTAATGTCACGTGCAGAAATTCCCGACTTTTCTGCTTGATCTTTGGGTATGATGCGGGTAGGTCTATAACCTCCTCGCAAGTCAAGAGCGTTGAGTTCCACTTGTGTAGATTCTCCATGAGGTTTTGGTAGTTTTGAACATAGTGATCAATTATGTTTAAACAGCCAATTCCATTTTGGAGCTTCAAACAATCTAGTTCTCGACGTTCCCGCTATGCGGGGATGTTATTCCCGTTTCCGCAAGCACGGCCCAGAAGATCCTTCTTGGTTTCAATTCCCTGCGGAGTGCTAAGTATGTGAAGGGTTTCGCCTTGACACTATACCCGCACTCGTCTTATAGTTACTTTACTTCCAAGGTATTCCTGGCTTCAATTCCCTGCGGGTGCTAAGTATGTGAAGGGTTTTGCCTTGACACTGTACCCGCACCCGTCTTATAGTTATTTGGTTGCCGAGGTATTCTTGGCTTCAATTCCCTACAGGTGCTAAGTATGTGAAGGGTTTCGCCTTGACACTGTACTCGCACCTGTCTTATAGTTACTTGGTTGCCAAGGTAAGGGGTATAGTCCCGCTTACTTTTGAATCTTTTTGACTTTCGTTGTAAACGTTGTATGACTTGCTCACGCATACTTTAGTTTAATTTAGCAATTTTCCAATTGTTTTGAATAAGTTAACCGTTCGACGCGCGGTTGTCAATAGGTTAGTGCAGTTTCCTCTATCATGATTGTGCGGGTAGGACCGTCACTTTCATTTAGTGGGATGACCAATCTTCACCTATAACTGACTTGCGTGAAGGTTTGCCATTTTTTGTGTTTATGCGGGTTTTGCCGCCGTCCACACGCAACGACTTCTTTCCATATTTATGCGGTGAATACCGGCATACCGTCTGGAAAGTTTATAAGTATAAATGTAAAGCGATCAACACAATGTGAAAGGAGAATCATTTCCATTAGAAGTGGCCCCAGGCCGTTTCTTTATAAGTTTGGAATTGATCTACATGTAACGTTTGCGTAATTGAGCTCCATTCCATGTTCTTGGGATGGGGGTGCCATCGAGCCTTTCGAGCCGGTATGCGCCCTTTCCCAAAACTTCTTTGATAATGTATGGCCCTTCCCAGACGGGGGCCAGCTTTCCTGGGCGTTCTTGGTTCGAAGCCTCGTTGTTACGCAGTATGTAGTCTCCAACATTGTAGCTGCAGAGTTTTACCCGCGTGTTATAGTACTTTTGCATTTGTCGTTTGTAGTTCTCTTCACGCGCTGCGGCTAAGTCTCTGCGTTCCTCGGTTAGCATAAGGTCTAACCGTCTTTCCGCATCATTGTCCTCTGGTTGAATCAAGACCCTTGGTGAGGGTAAACCAATTTCAACCGGGACCATGGCTTCAGTGCCATAAGTGAGGCTGAACGGGGTTTCTCCCGTACTTGCCTTTTTCATCGTTCTGTGTGCCCAAAGGACGTGTGGAAGTTCGTCCACCCAGCCGGATCTGTGTTCCAATAGTCTTTTCTTTATGCCATCGACGATGCTCCTATTCGCTCTTTCCACCTCACCATTACCCTGCGGGTGCGCCACTGAGGTAAAGGTGTGGGTGATTTGAAGTTCTTTCAGCCACTGTTGTAGCTTCTTGTCAGCAAAGTTGGTGCCGTTATCGCTCACCAAATTCCGTGGAAGCCCGAAACGACAAATAATAAATTCCCAAATAAATTTCTTGATATGTTTTGCGGTCGTTTGGGCTAAGGGTTTTGCTTCTATCCACTTGGTGAAGTAGTCGATGGCGACCACTAGATATTGAACGTTCCCTGCTGCTGTGGGAAATGGGCCTGTCACATCAATGGCCCACTTCTGAAATGGCCATGAAGAGGTGACTGGAACAAGTTCGTTCTTCGGGCGATGCGTGTTAGGTGCGTAGAGTTGGCAAGACCTACACTTTCTGATGTATGCCAGTGCATCTGTATGCATCCCCGGCCAAAAGTATCCCGCGTTGTTTAGCTTAGCAACAACTGCGCGTGGACCTGCGTGTATCCCGAAGATGCCTTCGTGTACTTCCCTTAGGAGGTAGTCGGCATCTTGGTCGTCAACACATCTGAGGAGTGGGCCAAGAAAGTTACGTCTGTAAAGGATGTCATCGATGAGTTGATAGTTCAGTGCTTTACAGCGTAGTTTTCTTGCCTGTGTTTTCGACTCTGGTAGTATACCCGCCGCAAGGTAATTTATTATTGGTGTCATCCACGTTTTTGTGCCGGTTTGGATGACACAGACTTCTTTGTGTGGGACTGATGGTGCTCCAAGGAGTTCAATGCGGATGTCCTTTCCCAAGTGGGTGAAAGCCAATGACGCAAGCTTGCTTAACGCATCCGCAGATTTGTTTTCGCTACGCTTGACGTGTATGACCTTACAATCGTTAAAATCGCGCATGAGGGTTTTTGCTTGAGCGAGGTACAAGGCCATTGTGTCGTTCACGGCCGTGTACGTCCCGTTTATCTGATTGGCTACTAACATGGAATCCACATGGGCTTCCAAGTTCTTTACTCCCATCTTACGCGCAATCCTTAACCCGGCCAAGAATGCTTCATACTCAGCCTCGTTATTCGTACTTGGAAAATCTAGTCAAATAGCGTAAGTGTATTCTTGGCCTGCTGGGTTGGTTAGTTTTAACCCTGCGCCTGAGCCCTCGTTGTTGGCTGCTCCATCAGTGTAAAGTCGCCAGACATCATCGATGTCCTGTGCTGGAGAGGGTTGAGCCTCGTCCTGGCACTCTTTCTCCCGCGAGGCGGGGACTTCGGCAATAAAGTCGGCCAAGACCTGGCCTTTTATGGCTGGCCTTGGCTTGTACTTTATCGCGTATTCTCCCAATTCTATTGCCCATTTGGCTAGGCGTCCCGACAGTTCGGGTTTGCCTAAAACGTTTGCAAGTTTGAAGTTGGTGAGAATGGTGATTGGGTGACCTTGGAAATATCGTCTTAGCCTGCGTGAAGCCTGTACAAGTGCTAAGACTATTTTTTCCAGGGTAGAATACCGGGTTTCGACGTCTGTTAGGAGACGGCTAACATAGTAGATTGGCATCTGGATGCCTTTTCGCTCGACTAGCAGGACGGCCCCGGTTGCTCTATCTGTGGCGGAGAGGTATAGGATTAATTCCTCTCCCGCTTCTGGTGCTGTGAGCGTTGGGAGTTCGATCAAGCGTGACCGAATTTCCTGAAAAGCTGCTTCCGCTTCTGGTGTCCAGCGGAAGTGCGTTTTCTTTAAACAGTTTCTCAGCGTCGACACGAATGGGAACGACCTATCCGCATGATTTGCCAAGAAGCGGTTAAGTGCAACTAGGCGTCCATTCAGTGTCTGAGCTTGCTTGATGGTAGTAGGTGATTCCATCTTGATAATGGCTTCGACCTTTCAGGGTTCGCTCTGAAGCCATCTTTTGTAACAATGACTCCTAAGAACTTCCCTTCTTCCATCCCAAAGGAACACTTGCTCGGGTTGAGCTTCATGTTTATCCTTCTGAGTGTGTTGAATGTTTCTTCAATGTCTTTCAACATCGCTTCTGGTTCAAGGCTTTTGATGACCAGGTCATCCATGTAGACTTCCAAGTTCCTCCCAATTTGGGCATGAAACTCTTTGTCCATCAGGCGTTGGTATGTGGACCCGGCATTCTTAAGTCCGAATGGCATCATTTGATAACAAAATGTGCCATCGGGCGTCCGAAATGCGGATTTGATGGTACCCTTTATACGCATCAAGGAAGCATTTAAGGCGAAACGGTGCTAACGAATCTACCTTAAGATCAATTTCGGGTAACGGGTAACAATCTTTGGGGCATGCTTTGTTCAAGTCTTTGAAATCTATGCACATGCGCCATTGCTTGTTAGACTTCGGTACCATAACGGGATTTGCAACCCAAGTTTGATATCTGCTAACGCGTACGATGCCCGCGTCAAGGAGTTCCTTGACTTGGGTTCTACACGCGTTAGCTTGTTCCGCCCCCATTACTCTACGCTTTTGTATGACCGGCGTAAAAGCCGGGTCACACTTGAGCTTATGCTCTGCCTTACTTCGAGGTACACCAGTCATATCAGCTGGTTTCCATGCGAAGATGTCAGCGTTTTTCTGTAGTAAGCGTTTGAGTAAGGTGCGCGTAGGATCAGTGATTGTTGGGCCAATGGTAACCGCCTGGTCGGGGTATTTGCCATTGAAAGCCCATTCTTCTGGTTCGGTGATGGTGGGTTTAGCCATCTTTGGTTTGGGTGTTGATGAGACAGATGCGATGCATACCTGGGGAATACCGGTGACCATCGCCACGCCCTCAGCTGTTGGCCATCCCATCGTGCCGTGGACTGAAGATACCACGGCATTGAATCTTGCCATCCCGTCTCTCCCGAAGAGAATGTCGTATGTGTGGTGTGGCTTCCTCATTACGACAAAGTCCACATCCTCTGTGCGGGAGTGTTTTCCGTCTGTGAGAGTGACAGGGAAAGATAGGATACCCAGAGGGGTGTTTGTGCTGCCGTCGAACCCTTCCATCGAGGCGTAGACCGTTTCCAGGCGTTCCTTGTCTTCGTCATCTAGCTTGTCGAAGAACTGTCTGTACATAACCGTTGACGAGGCGCCGTTGTCAACAAGAGGGCGGGAAGTGATGTAGTGCCCCAACTGGCTTTTGATGACGATAGGGCCTTCTTTGCTGGGTCCTCCTGGCACTCGCGGGAAGCGCATTTCAGCTTCCTTCCATGCGCATGGTTCTGTCGTCCGTCTTTTTCTTCCTCTGACGTTACTGTGAACCATGTGGATGCTGATGTCAACGGGCTTTCGTCCATTGCTTTTGTATTGGTTGTCATTCTTCCTTCCATTCTTGATTGATGCCACAAGGTGTGTAAGTTTTCCATCCTTGACGAATGTTTCAATAATATCCCTCAAGGATGTACACTTCTCAGTGGTGTGACCCTTTGTCCCGTGGAAGTCACAGTATTTGCTCTGATCCGCGTCCGGTCGGTGCCGGACCGTTGGAGCTTTTGGCCATGGGAGTTTCTCAGTGGCAAATATCTCCGTGACGCTTTTGGTGAGCGGCGTCCACCGGGGGTGTCGGCTTGACGGGTGCGTGTTATCCCTTCCGCCTACTAAAGAGCGAGAGCTGGATGTGGTGTCAAAGTTTACCCTTGACTGCCAAATGCCTAGCTTCCTCTTTTTGTTTTGCCGGGCGGTCTGGACGTTGTGTTCTCTAGTCCTCTGCGTGTAGAGGCGTGTACTCTGGGGCAGATCCCCACCCAGCTGCTTCTCTGTTTCGGCAAAGCGCTTGGCCGCCGTCATGATGGCATCCCATGTGGATGGCATGCCGTCTTTACCCGTCAACGTGCGGATCAGCTCTGGGTATTCGGCGCCCGGGATGAAAGCGGCGCGAACAAGATCTTCGCTTATAGCGCCCAGACTCAGCTTTTTCGAGTTGAAGCGAGTGATGAAGTCTAGTAAAGACTCATCTTCCTCTCTAACGCAGTTGAGGATCGTCCACTGTTCTTCAATATATTTCCTCTGTTGACTGAAGTGTTGGCTGAACTTGTGTTGGAAGTCCGCCCAATCGTAGATGTGGTGGACCGGTAGACGGTCAAACCACGCTCTAGCCGCTCCAACCAGCGTCATCTGGAACATATAACACCACGTGGGTTCCGTCCAGTTGCTGACGGTTGCCCCCGCTATGAATCTGTTCAGGTGATCATCTGGGTCGGATATACCATCATAAGTGCCGATGCTGGGCATCTGCTTGGCACTTTTCGGGGCGATTGCTTCCGCAATGTCCTTTGCAAACTTGGATGTTCCCGCGTTTGCAGCAGTTGGTCTGAAGGTTTTGGAGAAGTCACGTGGGTTTCCCCCCACGTTCCTTTGTTTGAAGGTTTCTCCAAAATTCCTTCTCGGTTGGAAGTTCGTTTCGTTACGCTTCCCTTTCGCCCTATGGTGAGGGTTTGCGTCACTGTCGGACTCTCGATCATCGTCTGAGGACTCGCACTCATTGCTCATGTTGAGCTGTTGTCGAGTGCTTCCGAACTCGTCAGCCTGTTGGAGTGAACGTAAGCGTTCATCCAACTCAGCTAGAAATTCCCTCTGACGTGCTTCCGCCCACGCTTTAACTTGTTCAAGTGTTTGGCGGGGGAGCCTCGTCTTTTCTCTTTCCGCCTGGGTATTAATGAATCCCAGGGGATGATTGTTTACTGCACTTGCCCCGGCTTGGGTAACCGGGGTAGTGTTCGTAAAATTTACTGCACTTGTCCCGGCTTGAGTAACCGGGATAGTGTTCGTAAATATTGTGTACTCGCCGGTGTTCCCCCCAGTAGCTGGGGTTGTGGTTACCGGGGTTTCTTGGTTAGTCGTTGGCCTTGGCAACGGAGTAACCTTAACCATCTTTCCAGAAGTTTGAAGAAACTGAAAAAGTAGTTCTAGCTTTATGCACGGATGGCGCCAATGAAGAAACACTAAGTGACCCCGGGCAGATTACGGATAATCTGGGGGTTAAATAGATGTTTCCCACGAAGGGTTAGGTCCGGCAAAGATGGTTGTTCTGATGACCTGCAAAACAGACACCGTGAGCTCGTCACTGAGAAGGGGGGGGGGGTACCTCCTTGTGACCACCCTTCAGCGTGAGAATCAGACTAGATTGCTCTTGAATATAAGTGTATATATTGAGAGATTGCTAGAGAAGATAAGATGATGAGATGATAATACCATTCCAAGGTGTTGGAGTATTTATAGCCGAAGGTAGGTTTCCAAGAAGGTACAGCCGGCTGAATAGTATTCCTGTTCTGCCAACTGTGGGCTACGCACATGCCATGCTGGCGGTTGGTGGGTAGGCAGCGGCTGATAGTGACCAGGCCGGCTGTGTACTATTCCTTTTCCACCAACTGCAGGCTATGCACGTGCTATGACAGGTTGGTGAGTAGGCAGTGGATGATAGTGACATTAAGTAATAGAGCATGCTGCTCATTGTACTGTTGTCAGTGAGCTGTCGCAGCTTTGGTCAGATCTTTTGTCCATACCTCGTCAGGTACAGTACAAAAGATCCTCCAGTATTGTACGGACTGGCTCATTTGGGCGGGAGTTTTCCCGACTTTGGGCGGGAATATTCCCGGCTTGCTCACTCCTTCTTCAGGTGACATTACTGAATTATTTAAGAGTTAAGTGCCTTGTGCGTGTAGCCTTGCTGCGCGGGTAGCCTTCCCTGATGGCTAGTATCCGTTGCTGCGGGAACAGGCGGAGTACGTCGACCATTGGGAGGCTTTTCCTGCGGGAACAGCTTGCGTACTGCGCGTAAGGACGTCACGTCTCTGAGCATGGTGGGTCCTGCGGATCCAGTTGGTTTCTGCGCAGACGTCTCTCTTCAAGTTGAGTCTTGCGAGTTTAGCCTTTGCGCAGACGTCCCTGTTGAAGGTGAGTCTTGCGGGTTCAACTGCGCAGACGTCCCTCTTTGAGATGAGTCTTACGGGTCCAACTGGGCTCTGCTGGGACCTACCTTTTCAAGCAGAGAGGAAGACAAGGAAGGAGAGTGTTGATATCAATTATTAATATATTTTCTCAAATAGTGAACCACTGTTGATTTCTGTTTGTTCGAGGTAAATGTCATCGACACTCTTGCTTTATTCCTCGGAACATATTCCCATTTTTGTTCATTTTAACACTACAACAATTATAATTTTATTCAATGAGAACACGTTTTATTTACATTTTCAGTAAAGCGTCATTTTTATGGGTGTGGTTTAACAAATAATGCAAATTTAATTTAAAAAATTTATTTAATTGTATATGGGTCCTTTACATTTTTCTAGTTCTTGTCAATTACATCCAAATCACTAATCTCGTTAAATTTAATCGTTAAATCAGTGGTAAATATGTATTTTAACTATTTGTTTATTATGATATTTATTTTTGTGTACTGCGGTTTTCGTCCTTGTGGTTTTTTCATATATACAGTTTTGGTTTAATAGTTTCAAGTTTGCAATTTTTGTCCCTCTAGTTTCATTTCACTTGCAATTAAACCCGAATTTATTAACCTCGTTAAGTCTGGTCGTTAATCCATTTGTGTGCCACACACGTGACGACCAGTTTTGTTGTTGATCTCCCTAAATAAATCTCAGTCCTAATTCGTAAGCGCCGAGGGGCTGAGGTGTATTTGGGGAAAAAGGAAAACAAGAAGGAACAAAACTGCCCCTCACGTGAAGGGCACATTGGTGGGTTTCACGACTACACTTAACGAGATTAGGGAATTCAGGTTTACTAATAAGCGAAATGAAACTATAGGGTAGAAAATTGCAAATTTGAAACTACTGGACTAAAACTGCAGATTTGGACAAACCATAGGGACGAAAAACGTAGTTCACTGAAATAAGTATTATAATAAAGAAAAACTGAAAATACATGTCTACCCTAACTTAACGATTAAATTTAATGGGGTTGGTGATTTGGATGTAATTGGCAAGAATTGGAAAACGTGGGGGTCCGTATGCAAACAATAAACTTTTTGGATTAAATTTGCATTATTTGTCAAACCACAAGGACGAAAATGACACTTTACTCTTTATGTTTTCTTTCAACTTAAGTAATAACAAAATCCATCACTTTTCAGTAGCTCAACGACGTGAATTTGTTTGGTATTGGTGAATTTCGTAACGATAACAATAGTAACTCCAAAGAAAGGATCATATTAACACTCGTGTGATTATAGTAAAAAAAACCATATATAAAACGATGTGTTGTTGGCTGAGAAAGCATTAGTGAAACGAAACCAAAAAATAAATTCGCTAGTTCTCAAATCCAATGACATTGGCTCGGTGCGAATTCAGTCGGTATCAACTTCCAACATCGACGCTAAACAAAAATAAATATTTAATTACACCCAAATACAACAAAAATAAATATTTAATTACACCCAAATACAAAAAAAAATATTTGAAAAATATTGTGCGTTGCGACGAAGAAATTGACATGAATTCGGTCGGTATCGGCCCTAAATCATACACATAAATTAATAAGCCTTAAAAATAACATAAAAAAGTTAAAACAAAAATAAAACTCGCGTTTTAGGGCGGAAAATTGACACGATGTAGTCGGTGATAACGGTATCGGTCGTATATCGTAAATATAAATTAGTAAGCACTAGAAAAATAACTTAAAAAATGAGTAAAATGTTATTTCCGTCCTTGAGTTTTTGATAAGTTACGCAACTTTAGTAAAATAACTATATTTTAAACATCTGGACCCTTAAGGTTTCCGAATCTTGCCATTTTTCGTCTATTTTACTAACCTCGATACTTATTTATTATTAATTCGAGGATAAGACTTACTTGTTTTAGACTTAACACCTTCAATCAATTCCTCTTTAAATGACTCAAATTCTATGACGTATATGGGTCATCTTCAACATCTGACTTATAATAAATGTGTTTATATCCGGATCAAATAGTGAATCGGACGGGCAACTGGTTCACCGGTCGAACCGGCCGAACAAGTTTTGTCTAAAAAAAGACAGTTAGTTTAAGGCTGAAAAAAGAAGATTTAAAAAAAATTATTTTTTTTCATAGTAAACAGGTCCAACTGGTCCCGTTTTCTGGTCACTCCGTCTAACCGGTTCAAACTGGCCGGTTTTAGATAGCCGAGTGAACTGCATAGAACCGTACCGGTCAGTAGACTGAACACTAGTCGGACTAATCCAATTTCAACAACATTGTTTCTAATATATTGGGGTCTATTTGGTTGGGAGAATGGAATGAAAGATGGATTGAATGGACAATGAAATAAAACATATCAATATCATTTACTTGTCTTGTGTTGGTTAACCTACAAGAATATAATTAAATATTACGTTATGTTGTTTGGAAGCAAAAAAAAAACACATGAATGAAATAGAAATTATAAAACCATCCTCATCCTAAAAATAAAAAATAACAATGGACGCGATGATAGTGGTGGCGGCAACGACAACGATGATGGTGGCAGAGGCGACGAGCGACGAAGGTGGTTGTGGTGGTGGTCAATGTAACAACTCGGGTTTTCCAATTAATATTCTTATACGATACCCGACCCGTTTTTACATTTAGAAAATTTAAACGATAAAATATCGTGCCTATCGAGTTAATATTATTTATGAATATTTGGTACTATAATTATTTAATATATTAAAAACAACTTTGAAAGATGTTCACTGTTTAACCCAAAACAAACTTTTACCCTATTTCATATCCATCTGCATAGTCTAGGGACCACATTGTAAAATATGTTATATTAATATATTAATACATCTCATAACCTGGAACCCGTTTACCCAGACCCTTATACCCGTATTTTTGGAACCGTTTAAATATCTTGTGCCGTAATATTCGTTCTAAAGTAGGAATTGATTTGTGGATAATGTTATTCATACTATAACGATCATACCGTCATCTAGAATTAGGAAAATATAATCTTTGTGATACGTAATAACCTTTTTAACTAAACCGTCTTAACTCGTTCTTCATTATACAATTTAACGATCTTTATAATTCAATTGTTTTTGTCTACCCAACCTTGGATGCATCGTCCACAACTCCACCAACCTCAATTGGATTAAAAACGTCTGTTACACCATGTTCGCCATCATCCTTGGCCGACCACAATATCGCTTAATTGACCCTCTTCCAGTCTCGTTATAGGTAATTAATTATGCCTCGGTTTTCGTCATCATTCACTCTTCGTTAGCCCTAATAACAATCAACCAATCAATTAACGATCTGGCCGATTGATGATCTAGGGTTCATAACACTCTTTGTGTTGCATTTGTCTGGTTATATAGGTTTCGTTTTGGGGTTTTTATCAAAGGATCACTCAGATCAGTTGGTTTATGCAGTTGGGTTATGGCTGTAGTGCTGGAGGCGAGGGTTCGAATCATTGTTTCAATTCTTTAACATTTTATTAAGTTGTATAATAAATTAATTTGTATTATAAATATCATAATTAATCATAATTTTATTAAAACCAACATATTAACCAATCACCTTTCCGAACCTATGTTAAAACCATATATATCTTTATATATATAAGTATATATTTGATTATTTATTTAGTATTAATTTCTAAAAGGTTTTGATTTATAAAAAGGGTTTTATTTAGTGTATATATATATATAGAATATCAAGTTAGTTAACATATAGTGTTTTATAAAATGGTTTATATTTTATATAACACTATTACTATTTACAATATTAATTTAAAAAGAAACTTTTTTAATGAAAATATATATGAATACATTTAACGTATTTATAGATTGAAATCTCTTTATATAACCTATAAAGTGTTATAAATATTTATATAAGTATTTTTAAGTATTTCATATAATTAAATCATATTATTTATGTTGAAATTTGATAAATAGTGGTAATGATCCAAAATAATAAACTTTAATAATAAATCTATTAATATTTAACTTTCGTAAGAGTATACCCTATCATCAAATCCCGAACCTCTATCTAGTGTTAGCTTCATTGTTTCTATCCATATTTATTTCCTCAATTACTGTAAATAGGATTCTCGATGGTAAATCCCGAAGACTTGACTTACCGTTTTCTTACCTATTCATTATCTCTTGCTTAATCACAAAGGTGAGTAATTCACTCCCCTATTTTACTTATTTTTAAACCTTTTTGGGGACATATGCGTATCTTATATATTTATCTAGTATTCAATACCGCAACTGTTAATCCTTGTGTGTATATCGGTTTATGCCTAACTTGCTATTTGTTTACTTGTTTTACTTGGACGCTATTTGCTTACTTCGGCAACCGATGTCCATTTTTATGGCAACGGTTTAGTCCTTGCTTGGCAACCATTGTCCATTTATATGGATTGGTTGAGCCCTTTCTTTATGGTTTGATTGATTGTGTATGTGCTATGGCTTAACTGCTTATCTCATAGGAAAAGTTTGCATCTTTATTTATTTATTATATAATATTATTGTAATGTCTTAAGCTGGTGTTTTACTCACTCAACATGTGTTGTTGACAAAATTCTATCTTATACGCATATGCAGGTTATCGTAGAAATTTAATGCATGTTGGTGAAGACTTAGTGAAGAATTTAAGTTAGAAAAAAATTAAATCAAGAGAATTTGTGATATAAGTTGTATTGTTGTATGATTATTGATTATGTACTTGCTTGTATTTGATTTATTTGAAAACTTAATTTAATTAATAGATATTGTCATTTAAATATTATATGATAGTACCTTTAGAGCTGTGACAATCAGCTCACGTCCCGACATTTCCGCCTTAGGTTGGGGTGTGACAGATTGGTATCAGAGCCGAAGGTTTAATATAGGTCGTTAGTGGTGCCCTAGTAACATGCTTAGGAGCCCCATACGTGCTTATCTGTATACCTGATTTGTTCTATTTGATTGTTTACAACTTACATACTTACTTGCTAGATTAAGTATTATTTAACTGTTTAATAATGATTGTTTATTATTGTATTGTTATGCATACACACACAACTCCGAGGCTATGCCTCAACCTTCAAAGAAAATTTTTCGTAAATATTTAAAATCAAAGTAGATTGCCTTTTTGTTATTGGGAAATTCCTTAAGAATTCACTACTTTTGTTTTTGCTCCTTCATCTTAAGGCTTGGTAGCATGACAAGTTCCTATCGGCCAAAGAGAAACACAACTGTCATACGACCGACACCTTAGGTTGTTTTTAAACCGAATTCACGGGGGTTCGTGGCTAAACTCGGTTTTCCTGATTATTGTGTTCCGATATTTAAATGGTTAGTTGGGTGAAAAATCCATGGAACCCATGGGCACTCCTACTATCCATTTCTTAACTTGTTTTCGTATTTTTGTTGGAGTGATCAACCTGGTGATTCACAAGATACTCCGACTACTCATATTTATTTCGATAGTTCGTTATCTAGTTTGGTCGGTTAAAACGCCGTGTAACGCTCATTGGGCCGACAAACTCCATTTTATTGTAAATTCGTTAATTAGCTGGGAGTTAAAACGTCATGTAATGCTCATGGGCTGTCAAACTCACTTGTTTTATTCGTTAGTTCGTTAGGCCATTCAAATTGCCATGGAAAGCTCATGGGAGGCCAACATCCACAATTTATATTTCGTTAGTGTATTATAAACATAATTAAATATAAATCTAAATTTTAAACTGACTTATTTCCTCGTGTAGTCATCACACTTTAATCGTATTGACTACATGTAAGGCCCCGTTACCGGTGCCCTACATTTGGTGTTGGATTTACTCATAAACACAGTTCTAAATATCAGAGTTTTTTTTTTTTTTTTTAAATCAAATCGAAGTTTTATATAATTTACTATAAAACGATTACAATAAAGTGGCAGGCAAACGGGCAACAAGCTGCGCCGCAACCCCCTTTTGAACAGCAAAGCCAATCCTGCTAAAAACGAAGCTTTGGGGCCTAGAAGCTGAAGAGGTTCCGTGTATGACGCGCTGAACCCTACTCAAAAATTTCACAGCCTCTGGAGCCAGAAAACCAAATGATATAAAACTTTCGCGGAATAATATAAAACTTCAACAGTCATTACAAACATTCATCATCTTGTCTTTAAAACATAACTTAAACATGTCTTTTAGTTCAAAACATAACAAATAGATCTTCAGATGTCAGCTTCTTTATTCTACCGTCATGTGTCCCCGCTCAAGCCAACTGCCTCATTCTACTCACCTGCGTGCATACTAAAAGTCAGCTACGCTGAGTGAGTTCTACTTAATCACATAACATACAATACGTACACTTACCTTCCATTATGCATCCGAAGACACATAATAATTACGTTAATATTTTACTTTCATTACATAACTTCATACATACATACATACTTTATTACTTTCATAATATATATTTACTGTCCATTCTATCTCAGATATTATTAGGGTCTGATCCCTTCCTTTTCTATCTCAGATATTATTAGGGTCTGATCCCTATTTCCTTTTTCTATCTCAGATATTATTAGGGTCTGATCCCTTTCTTGTCTATCTCAGATATTATTAGGGTCTGATCCCTCTTTACTTCTCTATCTCAGATATTATTAGGGTCTGATCCCTTTCTTCTCTATCTCAGATATTATTTGGGTCTGATCCCTTACTTCTTCATCTTCGTACATTCCGTCTTTACGTACTCGTAACACACATAACATTCTTTACTCTTTCATACACATTCATACATACATCTATCATACACACCCATCTATCATATACATACCTCCCTTGTCAATACGTGCAATATCCGAAGATCGTTCACGTACCGAAAAGCTTTCGATCACATTCAAGATATACATAATCAACATATCAATCATACATGGCATACACTTACCATTTAATGTAAGTTTATTAACTATCACATCGAGTATGCACACAGCCCCGAAAACATAACAAAGAATTGAGGCTAGAAACTCACCTGAATGCGGTTACGTTCACCGTTAATAGTTATTCCCTTCTTGAGCTGTGCACGGCTAACTGTATAATATTTACATGTATCAATTAACTATTACTACTCATATCGTATTTCTATCTTTATATAACCCACAACGAACGGGGTCCGGGGGCAGCGCCCCTGGCAGCAGGGTCTAGGGGCGGCAGCCCCTAGCAGGGTCCAAGGGGCAGAGCCCCTGGCTGGGGTCGAGCTGTCTTAACATATTTTCCATTAGGATTTTAACTATTTTCTAATTCGCTACCTCATTTGTTATAGCGATTTCCCTCAGATTCGTTATGTTTTCTTCCTTAATTCGCTATCCTGATTCGTCATATTATCAACTGATTCGTTATTCCAATTCGTTGTCTGAACATGACTTGATTCGTGGTCTAATTCGTTATCGGGACTTAGCGAATTGGTGAGTAATGAATCACCTGATTCGTTATCTGGTTCGTTATCCTAACAAATTGGGTGGGTAACGAATCACTTGATTCATTATCTGATCATGACGAACTGAGGAAACTGATTCGTTAATTGGACATAACGAATTGGTGAACTAATTCGTTATCCTGCTATGACGAAATGGTTTGCTAATTCGTTACCTCTTTATAACGAATTGTTCCATCTTATCCAGACTTTGACTCGAAGGTCAAAGTCAAAATCACCAAGAACACATATTAGTCAACGTTTCTTAGATCTGCAATTAAACATTCATTTCTTAACGAAACATTACGATTTTGGTATCCATGGATTCGGAATTACATCGCCTACAAATCCTAATCGTCCGTTCATCCAAATATTTACGTTTACGAGGTGCGATTTATGTACATATATACGGGTTTTTTTAGGTTTACAATTAACCCATCAAATGTTGATCAATTTCCATAAGATTTGTTGTTTTGGATTCGTTTATAACAAACTAACACAGATCTATGATTTCCCAAATCAAACCGAACCTATATGAACGATTTGTAAATATAAATGTACCTTAAACGAGTCAAACTACGAACACGAGCTGGTACTTGATGTTGTTTTGGTCCTTCACGACAGTCCAGCACCAACAAGCTCGGGTTTTCGCCTTCAGATCTTGGTTCGGGTTTGTGTGTGTTTTCCAAGGTGTAGGCTATGGTGTAGAGATGAATAGAAAAATGGAGAGGTTTAGGGTTTAAGGGTGTTTATACTCCCTTAAGCCCATGGACCTTAGGCCCGTTCCATTTCTTATTTTCCATCTTCTAAAGTCCAAGCCCAACCTTGTACAGTTTGTTAACTTAACCGATAAACGACACAATATAAAATAAACGAAATTTATTTTATTATTATAACCAAAAGTAGGATGTTACACTACATCATCTAAAAACTATTTACGCTATATACCCCTTACCTTATAAACTTTTATCTTTATTCCTCATGATACGACACGAATACCCCATTTCTTAAAAACAAAGTTATTATAAAACAATTAAACTTGTATTATTTAAATGATTTCCTCAACTCATCATTCATCTTATAAATCTTTATTTTTGGTTCTCAAAGAATGTCTCATCTAAGAAATCATTGTCATCCTCGACATCAATCGTCTAGTTCTCATGATCAACGCGTGTATATCCAGTGAGTTAACTGCTGCAACCTCTAAAATATAAACTCAAATTCAAAAAATTAATACAACCAATTCAAGCTTGTTCATTGACTTCCTTGATTGAAATTTTTATTCATTTACCCCTACTCATCCTCGCGACAACAACAAGCGCATGTCTAATCATAAAGTGTATGTTGTTAATCAAATCACTCATCAACCTCGACAAAATAAAAGTATCCCAAGCAAGAAACTCTCCATCGGTATTCAATCGTTATGCTCCACTAGTAACTTTCATCATTCGACTCAATCCTCATGTCGTGTTTGCACCCGCAAGCTCAAGTTAACCAGGCCTACTATAACCAGACAACCCTCTTGCAAACCGTTCGAGCTCTAGTTACCCAAGCGATGTCGGATCAATCAAGACTGCTCAAGCCCTCATGGATCAAATCATCCAAGACGCTTAAGTTTCGAGGTTCCAGTCATGCGCAACTGAAGATTTAAACTACTAGAAGACTTTGCCGCTCGTTGTATTCTATCATAATTGAATTTGACCCTTCTGCTTTGTATCGACTATTTAATAAATTTTAAATTAACGTTTTTTTATGAAATGTTGGAAGTACAAATTAAGATTTTCTATTATTATGCCCCTCGAGTAAAGTTTAAAATTATCGAATGGTTGTTTTATAAAATTCTGCATTTTAAGTAACCAAACTATAAACTTTTGTCTAGTTAAAGACGCCTCACTTAAAACTCATTTCCCTTAAGGATTTCTATTCTTAAAAAAAAATTATTTTCAAACGTTTCTGTAAACCGACACGATAAGACGAGTTATGTGGACCATCCGACGATCTAAATAATTATGGTCCGGAACATAATTAATAAAGTCCTCGCATGGAAATCATAATGCGTACGATTGTGTGTCATAATATAGAATCTAAGGTAGTTGGGATAACGGTGCAGTTGTAAAAATGATAAGGACATAGTGGATACGCCGCTAGTACATCCTATATATAAGTGCCCTTATCGGATTTTCATTTGAAGTGTTGTTTTAACTATTCAAAATTCTGTGTTATGATCAATTTTTAAATGTTATTTAAAAATTTTCTTTTCCTCAAATTTAATAGTTTGTTATAGTATTCTTTAATTTCATGACGAAATTCCCTAAAGTAGGGGAAACTGTAACAACTCGGGTTTTCTAATTAATATTCTTCTCCGTTACCTGACCCGTTTTTACATTCGGGAAATTTAAACGATAAAATATCGTGCCTATCGAGTTAATATTATTTATGAATATTTGGTACTATAATTATTTAATATATTAAAAACAACTTTGAAAGATATTCACTTTTTCACCCAAAACTAAACTTTTACCCTATTTCATATCCATCAACATAGTCTAGGGACCACATTGTAAAATATGTTATATTAATATATTAATACATCTCATAACCTGGAACCCGTTTACCTAGACCCTTATACTCGTATTTTTAGACCCGTTTAGATATATTGTGCCGTAATACTCGTTCTAAAGTAGGAATTGATTTGTGGGTAATGTTATTCATACTATAACGATCATACCGACATCTGGAATTTGGAAAATAAATCTTTTTGAAATGTAATAACCTTTTTAACTAAACCGTCCTAACTCGTTCTTCATTATACAATTTAACGATCTTTATAATTCAATTGTTTTTGTCAGCCCAACCTTGGATGCATCGTCTACAACTCCACCAACCTCAATTGGATTAACAGCGTCTGTTACACCATGTTCTTCGTCATCCTTGGCCGACCACAATATCGCTTAATTGACCCTCTTCCAGTCATCGTTATAGGTAATTAATTATGCCTCGGTTTTCGTCATCATTCACTCTTCGTTAGCCCTAATAACAATCGACCAATCAATTAACGATCTGGCCGATTGATGATCTAGGGTTCATAACACTCTTTGTGTTGCGTTTGTCTGGTTATATAGGTTTCGTTTCGGGGTTTTTATCAAAGGATCACTCATATCAGTTGGTTTATGCAGTTGGATTATGGCTGCAGTGCTGGAGGCGAGGGTTCGAATCCCCTCCAGCCCGTTTTTGTAGCATTTTTTTTATTCTTTTATTGTTTCAATTCATTAACATTTTATTAAGTTGTATAATAAATTAATTTGTATTATAAATATCATAATTAATCATAATTTTATTAAAACCAACATATTAACCAATCACCTTTCCGAACCTATGTTAAAACCATATATATCTTTATATATATAAGTATATATTTGATTATTTATTTAGTATTAATTTGTTAAAGGTTTTGATTTATAAAAAGGGTTTTATTTAGTATATATATATATATATATAGAATATCAAGTTAGTTAACATATAGTTTTTTATAAAACGGTTTATATTTTATATACACTATTACTATTTACAATATTAATTAAAAAAGAAACTTTATTAATGAAAATATAAATGAATACATTTAACGTATTTTTAGATTGAAATCTCTTTATATAACCTATAAAGTGTTATAAATGTTAACATAAGTATTTTTAAGTATTTCATATAATTAAATCATATTATTTATGTTGAAATTTGATAAATAGTGGTAATGATCCAAAATAATAAATTTTAATAATAAATCTATTAATATTTAACTTTCGTAAGAGTATACCCAATCATCAAATCCCGAACCTCTATCTAGTGTTAGCTTCATTGTTTCTATCCATATTTATTTCCTCAATTACTGTAAATAGGATTCTCGATGGTAAATCCCGAAGACTTGACTTACCGTTTTCTTACCTATTCATTATCTCTTGCTTAATCACAAAGGTGAGTAATTCACTCCCCTATTTTACTTATTTTTAAACCTTTTTGGGGACATATGCGTATCTTATATATTTATCTAGTATTTAATACCGCAACAGTTAATCCTTGTGTGTATTTCGGTTTATGCCTAACTTGCTATTTGTTTACTTGTTTTACTTGGACGCTATTTGCTTACTTCGGCAACCGATGTCCATTTTTATGGCAACGGTTTAGTCCTTGCTTGGTAACCAATGTCCATTTATATGGATTGGTTGAGCCCTTTCTTTAGGGATTGTCTTCTTTATGGTTTGTCTTCTTTATGGTTTGCTTTGTTTATGGTTTGATTTCTATATGGTTTGATTGATTGTGTATGTGCTATGGCTTAACTGCTTATCTCATAGGAACAGTTTGCATCTTTCTTTATTTGTTATATAATATTATTGTAGTGTCTTAAACTGGTGTTTTACTCACTCAACATGTGTTGTTGACAAAATTCTATCTTATACGCATATGTAGGTTATCGTAGAAATTTAGTGCAGGTTGGTGAAGACTTAGTAAAGAATTTAAGTTAGAAAATAATTAAATCAAGAGCATTTGTGATATAAGTTGTATTGTTGTATGATTATTGATTATGTACTTGTTTGTATTTGATTTATTTGATAACTTAATTTAATTAATAGATATTGTCATTTAAATATTGTATGATAGTACCTTGAGAGCTGTGACAATCAGCTCACGCCCGACATTTCCGCCTTAGGTCGACGGGTGTGACAGTCAGGCAACAACACTGGTAGTGGTGGTGATGGTGGGGTTAGGCGGCGTTGTCGCGGTGGCAAAGACGATGGTGGTGGTGGTGGTGGTGGGTGTGTGTGGTTAGGAGGTGATGGCGGCGGTGGTGGCATTGGTGATTAGTTGGTGGCGATGGTAATGGTGGTGGCGTGGCGATGGCCGCGATAGTGTCGCACCCCAAAATCGTTAACTTAGCACAGTAGACTTGATTACACTAATTTAGCTAGTGACAGACATTGTTTACCCGATAATATTCAAATACAAATATTTATATGGCTGGACATTTATTTATAATATAAAAACTGTGTACATGAATTTACGAATACATAGTTATTAGAAACTATTTTTGTGAAACATTTTGGGTTCGAATATGACACATTTTTCTTATATTCTTCACAGAACTTCCTTCATACTTATTTGAAAAATACATTTAAAAATGTGTTAACACAAAGGTTGGTGAGTTTTCAATTTATTAACTAAATACTTTAAGTTAAAGTGGTTTTTTTATAAAATATTTACAGAAATATAATAACCTTTCGTCTTTTGTTACGAAGGTAAGCTTTAAACAATCTCTTTTTCGTTCTTATCAGTCTGAAGTTAACTTTCTTTTAAATTGAGAAAGCATAAAGATATAACATTTTAGATCCAAAGTGTGATAAATCATATTCACACAAAATCCTCTTTGAGTTCTTACGAAGGTAAACGTTAAACAAAACTTTCCAAAGTTTATATTAAAATTTTATTTATTAAAACAATATGTAATAGTTATAAACTTGCTAAGAATATAACATACTCAAAATGTAATATGTAATATGTAATAGTTATAAACAATATGTAATATGTAACATACTCAAAATGTAATATGTAATATGTAATAGTTATAAACAATATGTAATATGACTATTAAATTAATAACCCGAAACCTACCATACTCAAAATATTCATCACTTTTTTTAACTTATCTCATTTAATTGTAAGCGACTAGAAAAGTGAGGGTCGTCACCCTGATAGATCTAGCAATATTTCTACATCCCAGTCCAAGGTTAACGGCTATAACGACCAAGTATTTTTACTTTTACCAGGGCATTTACACTCATGTCAGGGAAATTCTACTCATGCTAGTCTAATTTAACTTATCCTATTTAACACGTTTATATAAATAAAATAGCATTCAAATGTGTCCCCCCCAACCAAAAAAAAAACATTTACAAATATTTTAAAACATTTAAAAAGTGAGGATTGTGAGAAACTCACATTTTCAAGGAATTTGTTGATATAAAGCTCGTTAATGTTTGATTGCCCGTTCCCTATTAATACGTTACACGCCTTTATGATTTAATTCGCATATATATATATATATATATATATATATATGTATAATGGAATGGATATAAGAGAGAGAAATAGGAGATGTTGGATTTTTAAGAGTTTTCCTACATATAATGCACAATGTACTACATATTATGTACTTGTCTCAAAACATATTATCCCATCTATATTCCTATCTACGTATCCATATTCAGGTGAAGAGAATTCAAAATTTAAAATCCAAATAAATCCTTTCATACTCTCTCAAAAGACAAACCTTGATGCAGAACCATCATCAAGTCCTCACTCTCTCTCGAACACCTCTGGTTTCGTTCTGTAACACCCCAAAATGATATACGCTATCAAACGTGAGCGTTTACTAGTGATGTGTAATATGGAAAAAAAAAAATAATGGTGATAACTAAGAAATTTAACTTGGTTAACTAGATTAATGTTGTAAAAAGGGGTTAAAAGTAGTCTTTTGAATAACCAATGATAATATATGGGTGGGATAAGTACAAAATCAAATTAGATATGATAAAACATAAAAATAAGAGAACACACACACAAATGTGTGTGTGGTGTCTACATCATGAAGAAAGGAAGAGGGGAAACCTCCTTTTAATCCAATTTCATCAAAAATGAAAGGCAAATTAGTGCTAAAACCCTTGCATGTGAGTAAAATTGTGATCATCTCAACTTGGTGATCATAAGGTATGTCTTGAAATCATATTTGATAATAGTAGTGAAATATGAAAAGTAGATTACTTGCAATTGGTGAACGGATTATGATCATTTGATGAAATTGATAGTACATGAATGCTTTCTTTCGTCTTGAATGTTGAAATAGTAGAGTACTTGACTCATAAACAATTGTTTGTTGGGTTCAAGTCTACCATGAAGTGGGTTTTAACCTTTGAAGAGGTAGGTCCCAGCAGAGCCCAGTTGGACCCGCAAGACTCACCTTGAAGAGGGACGTCTGCGCAAAGACCAACTGGATCCGCAGGACCCACCATGCTCAGAGAGATGAAGACCTTACGCGCAGTACGCCAGCTGTTCCCGCAGGAAAGGCCTCCCAATGGTGAAGTAGCACGCCTGTTCCCGTAGCTGCGGATACAAGCCATCAGGGAAGGCTACCCGCACTAATAGTAAGGCTACAAACTCTTAATAATTCAGTAATGTCACCTGAAGAAGGAATGAGCAAGGCGGGAATACTCCCGCCCAAATGAGCCAGTCCGTACGCTTCTGGAGGATCTTTTATACTATACCTGCCAAGGTATGGACAAAATAGACAAGATCTGACCAAAGCAGCCCATCACAGGGTGACAGCTCACTGACAACAGTACGACGAGGAGCACGCTCTAGTACAAAATGTCACTATCAGCCGCTGCCTACTCACCAACTCTCATCGTGGCACGTACATAGCCTGCAGTTGGTGGAAAAGGAATAGTACACAGCCGGCCATGTCACTATCAGCCGCTGCCTACCCACCAACCACCAGCACGGCACGTGCGTAGCCCACAGTTGGTAGAAAAGGAATATTATACAGCTGGCTGTACCTGCTTGGAAACCTACCTTCGGCTATAAATACTCCAATACCTTGGAACGGTATCATCATCATCATATACTCTCATATATCATCTGATACTATCTTATCTAGCTATTTCTCTTAATATACACTTATATTCAGAGCAATCTAGTCTGATTCTCACGCCGGAGGGTGGTCACAAGGAGGTACCCCCCCCTTCTCAGTGACGAGCTCACGGTGTCTGTTTTGCAGGTCATCAGAAGAATAACCATCTTTGCCGGACCTAACCCTCGTGGGAAACATCTACCTGACCCTAAGATTATCCGTAATCTGCCGGGGTCACTTAGTGTTTCTTCATTGGCGCCATCCGTGCATAAAAGCTAGAACTAATTTTCTCAGTTTTTAAAAACCTCTGGAAAGATGGTTAAGGTTACTCCGGTGCCAAGGCCAGCGAGTGACCAAGAAACCCCGGTAACCACAACCCCAGCTACTGGGGGGAACACCAGCGAGTACACAATTTTTACGAACACTACCCCGGTTACCCAAGCCGGGGCAAGTGCAGTAAACATTCCTTCACTGGGATTCACCGATACCCAGTTGGAGAGACAACAGATGAGGCTCCCCCGCCAAACACTTGATCAAGTTAAAGCGTGGGCGGAAGCACGTCAGAAGGAATTCCAAGCTGAGTTGGATGAACGCTTACGTTCACTCCAAGAGGCTGACGAATTCGGAAGCACTCGACAACAACTCAACATGAGCAATGAGTTCGAGTACTTGGATGATGATTGGGAGGAGTCCGATAGTGACGCAAACCCTCGTCATAAGGCGAAAGGGAAGCGCAAGGAAACGGACTTCCAACCAAGAAGGAATTTTGGAGAAACCTTCAAACCAAGGAACGCGGGGGGAAACCCACGTGACTTCTCCAAAACCTTTAGACCAACTGTTGCAAATGCGGGAACGTCCAAGTTTGCAAGGGACATTGCGGAAGCAATCACCCCGAAGAGTGCCAAAAAGATGTCCAACATCGGCACTTATGATGGTATATCCGACCCAGATGATCACTTGAACAGATTCATAGCGGGGGCAACCGTCAGCAACTGGACGGAACCCACGTGGTGTTATATGTTCCAGATGACGCTGGTTGGAGCGGAAAGGGCTTGGTTTGATCGTTTACCGGTCCACCACATCTATGATTGGGCGGACTTCCAACACAAGTTCAGCCATCACTTCAGTCAACAGAGGAAATATACTGAAGAGCAGTGGACGATCCTCAACTGCGTTAGAGAAGAGGATGAATCTTTACTAGACTTCATCACTCGCTTCAACTCAAAAAAGCTGAGTCTGGGCACCATAAGCGAAGATCTTGTTCGCGCCGCTTTCATCCAGGGCGCCGAATACCCAGAGCTTATCCGCACGTTGACGGGTAAAGACGGCATGCCATCCACATGGGATGCCATCATGACGGCGGCCAAGCGCTTTGCTGAAACGGAGAAGCAACTGGGTAGGGATCTTCCCCAGAGTACAAACCTCTACACGCAGAGGACTAGAGAAAATAACGTCCGGACCGCCCGGCAAAACAAAAAGAGGAAGCTAGGTATTTGGCAGTCAAGGGTAAACTTTGACACCTCATCCGGCTCTCGCCCTCTAGTAGGCGGAAGGGATAACACGCACCCATCAAGCCGAAACCCCCGGTGGACGCCACTCACCAAAAGCGTCACGGAGATATTTGCCACCGAAAAACTCCCATGGCCAAAAGCTCCAATGGTCCGGCAGCGACATAACGCGGATCAGAGCAAATCCTGTGACTTCCACGGGACAAAGGGTCACACCACTGAGGAGTGTATATCCTTGAGGGATATTGTTGAAACATTCGTCAAGGATGGAAAACTTACACACCTTGTGGCATCAATCAAGAATGGAGGGAAGAATGATGACCGATACAAAAGCAACGGACGAAAGCCCGTTGACATCAGCATCCACATGGTTCATAGTAACGTCAGAGGAAGAAAAAGACGAACGGCAGAACCATGCGCGTGGAAGGAAGCTGAGGTGCGCTTCCCGCGAGTGCCAGGAGGACCCATCAAAGAAGGCCCTATCGTCATCAAAAGCCAGTTGGGGCACTACATCACTTCCCGCACTCTTGCTGACAACGGCGCCTCGTCAACGGTTATGTACAGGCAGTTCTTCGAGAAGCTAGACGACGAAGACAAGGAACACCTGGAAACGGTCTACGCCTCGATGGAAGGGTTCGACGGCAGCACAAACACCCCCCCTGGGTATCCTATCTTTCCCCGTCATTCTCACAGACGGGAAACACTCCCGCACAGAAGACGTGGACTTTGTCGTAATGAGGAAGCCACACCGACATTCTCTTCGGGAGAGACGGGATGGCAAGATTCAATGCCGTGGTATCTTCAGTCCACGACATGATGGGATGGCCAACAGCTGAGGGTGTAGCGATGATCACCGGTTTTCCCCAGGTATGCATCGCATCTGTCTCATCAAAATCCAAACCAAAGATGGCTAAACCAACCATCACCGAACCAGAAGAATGGGCCTTCAATGGGAAATACCCTGACCAGGCTGTTACCATTGGCCCAACAGTCACTGATCTTACGCGCACCTTACTCAAACGCTTACTACAGAAAAACGCTGACATCTTCGCGTGGACACCAGCTGACATGACTGGTGTACCTCGAAGTAAGGCAGAGCATAAGCTCAAGTGTGACCCGGCTTTCACGCCAGTCATACAAAAGCGCAGAGTAATGGGGGCGGAACAAGCTAACGCGTGTAGAACCCAAGTCAAGGAACTCCTTGACGCGGGCATCGTACGCGTTAGCAGATATCAAACATGGGTTGCAAATCCCGTCATGGTACCGAAGTCTAACAAACAATGGCGCATGTGCATAGATTTCAAAGACTTAAACAAAGCATGCCCCAAAGATTGTTACCCGTTACCCGAAATTGATCTTAAGGTAGATTCGTTAGCACCGTTTCGCCTTAAATGCTTCCTTGATGCGTATAAGGGGTACCATCAAATCCACATGGCCGTTGACGATCAGGACAAAACCGCATTTCGGACGCCCGATGGCACATTTTGTTATCAAATGATGCCATTCGGACTTAAGAATGCCGGGTCCACATACCAACGCCTGATGGACAAAGAGTTTCATGCCCAAATTGGGAGGAACTTGGAAGTCTACATGGATGACTTGGTCATCAAAAGCACTGACCCAGAAACGATGTTGAAAGACATCGAAGAAACTTTCAATACGCTCAGAAAGATAAACATGAAGCTCAACCCGAGCAAGTGTTCCTTTGGGATGGAAGAAGGGAAGTTCTTAGGAGTCATTGTTACTAAAGATGGCTTCAGAGCGAACCCTGAAAAGGTCGAAGCCATTATCAAAATGAAATCACCTACTACCATCAAGTAAGCTCAGACACTGAATGGACGCCTAGTCGCACTTAACCACTTTTTGGCAAACCATGCGGATAGGTCGTTCCCATTCGTGTCAACATTGAGAAACTGTTTAAAGAAAACGCACTTCCGCTGGACACCAGAAGCGGAAGCAGCTTTTCAGGAAATTCGGTCACGCTTGATCGAGCTCCCAACGCTCACAGCACCAGAAGCGGGGGAGGAATTAACCTATACCTTTCCGCCACAGATAGAGCAACCGGGGCAGTCCTGCTAGTAGAGCGAAAAGGCATCCAGATGCCAATCTACTATGTTAGCCGTGTCCTAACAGACGTAGAAACCCGGTACTCTACCCTGGAAAAATTAGTCTTAGCACTTGTACAGGCTTCACGCAGGCTAAGACGATATTTCCAAGGTCACCCAATCACCATTCTAACCAACTTCAAACTTGCAAACGTTCTAGGCAAACCCGAATTGTCGGGATGCCTAGCCAAATGGGCAATAGAATTGGGAGAATACGCGATAAAGTACAAGCCGAGGCCAGCCATAAAAGGCCAGGTCTTGGCCGACTTTATTGCACAAGTCCCCGCTTCGCGGGAGAAAGAGTGCCAGGAGGAGGCTCAACCCTCTCCAGCACAGGACATCGATGATGTCTGGCGACTCTACACTGATGGAGCAGCCAGCAACGAGGGCTCAGGCGCAGGGTTGAAACTAACCAACCCAGCAGGCCAAGAATACACTTACGCTATTCGACTGGATTTTCCAAGTACAAATAACGAAGCGGAGTATGAAGCATTCTTGGCCGGGCTGAGAATTGCGCGTAAGATGGGAGTGAAAAACTTGGAAGCCCACGTGGATTCCATGTTAGTAGCCAACCAAATAAACGGGACGTACACGGCCGTGAACGACACAATGGCCCTATACCTCGCACAAGCAAAAACCCTTATGCGCGATTTTAACGATTGTAAGGTCATACACGTCAAGCGTAGCGAAAACAAATCTGCGGATGCGTTAAGCAAGCTTGCATCATTAGCCTTCACCCACTTGGGAAAGGACATCCGCATTGAACTCCTTGGAGCACCATCAGTCCCGCACAAGGAAATCTGTGTCATCCAAACCGGCACAGAAACGTGGATGACACCAATAATAAATTACCTTGCGGCGGGTATACTACCAGAGTAAAAAACACAGGCAAGAAAAATACGCTGTAAAGCACTGAACTATCAACTCATCGATGACATCCTTTACAGATGTAATTTTCTTGGCCCACTCCTAAGATGCGTGGACAACCAAGATGCTGGCTACCTCCTAAGGGAAGTGCACGAGGGCATCTGTGGAGTACACGCATGTCCACGCGCTGTTGTAGCTAAGCTAAACAACGCGGGATACTTTTGGCCGGGGATGCATACGGATGCGCTGGCATACATCAGAAAGTGTAGGTCTTGCCAACTCTACGCACCCAACACGCATCGCCCGAAGAATGAACTTGTTCCAGTCAACTCTTCAGGGCCATTTCAGAAGTGGGCCATCGATGTGACAGGCCCATTTCCCACAGCAGCAGGGAACGTTCAGTTTCTAGTGGTAGCCATCGACTACTTCACCAAGTGGATAGAAGCAAAACCCTTAGCCCAAACTACCGCAAAACATATCAAAAAATTTATTTGGGAATTTATTATTTGTCGTTTTGGACTTCCACAGAATTTGGTGAGCGATAACGGCACCAACTTTGCTGACAAAAAGCTACAAAAGTGGCTGGAAGAACTTCAAATCACCCACACCTTTACCTCAGTGGCGCACCCGCAGGGTAATGGTGAGGTGGAAAGAGCAAATAAGAGCATCGTCGACGGTATAAAGAAAAGACTATTGGAACACAGATCCGGTTGGGTGGACGAAGTTCCACACATCCTTTGGGCAAACAGAACGCTGAAAAAGGCCAGTACGGGAGAAACCCCGTTCAGCCTCACTTATGGCACTGAAGCCATGGTCCCGGTCGAAATTGGTCTACCCTCACCAAGGGTCTTGATTCAGCCAGAAGACAATGATGCGGAAAGACGGTTAGACCTTATGCTAATCGAAGAACCCAGAGACTTAGCCGCAGCGCGTGAAGAGAACTACAAGCGACAAATGCAAAAGTACTACAACACGCAGGTAAAACTCTGCAACTTCAATGTCGGAGACTACATACTGCGTAACAACGAGGCTTCGAACCAAGAATGCCCAGGAAAGCTGGCCCCGGTCTGGGAAGGGCCATACATTATCAAAGAAGTTTTGGGAAAGGGCGCATACCGGCTCGAAAGGCTCGATGGCACCCCCATCCCAAGAACATGGAATAGAGCTCAATTACGCAAATGTTACATGTAGATCAATTCCAAACTTATAAAGAAAAGGCCTAGAGCCACTTCTAATGGAAATGATTCTCCTTTATCACATTGTGTTGATAGCCTTACCTATATACTTATTCAAAACACTGATATGCCGGTATTCACCGCATAAATAAGTGGAGAAGTAAGTCGTTGCGTGTGGAAGGCGGCAAAACCCGCATAAACACAAAAAACGGCAAAAATTTCTAAGGAAAAGATGAGGAAAACCTTCACGCAGGTCAGTTATAGGTGAAGTTTGGTCATCCCACAAAATGAAAGTGACGGTCCTACCCGCACAATCATGATAGAGGAAACTGAACATTAACCTATTGACAACCGCGCGTCGAAAGGTTAACTTACTCAAAACACTTAGAAAATTTCTAAAAAGATGAGGAAAACCTTCACGCAGGTCAGTTATAGGTGAAGTTTGGTCATCCCACTAAATGAAAGTGACGGTGCTACCCGCACAATCATGATAGAGGAAACTGAACTAACCTATTGACAACCACGCGTCGAAAGGTTAACTTATTCAAAACACTTGGAAAATTGCTAAGTTAAACTAAAGTATGCATGAGCGAATCATATATAGTTTATGAGGCAAAACAAGTGCCAAATTAAACTATAATATGCATGAGCAAGTCATATAACGTTTATAAAGCAAGTCAAAAAGATTCAAAGATTCAAAAATAAGAGGGACTATACCCCCTTACCTTGGTAACCAAGAAACCGTAAGACATGTGCAAGTACAGTGTCAAGGCGAAACTCTTCACATACTTAGCACCTGCAGGGAATTGAAGCCAAGAATACCTTGGTAACCAAGAAACCGTAAGACATGTGCGGGTACAGTGTCAAGGCGAAACCCTTCACATACTTAGCACCTGCAGGGAATTGAAGCCAAGAATACCTTGGAAGTCAAGTAACTATAAGACGAGTGCGGGTACAGTGTCAAGGCGAAACCCTTCACATACTTAGCACTTGCAGGGAATTAAAACCAAGAAGGATCTTCTGGGCCATGCTTGTGGAAAGGGAAATAACATCCCCGCATAGCGGGAACGTTGAGAACTAGATTGTTTGAAGCTCCAAGATGGAATTGGTTGTTTAACATAATTGATCACTATGTCTAAAACTACCAAAATCTCGTGGAGAATCTACACAAGTGAAACTCAACGCTCCTGACTTGCGAGGAGGTTACACACCTACCCGCATCATACCCAAAGATCAAGCAGAAAAGTCGGGAATTTCTGCACGTGACATTAGGAAACCCGCGGGAAGAATCCCCACGGAGAACCTTAAAACTAAAAACCCTTTTCAAAACCCCTTGCTTAAGTCCAAAAGTTCACCTCACTTATTAACAATTCATGAGAAGAACATTGGACTGAGGGGACTTGAAGAGGTAGGTCCCAGCAGAGCCCAGTTGGAACCGCAAGACTCACCTTGAAGAGGGACGTCTGCGCAAAGACCAACTGGATCCGCAGGACCCACCATGCTCAGAGAGATGAAGACCTTATGCGCAGTACGCCAGCTGTTCCCTCAGGAAAAGCCTCCCAATGGTGAAGTAGCCCGCCTGTTCCCGCAGCTGCGGATACAAGCCATCAGGGAAGGCTACCCGCACTAATAGTAAGGCTACACGCACAAGGCACTAACTCTCAATAATTCAGTAATGTCACCTGAAGAAGGAATGAGCAAGGCGGGAATACTCCAGCCCAAATGAGCCAGTCCGTACGCTTCTGGAGGATCTTTTGTACTATACCTGCCAAGGTATGGACAAAATAGACAAGATCTGACCAAAGCAGCCCATCACAGGGTGACAGCTCACTGACAACAGTACGACGAGGAGCACGCTCTAGTACAAAATGTCACTATCAGCCGCTGCCTACTCACCAACTCTCATCGTGGCACGTACATAGCCTGCAGTTGGTGGAAAAGGAATAGTACACAGCCGGCCATGTCACTATCAGCCGCTGCCTACCTACCAACCACCAGCACGACACGTGCGTAGCCCACAGTTGGTAGAAAAGGAATATTATACAACTGGCTGTACCTGCTTGGAAACCTACCTTCGGCTATAAATACTCCAACACCTTGGAACGGTATCATCATCATATACTCTCATATATCATCTGATACTATCTTATCTAGCTATTTCTCTTAATATACACTTATATTCAGAGCAATCTAGTCTGATTCTCACGCCGGAGGGTGGTCACAAGGAGGTACCCCCCCTTCTCAGTGACGAGCTCACGGTGTCTGTTTTGCAGGTCATCAGAAGAATAACCATCTTTGCCGGACCTAACCCTCGTGGGAAACATCTACCTGACCCTAAGATTATCCGTAATCTGCCGGGGTCACTTAGTGTTTCTTCAACCTTAAAGTGAAGAACCCCAATTTCATATAAAATAGGTAGTGTATTAACCTTGATTGAATTGGATTTTATATACAAATTGATGGTGAGATTTGAATGAAACTAGGATTATATAAAGTGGTATAAGGTTATGAATTGGATTTCAAAACCGACGTGTAAATGACTTATGAAGTCATAGAGGTGAAGGTGACGCCCTAAGTATATGAAACATGGCTAGGACCATGGAGGAATTAAATTACGATGTTGGATTTATTCACAAGTGATGGATACCACAAGAATGAATCAAAAGGATTTGGCATATATTGCCTTAAACCGACATTGACAATGAAACCAAGGTATAAACGACTATGGCGGCATAGAGGTCGTGTGATTATTACCATCCATAAAGTGTTTTATGCTTGGATGAAAATAAGAGATTTTACTTGAAGTAAATATAATACATTAATGACAGAAATACCCTTAACGGGCCAAGTAGTTCGGGTTAGGAACCAGAATTTAAAAAATGGAAAGAAAACAAGAACTTGTTAATATACGAGGGGTGTATATTTGGACACCTCTAATGAAGCTATCATTGCTTGGCTTGCTAGGTCTGCTTGGCTTGCTAGATTTGTTTGGCTTGTTAGGTCTGTTTGGCTTGCTAGGTCTGCTTGGCTTGATAGGTCTGTTTGGATTGCTAGGTTTGCTAGGTTTGCTAGGTTTGCTAGGTTTGCTGGGGCTTGCTAGGTCTGTTTGTTGCCGAGTTATGATTATATAACAACCATAAAGTATTTTAGGCTTGGATGAAAATAAGAGATTTACTTGAAGTAAATAATATAATACATTAATGATAGAAAGACCCTTAACGGGCCAAGTAGTTCGGGTTAGAAACCAAAATTTAAAAATGGAAAGAAAACAAGAACTTGTTAATGTACGGGGTGTAGATTTGGACACCTATAATGAAGCTATCGTTGCTTGGCTTGCTAGGTTTGCTTTGCTTGCTAGGTATGTTTGGACTCGTTTATATAATAAGTTACTAAATGTTTTATGGTGGTAACTATCAGGTAACTAAAATTTTATGGCACCGGATGAAGATCAAGTCGTGATGTGGACTGAACACAAGACTCATCTTCGTTGCTTCCGCATTTTGTTGAACTTAAAACCATATTTACGGATGTTAAATGTTGTTAAGCTTCTATTACTTATGATGGTCAGGTTTATTATAAACAAAATAGATGTACATTTCTGTCTTTTTAAGATTACTAGTTTAAGGGCATTACAGATTCATCCTTACCCAATTGGCTTGATGTTCAAACCCTAACGCAAATGGTGATTCGAAACTAAGAGACGATCAGATCCGATGTTCAAAAGTCCACCTACTAATTCTAGAAGGTATCATCCTATCTTCACTAGAAAATATATGCTTCCAAATTGCTAATTTTTTGTTATAATTGATATGTTTGAGGTGATCTAGGAAAGGAAAAGTTAATGGAAGAGTAGTATTTCAAAATTCATGCCTCTTATTGATGTTGGTGATTCAAAATTCGAAATTAATGCCTCAAAATTCAAAACTAATGGTAGGTTCTAAAGAAGGTTCGATTCCTTTTTACCTAATTTGGGGTTTTTCATTTCAAAGTTGATTTTGTAGGCTATAATCCTTAACATCGTATACTAATATATTATCACGAACTTTGTTGAATTTAATTTGTTATATTTTATGTTATTTTTTGCTAACAAGATCTTGCAGGGGACGTGGTTCAAATTTGGAAGGATTTATTTTGGCCGGTGTAATAAAAGGTATATAAAACATTTGAAAACATGTATAAATGGTACCTTGTTTCATTAATTCATGCATAAGACGGACACACAAATATTCAGCCAGGTAACTTAGGAATTTGGGACTGTTGTCAGCGTTTCCGTTTGCACCTGAATTTGTTTTAATTTTTTATCAAATCCCACTCAGTCCATTTGACTCGTTATTTGACCCGAACCATTAGTTTTGCCGGTTATACTATTTACTAGAATATTGGTGTTAATATAGGGCCATGTGAATCAACGTTCTAGTTCAAATTAAAGAGCTTCAGCCTAGGCTGCCCTGAACTTAAGTTTTAGCTCATCTGGTGGTGGTGTTGAAGGACCTTGTGCCAGGTCCAAGTGGCGATTCACAGAAAAGGGTTGCAGTTGCTTGCATTGTTAAGAATTTTTACTGATGCCAAAATCTCCCTCCCTAACCCACCTGGTATTCAAGTTATAGTTACATTTGATTTTCTATATAAATTTAGGTCGTTTTGCAATTTAATGGTCAATTCAGCTTATGAAATTAGGATTGCAGTTTTGAAATTTAAAACTATTGCATATTGAAATTAAGGACTTGAATCCAAATTGATGGTTTTATATATTGATTAATTGAAAATTGATGTTTTGTAGCTTGTTTCGGTTTTCTAACTCATGTAATGAGAGATGATACAATTGTGATGTTTTACACTATTTGAGATGCAACACATGTGAATTAGTTTTTTTTCTTCGTTTCGTTTGGCTTGTGCGAGCTTTATTTCTAAAGCTCAAGCTTTGTCTGACTGTAGTTTTTCAAATTTGAGCTTGCCTGAAATTGGCAAAATTATATAACGAGTTGTGCCTGATTAGTTCATAACAAGCCAAGGTTAACTCGACTTGTTGGCTTTTGTTAATAAAATTGTTGTAGAAAGAAAGGACTTTAATTTCAGCGGGGTTAATCTCGAGTATCCTAAGATTAAACTTTATTAATAGATAATGTTGTGCAAAACATGAATATAAAAGTTACAATGAATTAAGTGTTAATAAAATTTTATTTGTAGATTAAATTTTACTGGATTATTTTTACTTTAGTCATAAAGTAGGTTTTGTAAGTGCAAATATTTTGTTTTATAAATTTTCTTTGTAAAAACTGTCAACATGTACATATTAACCAACTAAAACTGATCCAACTTTTTGGTTTATGGTCATAGAAATTTGACCAGGTTATTACTATGTTTGATTTTAATAGGTAAATATATAAAAATGAACATATTAATTTGCAATTTCCAAACCCTTTTATGTGATTTTTTTTCTTGTAGATTATTATTGTAAAGTTTATAAACCAAGTTGGGAAGGACAAATGGTTAGGCGAAACAACACTTAGTAAACGAGGCATATCTTGAAATTTGCTAGATAATTTAATTATGTTATTTCATGACTTAGTTTACCATGTATGCTTTCCTGTTTAAGTAGGCCCCATAAACGAACCAAACGAAGACAAAAACTGGCATGTTCGTGTTTGTTTAACTGAAGTTTGGTATTCTCTTCTAGATCTATTATGTAAAAAGTGCAAGCCTAGACAAAATTCAAGTGATTGAAGCATGTATTAGTACATCCTGTCAAATATTTTAGACGAGACGGGTTATACACCTAAAATGTTGTGTATTGAGAAGCATTACATGATGAATGAATTACATGTGTACTAAAATGTAGGTATGTCGATAGATTTTGTGCTTTAACTTTTTATATTTTTGAATATATTTTGAGTTTATTATTATTTTTTATGCATTGCTAGCAAAAAAATTAAAAATAAAAAGGTAATACATGAATCTATTCTTTATAACATACTAACATATTCCTTTGTCTCTTACATAAATTAGAATATCTACAAGGGACGAAACAAAGAAGAAGAATTCAGAAGAAATGTCAGGTATCAATTTAACATCTATGCGAAATAAAACTATTCTTGGGTTTGATAAAACAAATATGGGAAACTAAATATTAAATTTATTTTCAGTGCCCAAACCTACTGCAGTAGATGTGACAGTTAAAGATGAGAAGAGAAAATACATTCATCAAGTCGTAGAAGTCAAACAAGAAGCAACTAATACCGATTGAGATGAAGAATGGTGGTTGAACAATGTAGACGAGGTAATTGAGATGTGTGAGGCATATGACCAAAAGTTATCTTATCAAAATGCAAGCAGTTGATATGTGGATGTTTATTTTTAAATGGTTACATTTACGGCTTATGTTTTCTTATTTGTGTGTTGGTTTATTACATTGAACCGATGTTTATGACTTATGTATTTTCTTATTTATGTTTATGAGTTTTTACTTAATTGAGTTATGCAACGCTTATGGCATTGATCAACCACACCAATGTTATAAATAAGGTTACTAACAAAAGTATTATACAATATATTTCGAGAGGGTTGATAAACCAACTAGAACACGAGTATCACGTTGTAAATTAGTGCCGTCATGGCATCGCGCCAGTTCCGCACTAGTATATATATTGTAACATCCCCAAAATTTCGGTCCAAGTTTGACAACTTAATAAAGATAAAGGACCAAAAATATTTTCAAGATAAATAATAGGAAAATGAGATAAGGAAGTAAAACCATTCCATGTTAAGAAAGAATAAGGAAGTTCATCACACATGGAAAGAAGGAAGAAAGTGAAAACATTCCACATGGGTATAAATAGGAAAGAGAATTTCCTCCCACATGGAAAGATAATAAAACTTGGAAGCTCTTTATAAGGAAAAGAGTTTCTATAGTAATTTCTTATATGCCAAGATGCACCTAGTGGTCCTAGCGGAGGGTGCGAAGCACCCGACGCGCACGGGCGATGGGCGATGGGCGCAATGTGACACTTTTGTTAGTGCATTGTTTTTTGTCGTCTCGGTCTTTGTAATTATTGTTATTTATGTTATTAATGTAAAAGGGCATATTGGTCTTTTCACTTGTCCATTCGTTATGTAATGTGTGTTCATTCGTTAAGGATGCTTAGCGAATGAACTCATACGTTATATTTAATGGCCATTTGTTAAGGATGTTTAACGAATGGACCTAATTGTTATTACTTAAGTGCCATTCGTTATGGAATGCTAACGAATGAGGTATAGCGAATGAGTCATTCTCTATACTGTTAAGCTAATGTAGGGAATGAAGACGAATGAGTCCCGTTCGTTATGGACTGTATAGCTAATGGACTTCGTCTTCCATATATATGTGTTCCTTGAAACGTAATTTAACAAGTGTGTTGATAATTATGCCAGTGAGTCGTTACTCTACCTAATTCACCTCTCTCACACACACACTTCGTTCACTAGATCACTCAATCACCTATAACATATCAAGAACTAGATCCGTGTTAATACAATATGGATTGAATTGAATCGTATAAGCTTAATGAGGCTCTATCAAGTGGTATCAAAGCTGATCATTCGATTGTTTAGGTGATTTAATCGTTATAATGATGAATTGTTGAGAATTCATTGAGTATTTGATATAGATTGAAGATCTGAAACTGTTAATTTGATTTTGAATTGATTATCTTGGTGAAATGGACAATTGCGGTGAAATTGACTTGTATTCAGTTCGTAATCACACAAGTAATCTTAGTGTTAGTTTTAATTGGTTTATTGTTAACTAATTGAACAAATTTGAGGTTAATTGGTATTGGTTAAAACATAGGTTTCTGTTTGAAAGTTAATTGGATTTTGGACAAGTTTGGTTCGGAATTGGTAGTCTGGATATAATAGGGTTTGTTCGCGATGTTTGCCCGAGTTGATTAAGCTATTATTTGATAAATTTGGTTGAGATACGGACGAGATATCCATTGTTAAGTTTTTGTTTGGATTCACTTTTGGATATGGAATTGAAGATCTGGAAATTGAGTTTGAAGGTTTGAAGAACTCATTCGTTACAATATAACGATTCATTCGTTATACTATAGATTACATTCGTTATGAACCTATAACCGCTAATTGACACGTTGCAGGTTGTTACAACTTCTGATTCGTGTTTTGTAGCTCATTCGTCATCAAAGTCCCATTCGTCATAAACTCATTCGTTACAGAAACATTACCTGATTCGTTATGCCATCCGTTATGCTATTCGTGTGCTGATTCGTTACAATTGAATCATCATTCGTTATAGTCATTCGTTAAAACAGTGGTGACATTCCTTATATGATTCGTAAAACCATTCGTTACCAAAACCCTTCTTGTTCGTTACCATAACCTTATAACTCATTCATGCTATTGTTCACCATTCGTTACTAAATCCATCCATTCGTTACAGAAAGTTACACTTTGCACCTTTAAGTTTTAATTTTGAACATTTCAACCTAAAATTTGAACTTGTTGATCATTTATATCATATTTTTGACATGGCTAACTATTACGCGTTGGCATCTCAAAATATGATGATGCAACAAATGCTTCACTTAGGCGCTGAAATTGGGTCACATTACAAATGTCCTCGATTGATGAAATTCAGTGATTTTGCTAAGTGGGAACCAAGATTTCGAGCATATTTGGGATCCGTGCATCCTGATTGTTCAAGATGTCTCGTTGTTTTTTATATTGTTCCAATGATTGGTGATGCAACTACTGGTTATGAGGAAAAGGATTATGCTTCTTATTCACAAGAAGATAAAAAGGCCTTAGAAATTGAAACCAAAGCTTATTCCACTTTGACAATGGCCTTACCTATTAATGTTTTCCACCAGGTGGGAAGTATTAAAATCTGTGCTTTGTTGTTTTAGCATATAATAATGAGAAGCATGAGTAACACACATGAGAGCAAGAAGGTCATCTTAAAATTTCAAATTAGGAACATTAGCTTGTTTAAGGGTGAAATGGTCTAAGAGATGTTGACTAGGTTTAATCATCTTATTGCTGAGATGATTAAACAAAAGATGGAACCTTCTCAGTCTGACCAGATTGACACAATAAAAAATGCTTTACCGAGTTCTTATTCTACTTTTCTGCTGATTTTAAAGGAAAATTCATTCTTTAAATCTGATGAGTTAACAACAATGGAATTCATTCAAAAGATAAAGGAAAGAGAATATGACTTGAAATGTCATAAATCATCCAAAGACAACCAAGATCTGACATTGTATGGAGGATCTTTACCATTAAGCAGCTCTGCAGATCCAATCACTACTTTTCTATCTCAGAATTCACAAGAAGTGCCATCTTCAGTACATGAACAAATGCCAAAGGTCTGATACATGGCATCTAGGTCAAACAATTTTTCTGGTGGTGTTAACACTCCATTTTTTGGTATTGGTAATGTTTCAGCTCAACCACCAAATTTGAACATGAAGGAAGCTTAACAACATTTTACTTTCCTAAGTGCGTTCATGAGCTTTTATGAAAATTTGGTGAGTGGTAAAACTGCCACGAGTGAACTTGTTGATGAAGAGTATGACCAGATTGATCAGGATGATTTGGAGTTGATGGATTTGAATTGGAATATGGCAACGATAGTGCGTAAGGTAAAGAAGTTCATGAAGAGAAAGCGAAAGATCTACCGACTTTGAACAAGCGAATTGGTTTTGATAAGCTTAAAGTGAAATGCTATAATCGCCAAGACTTTGTCACTTTGCCAAAAAAACTTGACAAGCCGAAGAAGGAATACAATGGACCCCATAATCAAGATAGAAGCTCGGGTAAAATGTTTAACGAGTCAAAAGAAAAAGCTTCTTGGGGCGATTCTTCTAAATCTGCTGGTTCACAAGCTCTGATCACAGGTGAAGGGATTGATTGGAATCAACGGCTGCTGGGTAATGGAAATCAGGCTAACCTTGCCATGTTTGAACAAGTTGAGAACTTTCAAGACACTCAAGGAGATGGTTTGACTACCGAGAGCGAATCTAGACTGAATCGGATTCAGATTAAAGAGTAAGCTAGACAAATTTAGAAATTCATCCTTTTTGTTAAATGAAATATCAAAGTATATGGTAAACAAAAGGGTTCTAAAAATGGCTTAGGCTTTCTTGAAGTTCCTTCACCATTTCATGATGACTATTCACAAAATCCGTTTTCTGGAAATGAAGAAGTTGTTATTTCTGACAAATCTTCAAAGGTTTATCCATCTAAGAACAGTGAATCAGTCATTCAAATGGAGAAACCTAAAAAAACTGAAAAAGAAAAATTTACTGCTCAATCATCAACTCGAGGACCTCATATTCAAAGCAATAAAGTTTTTGTTGACGAGGTTATCATTAAGGATGTAATTGAACCTGAAGTTATACACAAGGAACAGAGCATTCCATGTTCTAATCACATTCTATGTGATCCTCAAGAATATGAGGAAGCCGTGTATGGTTCAACAATATCTAAAAATGACCAAGTTAATATCTTCAAAAGCTAAACCCAAGAGATCAGAAAAACCAAAAAATTTTGATGCGAATTTGATGCGCTTCATCAATCCTACTCCTACTAATGTACACACAGTTCGAGTGTTTAAATTAAAAGGTCTTAGCAAATTTTTCTATGAGAAAGACATTCCCCTTAATTTGATCAAACCAGAGTTGATTGAAAGCGTCTTTCAAAATGAAACATCAAAACTAAATGATCTTGAACAAGCATTGCAAGATCTAAGTTATCAAACATCAAAGCTTCAAATTCTAATATAAAACAACAACTTAATCCTATTAAAAAATTTCAGTTTGTTAGTTCTACAGGAACTGACACTTTACAAATCTTTTTGGATTGTTTAAATCTTGACTTTTACATGAAAAAGAAAGCTGTAACGTTTGATGATTTGGATAAGATAAATGTCTTGAATGATTCTTGTCAATCTCCTGTTGCACAATCTTCTGTTAAACCGCAACGTGCACCCGTGGATATGAGAATATGTTTCATATGTGGCGAACGAGGGCATGTTGTAAGAAATTGTGGAGCGAGGAAAGGGAAGAATGCTAATCAAGTTACCAAGGAACAATCCAAACCAGTTCCTGCGGTAAAGGAAATTCTTAAGAGACCATTGTCTAAGGTTGATGAGACTCAAATTTTGTTTCATAATGTGAATCCATGTAAGGTGGTTCATATTGATGACAACAACGTTAAATTAAAACCCAAATTGTTTGTTCCAACACAACCAATTTGCAAAAATGTGAATACAAACGTGGTTCAAGATGCATATTTGAGACGAAAGTCTAAGAGACCTGTGACATATTTACAAGCGGCTAAACCACATTTGGTTTCTAAAAAAGTTAAACCTTCTGTTTAAATGAAAGAGGTGCCCAAGATTGAGGCCTGGGCTGCGTTTTTGGTCTAATCATGTTTCCTATATGTGCAGAGTTTATCCAAGACTTTAACAGGTAAAAATTGGATCATGGATAGTGGATGCTCCCATCACATCACCAGAATATTGACCTACTAACCAATGTGAAAAATGTATAAGGGGGTTATGTAGCGTTTGCGGGTAATTATGGGGGCTTGATAACGAAAGAAGGAGATGTGTCAAATGGTAGTATTACGTTTGAAAAAGTTAATTATTGTGACAAGGTGGATCACAATTTGTTGAGTGTTTCTCAAATTTATGATAAAAAGTATACCACCGTGTTCACCGACAAGGAGTGCATAATAGTCAAACCATGATATGTCATTCTAGAAGACATGGTTGTTATGCGATCTCCTCGGTCGAATGATATTTATGTATTAAATATGAGTACTAAAGTATCGACTTCTACATTTGTTGAAACGTGTATTAATAGGCGGATGGGTAATATTCATGTCAGAAAGATGAACCATCTTGTGGCAAATGATTTAGTGGAAGGAGTTTCACTAAAACATTTCAAGTTGACCGATCACTGTGATGCATGCAAGAAGGGAAACCAAAAGAAGAAGTCGCACCCGACAAAGTTATTTAATTCCATTGGTACTCCTCTGGAACGACTTCATATGGATTTATTTAGTCCGGTGAATCCTGCGAGTATTGCTGGATATTGGTACTGTTTAGTCATGACCGATGACTATTGTAGGTACTCGTGGGTGTTATTTATGAGTTCCAAAGATCAGACACCGGTCTTGTCCAAAACTTAATCACAAAGATCGAATCACTTTACAAACATAAGGTGAGACTTATTCGGAGTGACAATGGTACAGAGTTTAAAAATACTATATTGGACTTTTTCTGTATTAGAAAGTTATTCATCGGGAATATCGTGCTCTTTACGTACCACAACAGAACGGTGGCTGAACGGAAGAACCGAACATTTATTGAAGCAGCAAGAACAATGCTTGCAGATTCAAAGCTTCCTATCCAATTGTGGAATTATAATGTGAACACTGCTTGCTGCACGCTCAATTGTGTTCTCATGATTAAAAAGCTGCAAAAGACGAGTTATGAGCTTCTGAATAACCGCAAACCTAACTTAAAGTTTCTGGAACCTTTCAGGTGTCCTTGCACAATGTTAAACCGAGATGCGGGAAAATTCGAGGAGAAGGCTATTGAGGGTTGCTTCTTGGGCTATGCATCGCCTAAGAAACGTGTTTTCAATTTCTCTTCGGGTTGTGTTGAAGAATGATACCATGTAGACTGTCAAATCTACACAACACCTCCTGCTGGTAAGGGTCCTGATTGGATGTTCGATTATGAGAGTTTATTTAATTCATTTACTCTCTTAGTTGATCTCCCGGATGAAGACTTGGTTCGTGCTTACTTGGAAGATCAATTGTTTTCCACACCAAGGGCTTTAAATTATAATTATGAAGTGAATAATGATCATCTTGAAACATCTGATACAATTTATGTATCATAGGATGATGGTTACTTTGTTGATTCTTCTTCAGTACCGTTTACTGATAATTCTGAGATTGGGAAATCATCTCATAATATTGATGCGATTGCAGTTGAAGAGACTCTGACTAACTTAAGTAATCATGTTGTTGTGCTTGAACATCTGACACTTCAGATTCATACGTATCATCCACATGACAACATCATTGGTGATCTCAATGCTGGTGTTCAGACACACCATAAGATTGCTAATGCAAGTGAATCTAACATAATTTGTGCGTATGCTGATATGCATTCATCAGGAATCATGAGTATTGCAAAATACACTTGCTTTCTTTCTCAAATGGAATCGACGAGTGTTCATATGCCGCTTGAAGATTCATCATGGGTAGAAACAATGCAAGAGGAATTGCAACGGTTCATTTGACTGGGTGTATGGGATCTCATTGATAAACCTGATCGGGTTAAGAACCTATCCCGACTAAATGGGTTTTTAAGTGTAAAAAGGATGATCAGGGGATTATCGTAAGAAATAAAGCGCGTTGGTCGTGCAAGGGTTTCATGTAACATCCTGTTTCTTGTTTCGGTTAGTAAAATAATAACATTAATTGTTATGAGTTATGAGTTGGGCTTGCGTTGGGTTAAATAAATGTGGGTAATGGGCTTGGTTTAATAAGAAAGGAAGAAAGACCATGGCCCGCCCATGACCCATAATATATAAACTACAATTATTCCCTAATCCATTCATTCCACCCATTACATACACCACCCAAAACACACACTTAAGCTCTCTCTCTTTCTTTCTTTCTCTAACCAAAACCAAGAAGAAAAACCGATCCCAACCCGAGGTAACGATAGCATGATATTATATGGATCCAAACCTGCTAGATCTAGTTGCGAAATGACGAGCCGACACCCTCAACCGTTAAAGTCAGGAGATCCGGATGGAATCGGGTATAAACCGGTCAAAAGATGAGCTTAGGGGTCACCCTAGCTCGGATCTGGATCGAACGATACGGAAAATGGTGAAAAATACGTTTTTCCGGCATGGCGGCGCCAAAAAGACGGCATCAGAAAGGCGGTACGGATTTTAAGGTTGTCATTTTCTGACCTAACCCTAGGTGCGTGTAACGAATTCATTACGGAAGACTAACGAATGATCCCTCATTCTCTAGGCTCATTTGCTATGCCAATTCGTTAAGGAAGAATAACTAATTAGCTACATTCTTTAAGTCATTCGTTAAGCAATTCTTTATGGGGAAATGACGAATGAGCCCTCATTCGTTAGGAAAGACCCTTTTGTTATAATAGTTTATTCGTTATAAAGGCCAATTCGTTATGAAGTAATGAATGAGTCCATTCGTTATGAAAGACAAAAGAAACGAATGAGCCCCCATTCGTTAAAGAAACTGATAACGAATTAGACTTTAAAAGAATGACAGAAAGGTCCCTGGACTTAGAAAAGAATGAATTAACTACATAGAAGCCCTTGGACTTTATTAATTGATGAAAGATACAATAAAGGATTAATAGGTTAACAATAAAATGTTATTAAAGAATTCTACTAGAAATTGTGTTAAGACAGCTAATGGAAATAAAAATTTTCCAAGCTAACCTGGCAGCTCGACCCTAGCCAGGGGCTCTGCCCCGTTGACCCCGCTAGGGGCTGCCGACCCTGGAACCCCGCTGCCTGGGGCGCTGCCCCCGGACCCCCGTTCGTTGAGGGTTATATTAAGCTAGAAATACGATATGGGTAGTAATAGTTAATTGATACGTTTAATCGTTATACAATTAGCCGCTCCCAGTTAAAGAAATGAATTACTATTAACTCTGAGAGAAATCGTTTGCAGGTGAGTTTCTAGACCTATTTCCTTGTTATGTTTTCGGGGCTGTGTGCATACTCATTGTGACTAGTTAATACACTTACCTTAAGTGGTAAGTGTATTTTTACTTTATTTTTTATCACCGAGTTGTGCGAATTAAAATTAAAGTCTGGGTCTTTTCCGTTCTTGATCAAAATTTTACCCTTGATTATGTTGGGGTTTTTACTTCTAATGATAATAGTTGAGTGGCATATTTTGAAAACAATGGAGGTCTATTTTGGTAAAATTAATTCTCATTTGCTAAATGTATTCCCCATTCATTAAATGTATTCCCCATTCGCCAAAAATTTCATGTGTATGGAACCCATTCGCTAGTTTTTAGTGAATGGGGAGTTTTGTTGGATGAGAATAACTCATTCACCACGTTTCTCTTTCGCTAGTTCGCTATTCGCTAACATTGTAGGCAATGGAGGCTCATTCGCTGGTTGATTTAGCAAATAAGGCCATACGCTACATTGGGAGTCGGGTATGTTTGTACGCAGTATAAATTCGGTTTCTGATGAATGGAACTCCATTCGTCAGTCCATTGTTTCACTCTATAACCTCTCTCTCTCTCTCTCTCTTAAAGTGACTCTGCCCAATTTTTCCAGTGAATTCAAGTGTGTTTATATTGTCTTCCATTGTTATTATTCATCATCGGTAGGTCTTTGATATTCTTAGATGATGACAGATTGTTATTATGGTTTATTTTTTGACTTAAGCGTGTTAAACCCTAACCAGACTATTAATGGACAATTGGCATCTAAAACTTGCTTAATAACAAAATTATTTGGCATATTAGGTTTATCGATCATGTATCGATACCAAATTCATTAGTTTTTTATGTTAATTATTAAGTATTAGGGTTAATTATGTTTTGTTTCTTGGTTTTCCTTTCTAACGTTCATCCGGGTTGTTTGACTAATTCGCTGAGTTCATACTCATTCGTCAATCGTGTTTCATTCGCCAAATTTGGTCCTTTCTGTTAGTGCATGACTTGTTTTATGCAGCTGATGGAATAAGTTTGGGGTAGTTTAGTCTTTATGTTTAATGTAATATGGCTCATCTCTAAGCATGTTTAGCAAATGAGATCCATTCTTAATAGACTAAACTCATTCGTTAAGTTAGAGAGCCCATTCACTAAGGGTGTTTGAGAATGAAGGTTTCTTCGTTAAAGTATTTCCCATTCGCTTAGGATGTTTAGCAAATGGGGATCTCATTCGTTATAGGAACACCACATTTGTTTGTGATGTTAACGAATGGAGATTGGGCCAATAAATTGGCAGTTCCTGTTCATTGAGCTTTAGAAATCCGTGCTTAATGTATTCAAGTAACATTACCATGCCAGATTCTCTCTAGGACTTACGTCTCTTATGTATTCATCTATTAAGATATCAATAAAGTATTGTTAACGTAATCATCTCGTGTGTACGAATCATGTCATGCAATCGGATCTTGTTTAACGTATGATAACGTTTCCTCAAACGGTATTAGAGCGGGAATTAATGATTATACGCACCAATTTTGTTGTAATTCTGATCGAGATGAAGTTTATGGTGTTCTTCAAGCTTAAGTTACTGTTTGATCGAAGTTTAAAAGATTCAATGGATGATTGATGAAACTGATTGTTAGTTTATATTCCTGATGGAAATCCGAACCTTCGAAGTGTATTATGGTAGATCAATTGGTTGTTTGATCATATCCACCATGGATAACCATGGATGAAGGTAGAAGCAACTGGTTAATTTAATTTATGATGATTAATTGCATTCTTGATGAAATTGATTATAGCATCAAGTTCGTAATGTATATTCAAAGCTTAGTTGAATATCTGTGATGATAATTTGAAGATTTGATGAAGATTTGAATTTTCTGATAAAGATAACCGTTTTTCTGGCCACTGTAACTGACTTTTCCGATGAAATGCGTTTTTCCTGTAGCTATGGTAACTGTATCAACGGCTCATTCTTAATTTTAGTTGCTCATTCGTTACGGGATGATTAACGAATGTGTCTTAAAGTATTGCCTCATTCGTTGTCATTCGTTGATCTTATCGTATGAGTTCATTCGCCATGCTGCATAGAGAATGAGATCCTATTCATTCATGTGTAACGAATGTGGACTGATTATAACGCTTGTGTTCATTCTTTCAATGGGTAACGTATAAGGATAAGTTTAGCGAATGAAGATACTATTTAGCGAATGAGAGACTGGTTAACGAATGTGATAAGGTAAATGTATGTGGATAACGAATGAAACCTCATTCGTTCATAGTTAATGTAAAAAATAAGTGTTTTGGAGAAAGTTTCTTCAACGAATTTTTTCTGGGATATTCCTAATATGTGGGACACTCTTCATGTAAGATTTGGTGACATAATTTTCCGGCCGACATTTCACGTGTATCTACTGGCCGAGGGGGAGACCACGATAGTTGAAATAAGAGTTTATTAGAGATTTCGAAGATTGTTCAAGACTTTGCCGAATTTGTGAAGAAAAGGGGGAGATAAAAATTTCTAGAGGAATTTATTTTATTGAATTCTTCCTATATTTGCAATGGTTTCTTGCAAAATTACTACAATTCTGATGGTAATTCATGATTGCAAAGCTACATTTTTCTGAGTTCAAGACTGCAATTGTTCTTAGATTGCTGATTGTATTTGGGATACAAGTGTCTGTCCATTTACTTTTTTCTGAAGGACTTTGATCCTGACAATGTTGGCTACGAGAATTCAGCGGATTACTTCTTTGAAGGGGACAATACTTGAACAACTTGATTTTGTTGAAGAATGCAGTATGAGTCTTTTCATTGGATTGAAGAATCTGATCATTCAGAATTGATTAATAGAGGTTGGAATTCTGTATCGTATGGCCAAAACTGTCACACCCCAACTTAGGGCCTAGGCATGTGACGAATAGTTGGTACCTGTTTTGTAAATATATCAAAGTTTAAGGTTGTAAAGTTGAAGTTATGATTAAAATATTAATATATTCCAAAAGATGGGGATTAAACACCCGTTAGTTGTAACAAAAGTGTTTGAAAAAGAAAAAAAAGTAATTTACATTATTTTAATAATAAAATTGCGGCTGAGCTCTCAGATCGTCTAACGGCTGTCCATTATCTCCAAACATCTATTCTTAATTAGCTGTAAAGCAAGTTATAAATTACGTCAGGAACACATGCTGGTGAATACGTTGACACAAAATATTTTATATACTTAATTATCCCCTCAAAACATCGTAGTCATCAACCCAACGTGGCTTAGGAAAAAATCAATATCTAAAAGTCTGAATATTTACTACAAACTCCAGCTCAACTCGAAACCGCTCAGCGAACACCGCAGCGTTTGAGATCCTAGCCACTACCTATATACACAAGATTAGTCCCACTAGAACATCGTAAGTCCGACCTAACGTGGCGGGGGCATAATTAGGCGTGGTACGGTGTGCCCACCGTTTACCCACATATGAAGGATCCAGACAGACATATATGATAGCCTGAGGGCCAGCAATTACATTTGTTTATTACGTTTTAAGAATACATAATCCCATGTAAACATTTATAAGACACGATTTATAAAGTTGTAAAGAGTTATAGTACTAGAATAATCTTTTATAAATACTAGACCAACGATCTAGCTTTATACCTTTAGTCTATTTCAATAATCATTACCTTGTTAATCATTTATTTTTATAAAATACTTGGGCCTTTAGTCCAAGAGGTTTCATCGTTTAAACACTATGTTTCTTCTTCATGAATACTTCTGTGATAACTATTGTTATACGAGAATTCCATTAGGGGACGATGATGATCCCAACATCCTCCTATGTCGATCACACAAGCTCGGAACATATCTTCAAGCGTTTGAATTGTTCTTTTGCTCTGCCCGTTAGTTTCAGGATGATAAGCGTGCTAAGATTCAATTGAGTTCCTAACGCTTGTTAAAAACTATATCAAAAATGAGATGTAAATCTATTATCTCGATCAGATATGATGGATAATGGCACACCATGTAATGATACGATACTGTTTATGTAGATCCATGCCAAACTATCCAAAGATTAAGAATCGTTGATAGGGTATAAAATGAGCGGATTTGGTAAACCTATCGCATATTGCACTATGTTGACGAGTAGTCTTTGGAAGTTTTGTTATAAAATCCAGGGTTATCATATCCCGTTTCCATACAGGAAGTTCGGGTTGTTGAAGCAAACCAAAAGGCTTTTGATGCTCGGCTTTTACTTGCAAACAAGTTAGACATTTGCCTTCATGCGGAGCATTGTCTTTCTTCATTCCATTCCACCAGTACTTAGGTTTATGATTGTGGTACATCTTATCACTACCGGGGTGCATCATTTATCTATACTATATATAAATCATGAGTGAAGGACCTCTTAAATTTTAAGAGGTACAATCACTAATGCATAATATACAATTACTAATGCATAAGATTTTGAAATTTTGAGGGCAATATAGTAGTTTTGACATCATGTACGGTTAAGAATATTTACTTTAGAAAATAGTTACAAAAATGACCCTTCAACTTCAATACCAACTTTGTTAATTTGTAAAGTAGTTACACATAAACCCTTTATCTTTACCCATTTAATTGACAAATTCATTTAATTTTTTTATTTTTTCAATATCTTTTAATATATTATGTTTTAAACAAAAACAAACTTACCATTGCAATATGCTTATTTTTGTTGACATTCCAATATAAATTTTGTTTTATTTTGAGGTGTTTATTATAATGTACTAGTCAATTAAGCATAAAAGTACAACTCAAATATGCAATTATGAACCTAAAGTATAATTACAAATTTCACCCTTCAACTAAACTCAAGTTTTGTAAATTTAATCAATAATTACTCTTTCATCCCCCTTAAGTTTACCCATATAATAATCTATATTTTATTTCTTTGTTTTTCATTTATATATTTGAATATAATACGTTTTAATAAATTCCAAACATGCAATCACAACCTGTTTAATTTTTGTCGGCGTTCCAATGTAAGAATAACTGTGCGCATGTTATAAACTTATACCAAAATGATTTCGTTTCAATTAAAAAAAATATCAATTTTGGTTCAAGTCAAAATAACATCAAAATGAGTTTTGATCATTTTCTTTAAAATACTTTTATTGTTTCAGGTCAACGATTGAGGACTTTGACAGGTCAAAACGTCTTTGAGTTATAACTGGATGTAAGCCAAATGAGTTTATGTTAGTATAAAAAAAGTTTAAAATATTTCTTAGGCCAAAATAGGCAATAAGTAAAATGAGTTTGAGTCATTTAAGAAAAAAAAGTTGTCAATTTTGGTTATCGTTAAAAAATGTTATAAGCATAATGAGTTTGAGTCATCTTAAAAAATGGTTTTGGGTTGCCTCAAAACGATTATATGCTAAATGAATCCAAGTCATTTAAAACAATATCAATTTCGGCTTTGGGTAAACATTAAATCATTGGTCGTTTATAAAGGTTTCAAAAGACTCCCAAATACCCGTGACTAACACAGTAGAATTGGTTCAGGTCAAAATGCCTAGCAAAATGAGTTTCCATCATTTTTTTAATATTTTTATTTTTTCGGATTAACGATCGAGGACTTTAATATGTTAAAATGCATTCGAGTTATAATGGTATGTAAGCCAAATGGATTTAGGCCATTACAAAAAATATTAAAGTTTTGTTCAGATTAAGATGGATAATAAGTAAAATGAGTTTGGGACATTAAAAATAAACTATCAGCTATGATTCTGGTTAAAACATGTTATAAGCATAATGAGTTCGATATATCTTTAAAAAAAAGCTTTTGGTTTGCGTCATAACAATTATATGCAAAACGAATTTGTGTCATTTAAATGAAATATCAATTTTACCTATGGGTGAACATTAAATCTTTGATCATGCATGAAAGTTTCAAAAAACTTCCCAAATAATCGTGACTACCATAATAGATTTGGTTCAGCTAAAATGCTCAGCAAAATGAGTTTCGAACATATAAAACTTGTTTTTTATGATTCGTATAGTAATTGTAAAGTACAAAAAACAACATTCATTTTTTGAAAAAACCGCATCGTGCCATATGTTTAAAAAGTTGTAACAATTAAAAATTTGTTTAAATATATTGTCATCACCGCAGCATCGCGCGGGTAAACTACTAGTTTTGATTTATAAGCTTCATTCATTATCTTTCCACGAAGCTCTTGGATTATTGGTACCCAGTTCCTATTAGCAAGTCTAAGTCATAATCTCCTTTGACTAAAGAGTCAATTGTGCCACTACGCTTTTCTTCGGAGATGTTGTTTTCTTCAAGGGCTTGCTTCTGAGCTTTCTTGATATGTTCGATTATGTAACAATTCAGGTTTTCTCATTTTTATTTGGTAACCTCCACCAGATCCATATCTATGTTCGGGTTATCCTATCAATAAAATACCGCAATTATCGAGTTATTTAATTATTATAATATTATTGTTTAAGCATTTATTTGTTATATATAAAATAACTTTCAAGATATTACAATTTTTACCCTACACTAAACTTTTACCCATTATTATTTCCCTATTCATTCTTCAAGGACTTATTTGCAAATTTTGCTTGATATAATATCTTAACCCATTAACCCATCGGGTATATCTATGCATGTGACCCAAAGCGTGTATCTGAGACCCGATTGATAGCTTGGACCTCAATTCTCGTCACTAACTTGGAAATTGAATCACAATCTTCGTTAACCATTCCTTATACGACCTACCGACACACCTAATTTGGTAAAATTGATCAATTTTGATTCGTATTGCTCGATATGCCATGCGGACATTACTTGTGAATAAATATACAAGATAACAAACTTCTTAATAAAATTAAACATATAGACACAATCCTTAAACCCTCACCGTCATAACTCCTCTATTATTAATTAGATTAACAACCATGTTTGATTGGCGTTCCTGAGCGCGTTAGTGCCGACCACTGTTCTAGCAATAAAACCTCATATAACCTCGTAACAAGTATATAAATTATTGTTTCTAGTTCGTGTTTAACCCATAAACATAAACCCCAAGATCAATTGAATGATTATTAACTAGCTTAATCAATTGATGAATTAGGGTTTATGTAAATTGGGGAATTTAAACAATCAATATATTAATTATTGTTTCTGAGTTATAACCGAGTTAGCCACCACCCCCTATGGCTGGTGCACCCTTGGTTAACCTCTTAGAGACGTCTGGGTCTCAGTTTTGAGTTCCCAGCCTGTATTTTTATCGAATTTTTGATATTCTTGAGTTTTAATTAATAACTAATTAATATTAATAATATTAAATCATAAATAAAGAATATTTTATTAAACGACAAGTCTAATGTGTTGTTTTCTGAATCTTTATTGTATAATATAAATGGACTTAGATCTAATTAATAATGGTTTTTATATAAATAAAAATAATTATAAATACACAAATTATATTTAAAATAAATGGTTAAAAAAATCCTTTATATATATATATAATGGATTTTATTTATTATTATAAATATATTGTATTTAAAAATATATAATATGTTAAAAGATTAATAAATAAAGAAAAATAATAAAATTGATAATAACCTAAGTAATATTTAATTCTTATAACCAATCATCAAAATTCCCAACTCTCTATCGAACCGTCATTCATTTATATTTATTTTCCAAAACTATTCTCAACTAGGTTATCTCGTCTGTATTTCCCAAATAGCTTGATCTAACTTTATTTCTTATCAAATCATTATCTTTTTACTTATTTGATAAGGTGAGTATTTAACTCCCCTTTTTTACTTATTTTATTCTTTTCGAGGTCATTTGCGTAATTTAATTATTTACCTATTATATAGTATACAAAATTGCAACTGTTTAATCCTTGTGTGTATATCAGTGTATGCCTAACTTGCTATCTGCTTATTTGCTCTATTTTACTGCATTCAGAGAGGACCATCATAACCACAATAATAGTATGATCATACGACCGTTGTAGTAGCCAATGCCCACTTCACAACGCAACGGTTTTACCAACATTTATTATTTTCTCATTGGTTAAATTGCTTATCTCACAGGAGCAGTTTGCGTTTTCTTTTATATATTATATTATGTCTCACTTAACTGATTATCAAGAAAAATTGAAGGACTTAGGATTTGCTATGTTAGAGAAGAGGTTATCAAGAATAAATCAAGATTTAATTTAATTTGAACTACTTATTATCTTGTTTGCTTTATTTATAAATAATGTACTTTATTTGGAATTTGTTTGAATATTTAAATTAAATAAATAGATATTGTCATTTTAATTATTGCATGATAGAACCTTGGGAGTTGTGAGCAATCAACTCACGCCCCCACATTTCCGTCTTAGGTTAGGGTGTGACAGATTGTTATCAGAGCTGAAGATATAAGATAGGTCGTTAGTGGTGCCTTAGTAATATGCTTAGGAGCCTCATACATGCTTGCTTTCTTTCCTTATATGTTATATTTAATTGTTTACTTTGTTTGTTAATAATTATTTTTGATTATTATATTATTGTCATGCACACACACAACTCCAAGGTTATGCCTCAATATCATAATTAAATTTTTAGTTAATTTAAAAATCAATTAGGTTGCCTTTATTTTTGGGAAATTCCTTAAGAATTCCCTAGTGTTGTTTCTGCTCTCTCACCTTAGGGTTATGTTGTGTGACAAAGTCCGGTAGTAACTGGAAGGGGGAGAGAACTATGAGTCGGGCATTGGAAAATCGGTTCCGAGAACCCAAGGTAAGCCGCTATTCCTTACCTGGAGGATACCTGACCACGGTACTCAAGTTTATAGGCCAAAACAGGACACAAATGTCACATGACCGACACCCTAGGCTGTCAAACGTAACTGTATTAGTGGTGTATTCCTTATATTTTTAAACCGAATTCACAGTGGTTTATGGTTAAATTCGGTAACTTTTTCCGATTATGGTGTTTATTATTTTTAAATGGTTAGTTGGGTACCCCGACTATCCATTTCCTAACTTGTTTTTGTTTTTTTGTTGGAGTAATCATATGTGGTTATTCACGAGACACTCCAACTACCCACCTTTTTAATTTCCTTAATTCATTATTTAGTTAGTACAGCTAAAATACAATGGAACTCTCATGGGCCGACCAACTCTATTGTATTGATAATTCATTTGTAAATACCTTATATCTCTTTGATCTAATCAATTTATACTCGTATTAGATCGAGTTATATATATTATGGATCTAGTTTATGATATACTCTTAATTGTGTATATATTATCTATACTAGTAATAGTAATAAGATTAATAGTGAAGAATTAAGTGAGAGAGAATACGGACAAAGGTTCAATAATAATAACTCAAAACTGAAATTACGAGGGCATGAACAACCCTTAAATAGACGATGAAGACCAATTCGTTACACATCCCATAACGAATAGGCTCCTAGTTCGTTATATTACAAAACAAAAAAGAGAGCATAACGAATCAGTGATTCGTTACGCCCCCATTCGTCAACATTCCATGATGAATGGGAACAAACATAATGAATTACAGTCCATTCGTTAAACATCCTTAACGAATGGACTTTACATAGAACGAACTGGCTAATTCGTTAAACATCGCTAAAAAATTAACCGATGCATAACGAGCTAACTATTTTTCCTTAAATACCCTTAACATTATAATAATAATAAATTACAACTGATAAGTTACAAAGACTCGAGACGATAAAACCATGCACTAACAAACACCCATCGTCTTGAGCTCTTTGTCTTACTTGAAGTGCTTTGTCTGCCAATCACGACAACTATGAATCCCGTACTCGTGACATAAACGTACGACACACTGGAAATGCATAGCTCGTTTGTAGTCTTTCTGGCGCTCGATCAGAATCTTGTTCGACACGATTCTTCTGTAGGTTCCCAGCCGGATCTACACGAGATATCGCGTTCTATGTAGGTGCGGAATCCCTACGTAAGACGTTACGAGTATAGAAAACAATACGAGCTAACACAAGATACGATAACCAAACACACGTTGTATTCCAACCGTAAACACGTGATACAATGATCACTGAATACAAAACTTTCTGACTCGAATACACGAATGAACTCTCTAACTCTTGATTATATGAAACCTAAGCCGTAACAATCAGCTTATATAGACACGACAACTTCGCCTGGTATGTTCAGGCGAAGTTGTCCCTAACTTCGCTTGTCTAACAAGTTCGCCTATATCAGCGAAGTTGTTAGCAACTTCGCTTACATACAAAACTCAAATATAACTAACACGATTACAGACACTCGACACTGAACTATTGACATCATGCACCAACAGACTCCCCCTTGGCAGTAGCTTCATCTCTTTAGCTTCAAACACGTGTCTTGTAATCTTCAATCTTTTATCTTCAAGCATGCACCTCTTCTCGAACACAAACCGAGACAACTCTTTGATATTTCCTCGCTTCGTTTTTCCAAGCAGGAATATAAAATATCTTCTTATCATCCAACACCTGCAAATCAGCTTGCGATAAGTTTACCAAGTGCATCGGATCGTAAACTCTTAGCACCTCTTGTTCATCCTCGTCTTCCATCACTGCCTCAGTTGTCTCACAATCCACATACCACCACTTTAGGTCTCTAAGCACATCCTTGGGCATTAATTTCATCGGTACTTCTTTCAAACACCAGATCGGTTTATACTTCATAATCATCCAAGGCTTTCCATCAGCTCTCAAACCTCTATCCTTGTCTTCAACAAGTTTCCCCTTTTGTGGCTTCAACAGCTCAAATTTCTTCTCTTTTATACTCTCTTTCCACACAATTTTCCCAATGACTCTAGCCATATTATCGTCACTTCTGTTTATCAATCCCAATCTGGCTAAGTCTTTCACTTCACATTCTGGCAGTGTATTCAACGATCTTAACATACTTCTAAAGTACTGAACACCGTCATACCTTTTAATCACGAAGAGCCTCATCTGCTCATCATATATCCAGCATATAATCCCTTTCTTCGCTTCGGCATAGCCTTTAATGTTGTAACTCTTCTTAAACATTGTAGGGACCGCCGGTTTCTTCGTTTTGACGAACCACTGAGCATAGCCTTCCTTCCATCTAGGCTGCTCTTCCCATTCAGACTCATCATTCCCAATCTGTTGACTCATATCTACGTTCTTGACTTGCGGTATCTCATGCTCCACATTCTCCTCTACTATCTCTCCCTCTTCTATCTCTGTATCCATCACAATCTCTTCACCAATCTTCTCTATCACATCACTCGGTAGTACATCATCATCACCAACCAAAACATCATCCATCTCCTCTACATCCACCACCACCACGTCATCACCACCAGCTGCAGTTGTCGACTCCCCCTGAGTTGTGGAAGTTCCTAGAGCTTGATCAGTTCTTGGCAACTCACCACCTGCATCTTTCGATGCATTGGGATCATCGTCTCTATCATTTCGTCTCTTGGTCCTCAACTCGTCGCCTTTACAGCTCGTCTCCCCCTGAGATGCCAAGAACTCCTTGAAAGCATCTATGATTATTCCATGTTGTACCAGCAGGGACGACTGCATCTGATTCTCTGTAACTAGGTGCTGAATAGCCTGGGTCTGGATAAGATTAATCCTTGACTGCTCTGCCACGACCCGTTCCAGTGTTGCTATTCGTTCAGAGTCTGATAGGGTTGCATAGAAATCGAACCTCATATGTGATATATCTTGAGTGTACTGAGGAGGGATTTCCGATGTCACCGGGACCTCATAAGTAGCAATAGACGTAACCGCAGGTGGTATCGTCACCGATAGCCCTGCAGTGGCCACAACAGTCGACTCTATAAATTGTGCCACGACCTCCGATGGAGTAACAGTCGGAGGCGGCAATGAAACGATCTCAGGAGCCGAAAGTTGGAAAGTAGTGGGTGGGAGGCCAAAAGTAGACGAGGTAGCCACCACGGGAACACCCGTAGCGCTTGGCCTTGTAACCTGTAGTGATGAGGGAACCATTGTCATATCGGATAGTGCTGGTGGAGTGAAACGTGCCAACCTAGAGCTCTCACCGGCTCCTGATCCTGCACCTATCCGTTCCCTTCTTGACCTCCGGATCAACTGTTGTACCTCTTCCTCATAATCAGACTCGCTATCATCATCTGTTCTCTTTCTTTTCCCATGTAGTCTTTCTCGAGTAACCTTAATCCTTCTTGCCTCTGCTACTTCATCATCAGAATCTGAGCCAGCCACCGTTGTAGCTGCCCTAGTAACATCCACAGTCGAAGCACGTTCAACCGGAACCTGAACGTTCTCCTCTGGATCCACCCGATCCATATCAAAGAAGCCTTGACCACCAAATTCTGCATCAAGGACCACGTTCTCCTCCGGTGACACAACAGGAGCAGCAGGTATAGCTTGAGGTGCTCCTGCCTGTTGTGGTGCCGGGTCCCTAAACTCGTCCCCTCGAGCAGGCACATACCCTGGGTTGATTAAGTACCCAAAAAGTGGAGTATGGCGAGGACGGAGCTCAGGTTTGCTCCTCGCACTGGAGGATCTACATTGGGCGAAGATCCGTTTGTTCACACTCTCAACGTATCGGATCGGACGGCGCTGAGGAAGCGTTGGAGCAACATGATTCAAGATCATCTGTAGGAATCTTGGATACATGATAAATCGCTCACGCGCCATCGCTCTTCGTTGACGATCAATCTCATAAAAGACCATCTGACTAAAGCTGAATCGCTTGTTGTATGTCAGAGCAGTCATCGCTGACTGCATGGTCGCGCCCATGCCATCAGTGCCCGCCTTTCTCCCTGACATGCATACAATCATGACATGCATGAGAAAGCGCCACTGGTCAAGTAAAAAACCTTTCCTCCTCTGTGTATCCCCAAGGGACCAGAGTATCCTATTCTCAAAAACGCTCCATCACGGAAAAGAGCTACAAACTCTGTTGGGTCATCCCTTGTTTCATTCCCAAATCGTAAAGCCGCCCGGATTTGTTCAGAAGAGAACTGAACAATCTGATTGTTGACTGTTGCGCGCATTACCGGGGGCTCGACTCTACAGTCGTATTCCACTGTCTGCCAGAAATCCTCAATATTGGGCAAGGATATTGGCAGAGTTGTTGTAATCGCGTGGAATATCCTCGAGCGTCAAAGAAATGCGATTATTTCTTTGAAATCCTCAACTCCGCTCGCCTCCGGGTCTAATGTTATGTACATGTTGTGACCCGGGAAGAACTGTCTCTGGTGATCACCTCCGTCATCACCGCCTGCACCACCTGCTCCAGCAACAGCAGCCATATCTGCAACAAACAGGTTAAGTTAGATAAACGTCAAAGCGAATCACAAGTTCGCCTGTTACCATGAGCGAAGTTGTGATCAATTCTGTATAGGCGAAGTTAAAGGTGGGGCGAAGTTGGGAAACAACTTCGCTTCAACTTGAACTTTGTCTGATAATAGTTAAGTAAAATGGTCCAGGCGAAGTTACTGATAACTTCGCCTAATCACAACATCGCCTCATAAACTGTTTTAAAATCAATAATCAGGCGAAGTTAAACCTCAGGCGAAGTTACGGATAACTTCGCCTAAACTGTAACTTCGCTGAATTTGAATCGGCAACAGTTAGAGATTTTGAACGACGTGTAGATGATGATTTCGGAGATCGAGGACTCCGAAATACATGAATTTATGAAGTTTTAGACGTTCAAGTAGTTTACTATCACGTAAAAACAAGTTTGAAGTCGGGTGTTTAAGGTTTCGAAAGACGAGGTCGATTAACCTCAAAAACATTGATATTAGAACCCTACACACCTATAATCGGATTAGAATCTAAGTAAGGTTAAACTCAGAGGATCGAGAATAAGCTGATCGATAAGTTCGCTTAGGTTGACAGAGAGTAAGTTCGCTTGGTGTTTTTGAAATAATGAACAGTTTGACCTTAAAACTTCTTTATATAGGGTCAAAGTTAGTACAGGCGAAGTTGTCGATAACTTCGCCTATTCCAGGCGAAGTTATGAACAAGTTCGCCTGTATTTACAAAACAAACCCCTACACTTTTAACAATTTTCAATAAAGTTTTACAAACATCATTTAAAGCGTTAAATGATACGATCTAGACCAAGTAACCAGGTATAAAATCAAACAATTACAAAAGTAACAAAAAATTGAAAAATTAAAATACACGGGATCAAATTTCAGTCTCGACAGGGACTACCATGTTTTAGAAAAGATCCGAACAGGAATCATACTAATTTCGTGACTGTCACACAGATCCGTGTTCAGCTGTATTATGACATAAAGAAACAGGTTGTAAGCAGGTAAACTACTTAAAATGGTTTTCATCGTTTCTGTGATACGAGTTAGGTTCAATTAAGCTCAAAACTTAAGTGGGCAACAACTCAGAGATTATGATGCCTCCTATCTATTCTCAAGGCGTATTTGGCTTTCCCCAAGTCACCCCGAATTGACCTCGACCCGTAGTGTCTGATTAAATAGAAATTACTCTTCGATTTTCAGACTCATCTTCCCGTTCACCTTCTTGCGTCTTGATTGATAATCATTAACATTATGAACTCTAATTTTTTTTTTATTTAACATGTATATTCACAACTTCAAGTAGAAAATAACTGCAAGTCCCGAATCTGGATCACTGCAGCGTCTTGACACGCTATCTTTACGGGAATCAGAACACTCACGGGCTCGTGTATGACTGGGTAATCGCTTTTCTGCCTATCATACGGAAAGATATGTATGAAGATATGCACAACTCTTAAGGAGTTTCCACATAAAATCGAGTAGATTTAGTTAGTATCACTTCTACTTTTACGCACCATAAAAAGCTACCATGACATACAATGAATGTTCTAAAGTCTTTTAAGCCTAATAACTTCACTAGTTAAACACACAGAATCAGTATATCTATCACTTTCCAAGGTTAGATCAATTTTCTGTTAAACATAGTAAAGGTACTTCTTACAAAGTAGTAGACTTGAAAAATAATTTCATCTCCCTCAAAAAATTTTTTAACTTCAATCGCCCCGATCAAGTCAAAGACTTCAGGTAAACGGCTATCCTGAAGATCCAATGGATCAGCTGGACCGACCACATACAAGTATGTGTCCTTCTAACTAAGTATGATCGACTAATTTTCAGCGAAAGAATAAAAACACATCATAAACCGCCCCGGTCACTTTCAGTCATCTAGTTAATGGCTATCCTCATATTTTACAAGTAGAAATGAGGACCAAACATATCCGAAGACATGTCCTTCAAACTGAATTAACCGACATAATTCTAAGCGATAATGACGTTTTTTTTTTTTTTTTTTTTTTTTTTTTTTTTTTTTTTAAACAAAAACACACGACATGGTTACTCAGGATTGATCATCCCATTCAGCTTAACAAGGTTTTGAAATCTAGTTTTGTCAAACGCTTTCGTGAACAAGTCAGCGAAATTATCTAACGTGTCAACCTTTTCGAGCACAATCAGTTTCTTCTCAGCACAATCCCGTATAAAATGATGACGAATGTCAATATGTTTAGTTTTACTGTGCTTTACGGGATTGTTAGTTACTGAGATAGCAGCAGTGTTATCAATGCAAATAGGAGTAAGTGAGAAATTCAGACCATAATCGCGCAACTGTTGTTGAATCCAAAGAACCTGGGAGCATCAGTTGGATGCTGCCATGTATTCTGCTTCACAGGTTGAAATTGCGACTGAGGCCTGCTTCTTGCATTGCCACGACACAAGTCTGCCACCAAGAAACTGACATCCTCCAGTTGTAGACTTCCGACTCTGATTGCACCCTCCATAATCAGAATCTGTGTAAGCGACTAGCTCCAAGTCTCCTCCTCTCGAGTACCACAACCCCAGCTTCGGCTTGCCTTTGAGATACCGTAGTATCCTCTTTGCACCCTTCAAATGAGATTCTTTTGGGTTTGCCTGAAAGCGTGCACAAAGAAAAACAGCAAACATTATATCAGGCCTAGAAGCAGTTAAGTACATTAAAGAACCTATAATTGCCCGATATTGGGTTGGGTCCACGTCTGCATCGTTGTCTGAATCAGCACCCAATTTGTGATTGACGCAGACTGGAGTATCATATGGAGTGCTGTCCTCCATCTTGAAGCGTTTGAGAACATCATGGACATACTTCGTCTGATGAATGAACATCCCGTCTTTCTTCTGATCAACCTGCAATCCTAAAAAGAAAGTTAGTTCACCCATAGCACTCATTTCAAATCTCTTCTTCATGACGGCCTCAAACTCCTGACACATGGAGACTTTTGATGCAGCAAAGATAATGTCATCCACATAGACTTGCACCAGCAGAAAGTCGCTACCCTTTCTCTTGAAGAATAATGTGCTATCAATTTTACCTCTTTCAAACTCATTCTCAAGCAAGTAATCTGATAACGTTGAGTACCAGGCACGAGGTGCCTGATGTAGTCCATATAGCGCTTTACTTAGCTTGAACACGTGATCGGGAAAGTCAGGTTCAGGAAAACCCGGAGGTTGCTCAACGTACACAACCTCATCGACTTTACCATTTAGGAACGCACTCTTCACATCCAACTGAAAGACCTTCATCTCCTTATGAGCAGCAAATGCCAAAAACAGCCGAATGGCTTCCAATCTTGCCACAGGAGCAAACACCTCATTGTAATCAATCCCCTCTTGCTGATTAAAACCTTTTACAACCAGCCTCGCCTTGTTCCTGATAACAATCCCTTTCTCATCTCTCATACATTTGAAGACCCATTTCGTGCCTATCGCATGCACATTCCGTGGTTTTGCAACCAAGTTCCATACTTCCATTTTCTTAAACTGAGCTAACTCTTCTTGCATGGCTTCGACCCACGAGCTGTCCTTAAGAGCCATTTGATAGTTCTTTGGTTCAATCTGGCTGATAAAGCAGGTGTACAAGCACTCGTTGATTATGCCTGATTCTTTAATGCTTGTGTAAACACAGGTGTGCTCATTCAAGCTTTGTCTTGTTTGTACACCGGCGGACAGATCACCTATCACATTCTCCAAAGGATGATCTTTGTGAATTCTCGTAGTCGGAACCGAACTGACATTCAGATTATCTTCCAAGTTCGAAGATAGCTCATCAATGGGTGATTGATGTTGAGAGTGAAACGGATTGATGAATTCCTCTTCAGTAGAGGCAGCAGGGGTATTGACAGCATTTGACGAGGAAGGCTGACATTCATCAAACTGTGGTCGTTGCACCAAAGTGTCTTTCTCATCACATATCATCTTCGTAGCAATTCTTTCCTCAACATCTGCAAAATCCAAATAAGGCATGTTAAAAGATTTAAAGAGTCTATCATAGTCGAAAACCCCAGCGGGTCCCGTGCTTGGTTTTGGTGATTTGTAACTTGTGATATCAGTGTTACACACCACCTCAACCTTGCTGGTCGATGTATTAAAGACCCGTCTGTTGGGAGTCCCAACAACGTATCCGACTAAGATTCCTTCGTCGGCTACTTCACCAAATTTAGAATTGGTCTTTAATATCGAACACGGGGACCCGAATGGTTCAAGATCACTCAAGTTGGGCTTTCTCCCATGCATAAGTTCGTAACAGGTTTTATTTAATCTTTTAACAGTTAACACTCTATTAAGGATATAACAGGCTGTTGCAACAGCTTCAGCCCAGAACACCACGGGAAGTTTCGAATCAGCTAGCATGGTCCTGGCTCCTTCAATTAAAGTTCTGTTCTTCCTCTCAGCCACTCCATTTTGTTGCGGTGTATACGGTGCGCTGTATTGGTGTTCTATCCCCTTCTGTAAGCAGAAGATCTTCATCTCATAGTTCTTGAACTCAGTTCCATTGTCACTCCTGATGAATTTAACCCGTTTCCCCATGATATTCTCAACCTTGGTAATCAAATTCTTTACCAACTGCACTGTTTCATCCTTTGACTTCAGGAAATATACCCAGGAATATCGAGAGAAATCATCAGTGACCACCAAGCAGTAAGATGTTCCTCCTAGACTTCTTATATTCACGGGACCGAAGAGATCCATGTGAAGTAATTCTAGGGTACTGACAATTGAATTGACCTTCTTGGTGAGAAGGGATTTCTTGTGTTGCTTTCCCTTTTTGCATGATAAGCATTTGTCTTCAAAGTTGAAATTCTTCAAGGGAACACCCAGCACAAGCCCATTTTTGACAAGGTAGTTCATTTTCCGAAGATGAATATGCCCCATTCTCCTATGCCACAACTCGGACTCCGATTCCGTTGCTTTTGACAGAAGACACGATTCTTCTGTGGCCATCTCAGTCGACCTCATATCCATGATATACGTATTTTTCACTCTTGGAGCCTTCATAACAATCCAATCCTCTGGTATCTTGAAACTAGGATATAGCACGATCGCCTCATTCTTTGTAAAATGTACAGTGTATTCTTTGTCACAGATCTGCGAAACACTCAGCAGATTGTGCTTCAGTTCTTCAACAAAATTTACTTTTTCCAAAGTCATATTTCCATTTGACACCGTCCCTATTCCTGTAATTCTTCCACCGCTCTCTCCTGCGAAACTTACTCTTCCTCCTTGAACAGGTGTCAAGTCGTGTAACAATTTCTTGTTACCCGTCATGTGCCGGGAACAGCCGCTATCCACAACCCATTGATTGTTGGCAGCCCTGTTCAACTGTTCCTGCACGATTAAAGCAGATCATTAAAATCTGGGGACCCAAGACCGATTGGTCTTGGGTCGATACATTCCGTACCTTGGCTGTCCAAAGTTAGTATCATTATAATTTCTGTGAGTCCTAACAGGATACCTTGTTGTGGATTGTCTATGAGGCCATCCAAACCTTCGTGAATTAAAAGAATTATTACTTATGGTTTGGTTGTTAGCAGTGAAAAACTGAGATCTTTTTCTTTGAAAACCTGAATTAGACCAATTTCTTAATTTTGATGGGTTTTCAGTTTTAACAATTCCGTTAGTTCTATTCTCAGTTCTCGAAGGCCTCACACCTCTGAATCTCTGCTTCAGAGGGAAATCAGCAACTAGGTGTCCTATTTGATTACATCTGAAACAACTCCTGTGTTCAATTTTCTTTTCCATAGTTGTTTTAGATGTTGAGGCTGTATTACTGCCCGTTTGTCTCACATAAGGTGGGACATACGGGTTTAGTGGAGACTTCTTTTCAGGTGTTTTATTTTTCTCTCCACCTTTTGGTAATACTTCCTCTTGTTTTGTCTCACTCGACTCAGAAGACTTGTCTGAGTTAGATGAGACAGGACTCGGAGCAGAAATCTTATCACTTGCAACAGGCTTACTAACTTCTGGTTCTTTAATTGTTACTTTAACCGGAACTGTCTGACCATAGTCAACATTGACAGATTTCTGATTACTAGGGTCATAAGTGTAATTATGATTGAAAGGTGGTGGAACTTCATGATAACCAATTCCTCCCCTTTTAACTGGGGAACCTTGATCACTAACGAGGTGATCAAGTATAGCAGTGGAATTTCTGAATTTCTCAAGTTTCCTGTTGAGTTCCACCACTTTTACCTGGTGATCAGCTATCTGCTTATCCCTTTCAGCTATTAGTTTGGTTTTCTCTTCTAGTACTTCATAGCTAAGATCAATCATTTGAATTTTTTCAGCAAGCTTTGCTTTAAGACTTTTAATATCTTTTTCACTAGCTTTAATTTTTACTTTGTAACTATTTTCTCTAGCTTTAGTGAAATGATGATCTTCTTTTAAAGTTTTAAATTGCGCATCCAAACTAACAAACTGATCAGTTAAAGTTGTCAGTTGTTCAGACAGATGTTCACACTTAGTACAAGGGAGTTCGGTACTTACCTCGGAGAGCTGGTCTGCCACATCTGCCATGTAAGCTTCATTTTCGCCAGTTCCCTTCTCGCTATCTGCAGTTTGGATGTTTGCCAAGTTGGCCTGTTCAAATACTTCTTCAACATGCAGATTCCAGTTGTACTCCTCGTTCTGTCTGGAAATCATGGCTCTATAGTCATTACCACTACCACTCTGCTGTGTAGATCTGTTTTGACTGCGTTCTACACGTTCATTTTTGCACTCTTTTGCAAAGTGGCCATTCTGCTGACAGTTGTAACAGCGTACCTTCGACTTATCAAACCCTGGCCTCTCTCCGACAAACTTCCTACCAGTCTTCTTCATGAACCTCTTCACCCTTCTGACAATCATAGCCATCTGCCACTGCAGATCCATCTCCTCCAGATCATCAGCATTGATCTGATCATAGTCTTCATCGAAAATTGCAGGATCAACAATCTTACCCTGAATGTAATTCTCATATGAAGCAATAAAAGATGCATAGAGAGCAAACTGCTGTTCAGCAGATTTAACACTCATGGGCATCTTGGAGTATTTGTTGTTTGACACACTTGGGGAAAAACTACTATTGGTCGCTTGAGGTTGAGAAGCATTTGATCCTCCAGCTACAAAGCACACATCACCGTTCATGTTGAGAGATACATGTCCTTCATGTGTTGAGCTAGCGCCTGACTCTCCCTTAGAGTAATAAGCAGATGATTCAGTTTTCGAACTTGATCCCGAGTTAACATTTGCACCATACATACCCGGATCTTGAACCTGATCGGTAGGTGTCTCCTTTCGTACCATGTTCAGTTCAAACGTTCTTAGCTTGTTAACTGCTGTCTCCAGGTCATAGTCAGCAAAGTCTTTGTCTTCTCTCATCAACACAGTATACATCTCCCATTTCGGTGGGAGAGCATCAAGAAGCTTTTCAACAATCTCATCTTCTTTGTAAGCAATTGAATAGTTGCTGAGTTCAGTCATCAGATGATAATATCTAGTGATGATATCATCAAGTGATTCATTCTTCAGATACTTGAAGACCGAGAATTGGGTTTTTAGAAGTTTAATTTTCGAGGCACGAATTCCCACATTGCCCTCAAACCGGTTCTCAAGTGCTTCCCAAAGCTCTCTAGCAGTTTTATACTTTCGGAAGGTGTGAAGTATCTCTTGTGGAAGAGCCATTGTAATTGCTGCATGAGCTTTGCTTTCTGCCTCATACATTTTCTTCTCCTCTTCTTCCATCTCTTTGTATTACTTGATCTGATCACGACCTTCATACTCAGCAGTAGGTGGAATGTAACCATCTTGTATGCACACCCACATCTTGGCATCTTGGTACTTGACATACTGTTCAAAACGATCTTTCCACGCTACATAATCAGTTTTCTTAAGCATCTTCGGTGCCTTTGTAGCCGAACCCGCTTCTACTTCCATCTTTACCAGTTCGGTAATGTTTATCGAAGACATCTTTCACAAAACTCAAAGAAATCAGAAAATCAAAAATTTTATTTTCAAACAGCACTGTAGGCGAAGTTGTGGATAACTTCGCTTAAAACTTTTACTTCGCGTAAATTTGTAACTTCGCTCACTTTCTTAAATTCGCCGGATTGGCGAACTTGAGAGTAACTTCGCTTAAGTTAAGCGAACTTGTGAGGTAGGCGAAGTTGTGGGTAACTTCGCTTGAGATAAGCGAACTTGAAGAGGTAGGCGAAGTTGTGGATAACTTCGCTTAACCTTATATCTTCGCTGAAACCCTACTAACAGTGATGACAACTTCGCCTGATGAACACGAACTTTCTGCAGATTAGATTTCTGGATTTTTCGAGGTGTGTGAAGGTGTTATGGGTTGTTTTTGAAGGTAGTGGGTGAGTAGGACACAAAAACTCAGAAAACTCGTCCCGCGAATAGTCGAACGGAACGATTTCTACACCCGCGTGATAATCCCGAACAACACAATAGAGCAAATGCTCTGATACCAATTGTAGGTTCCCAGCCGGATCTACACGAGATATCGCGTTCTATGTAGGTGCGGAATCCCTACGTAAGACGTTACGAGTATAGAAAACAATACGAGCTAACACACGATACGATAACCAAACACACGTTGTATTCCAACCGTAAACACGTGATACAATGATCACTGAATACAAAACTTTCTGACTCGAATACACGAATAAACTCTCTAACTCTTGATTATATGAAACCTAAGCCGTAACAATCAGCTTATATAGACACGACAACTTCGCCTGGTATGTTCAGGCGAAGTTGTCCCTAACTTCGCTTGTCTAACAAGTTCGCCTATATCAGCGAAGTTGTTAGCAACTTCGCTTACATACAAAACTCAAATATAACTAACACGATTACAGACACTCGACACTGAACTACTGACATCATGCACCAACAAACAGGTCATTGTCTGTTTCGGATAAGTAAACGCGCCACATTGGGTCGATAACTCTAATAAAACTGGTCTTCAAACCTTTACCCAGTACAATGATGGCCTTGCCGGTACGATTATCATAGTACCCCTGGTTAAAAGTTAAGTGAAGACTTTGTGGAAACGTCTTCATCGGTACATGCTTCATCGTCTTTGGCTGCTTTACCGTAAGCACGATTTTTCTCCAACCCGTACGAGGATCGATCTCGTCAATACGTTTACGGGTTGGGACTTGTGGCTTAAAGAATTTAAAAGCACGGTTTACCTCGAAGAGAAAATGTTGATGAAACCATTCTGCCCGATGATTTCCGCCGCGAATAATAGAAGGTCGAATCGCGATGGTACGAACATCCCAACGCAGTAGTGAGAGAACTTCAGTGATACTTTCATAGTACTAAACACCGTTCTCCCACTTGATGATACATACCTTTAAATCTGATTCATACAACCAAGACACAATGTCACCTTTCATTGTTGACACGACTTTGAATGCTATCTTCTGATTAGCTTTGGCACGTGCGATAGCGTCCAGTTCCTGTTCTCGATCTACATACCTGTATGCCTCAATAATCTTACGAGATTTCTTGCTCCTATACACAAACCAACCCTGAATATCAGCTATTGTCGAATCAGAATCCCATTCTGGCATCTTGGCTTTATTGTTTGATATCTTTTCCAAATGGTCTTCAGAAGCTTTGAGGTTTTCTTTTAAAAAAGTAGGAACACCTTGATCAACATTAGAACGTTGATTTAGATCGGGGTATTCCTCTACTGTCACATCTTCAACCTCGATCTCCTCATCCTCGTAAATAAATGACGTATTCATATGAGGAATCGTCGTATCCTATAAGACTTCCTTGTCGTTGATACCTCCACATCATCCTCGGCTTCCAAAGCATCGAGTTCTTCATCATTCAGTCCCATCTATAATGGAATCTGCTCAAATGTTAAGGACCGATCAACGAACTGACCTACTTCAATTTTATCGGCATTGACCATACTTCGTACCACCCCCTCATTATCCATAAAAAAACATGGTGTTAGCCTTGATTGACTCGATAGGTTGTGCATTCGTTGAGTCATGATAAACAACCAATTGTTTATCTACGTCACCACCACCGGTGGTTCCAGCACCAGAGGATGAACCGTGAGCTTCTTTCGGCTTACTACCTCCAACACCCGAAGCATCAGGATATTTATCATCGTTCTTCTGCTTTCTCAATTCATCATCTTTGCACGTAAGATGAAGAATGAGATCCTCTTGTTCCTTAATCTTCACCCCCCCTGAGCCGTGACAATCGCACGAAGCTCCTTAGTCTCCTTTTGGCAATAACTGACATAACCAATCAAACGACGCTGGTTCTGCATTAATTGCTCTTGAGCTTGGCGATCAGCTACCATTTGATTCTCATAAAGATGAACCAAACTCACGAGCATGTCCATCTGATTTGTCGGGGACAACGAATGAAAAGACGGAGGTACCGGCTGTACTAGACCCTGAGGACGGCTGAGTCTCATAAAGGAGACTTCCATAGGATGATTCAGCATCATCGTCGGTGTCAGAGAAATCACCAAAGTAGCAGCAGTAGGCCTTGGCAACGAAGATAAAATAGATTGCGGAATCATGCCAAGCGTCGGATCGGATGTAAGTGTTGGAATTGATCTGCCCAAGACACATATTAGAGTTGATGTGGCTAGTACGTATTGATCCAAGTCGGGTCATATCCAATAACAAGCTAGACAAACACTGAGAATATTTGTTTATGTATGATATGATCATAAGTAAATGAATATTGACACTTGAGTTATTTGAAAAGGGTTTCTAAATAAAAATGTACTTGTGTAATAAACAAATCATATGGATTATTTATGTTTTATGAGAGAACATTACATGCTGTTAATTAAGTTGGTTAAATAACAATATGTGAATAATGGTTACTAAGCATGTCACCCAACATGTAATAAGTTTTGTTATATCTTATAAATATATATATGGATATATATTTATGTTATAAAACAAAATTAATAATATTAATAATGTAAAGGAATCTCTTACAGTTGATATTATTTTATTATTAAAGTTGAGGTAGTGGAGACATGCAATGGATATCATTGGTGGAGAGAAAGATGCTTTTGAATAAAACCAAGTCTTTCTCTTTCATTCTTTCATAACACATAATTAATTATACACAAGTAACAAAGGTTTCTCTCTTCTCTTTCCTCTTGGATTTTCGGCCAAGGAAGAAAGGGTTATCAAGTGTTCAAATCCTAGCTAGAAGTGGTGTCTTGTTGGAGCTTAGGGTATACTAGCTTGAGGAGCTTCCATATTCAAGTTCTTGCCTTTCAATCATCATCCTTTTCACACTTCTTTGGTTACTTGAAAGGTAGTTTAACATGCATGAACTTATAGTAACATGCATGTGTTTGATAGTGTGTAATTCGTATTTGGATCCGGGTTTGGGTTTTGCATGTATTGAATTGGTTCTATACACTAAAACTAACAAGATTTAAAACTTATATCCGCTGCGTTTTTGGTAAAATAAGGATTTTATCACTTTGATAATCTTGTTAAAACCCAACAATGGCATCAAGAGCCGCTTATACGAATGCATGCTTCATTAGACCCAAAATTTTTCGGTTTTATGGTGGGTTTCACCATTTGGCCGAAAATTTTAGGGGTTTTGGTTACCCCATGGTTTTTCAAGGTTATACTTTACATGCATGTGGTAATCTTGAAAAACCAAGTCATTTGGATGATTGTTTAGTTTGTTTGGACAAAACCCGAAACTTTCGGTTTGCTTAAGCTTGGCTGAAAGTTTTGAGGCAAAAAGGGGAACCATTTTGGTCTTGTATTATTGCATATTTGGATGTGTAATAGATGTTTATAACCTAGCCATTGCCTTGTGTTTGGTTGAATGATTGTGTTGGTTGTTTGTTCATTCGATTTGGTTGTAATATTTATTTGGGTTTGTAATCTATTTATTCATTCATATGGCTTGTAATAATAAGTAGATTAGATGTATTTCTTTTACTAGAAAAATGTATTAGGATATATTTTGTAAAAGAAGATGCATGGATGGAAGCCCAAATAAAATGATGAAGACCACAACACCGGGAGTAAACACTTGGAGCTTATGGATGCGGAATCAAGTGGGAGTTCACCGACACAAGTGCATGTTCTTTTGGGTCCCTTAGGAGAGACTTTTTGACACACTTGTCTTCGGTCAACAAGTGTGGTCAACATTAGGAGGCTATGGTTATGAACTTGTGGTTGTGTATATTTTATGCTTGCATGGTTGATTTACTTATTATTTGCAATATGGTTTGCTTAACAACTTAAAATCAACTAGCATAAAATTGGTTCCTTAGAAATCGTTAGGTAATAAAAATTGGTTTTATTAATAGCTAATGATTTCATAATAAAATGAGTTTTATTAAAAGGAATTTTGAAAATGGGTTTTTCAACTAAGTACCATACATTTGAATGCATGCAAATGAAAGGTACAATAAATAGTTTTCCAATCTAGAATTTAGAAAACTAAAATCCCTTTTAAAAAACAAGTTAAACACCATCCTTTTATACGACACTTAGTCACTTGTAGACTTGATAGTGGGTTAGGATCACCTAAGCACTTTTAAGAAAACTTGTGATCTTAAGGTGATTTTACAAGTACTTTTGGCATTAGGATCACCTAACCACTTGTATGAGTAAACTCACACGTGTGTATAAGTAGGACGACTTGATTTGAAACCATGACTATAGGATCACCTTAACATGGCGTTCAAAGGTGTTGATTGGATTTAAAATACCAACTAAACATATGATGTTTAACCGATCCCATAAAACTAGAAGTTGCAAAGGGTTGCAATCGTCAAACGTTGACTACCTTGTTAATTCGAATAGTAGGATAAAGGTCACCTAACTACTATTTGAATGAAACGTTGGGTTCTAGATTTTAATCAATAATTGTCTTGGAGACATTAAAGGGTATTAAAGATTAAAATTTTATTAATATCGAAAATACTAATTTGAACTTTGTTAAAATTCTTTTAGATGGCCGCAAACAACGCACCGAACACAATTATCCCACACGTGCATAATCTATCACTAAGATCCATTCTGAATAAGGATCGTCTAAACTTTAACAACTTCATGGATTGGTATCGAAACTTGAGAATTGTTCTCAAGCAAGAAAATAAGTCTTATATTTTAGACGATCCTATTCCCGATGAACCCGATGTCAACAACTTGGATGCCTATGCGGATTGGCTGAAATACAACGAGGATTCGGTGCAAGTTTCTTGCCTCATGTTGGGAACAATGATTCCCAAGATCCAAAAGGACTTCGAGAATCATGTGGGATTGTCTCACAACTTACTCCACCTGGAACACCACAACATAATGGTGTGTCCGAGAGGAGGAATCAAACTTTATTGGACATGGTTCGATCCATGATGGCTAGAAGCTCATTACTGTTGGTTCAGTCGGGACCGAGACGATCCGAGCCGGTTCGAGACGGAAGGTTTGATAACCAAAGACGGATAGAAACAAACACGAAACAAACGATTTCATTGATAAAAACGAAAGATTACATGCTTGTTAAACACTGAAATCACGATCTATGGCAGGGGGAGGTCGAGCATGGCCTCCCCCCTCATCCGGACAGCACCTGGGCGCCGGGCACGCAAAACCTTCACAAACCACGCCTGAAAGCTGGGTATTTATACCCACTGCTATTCGATCAGGACTCATTCGATCGAATGAGTCCTATTCGATCGAATAGCAGACTCATTCGATCGAATCAGAGACTGGTTCGATCGAATGAGTATCCATTTGAAAATGCTCTTTCGAATGGATGACTTTCGGCGTGGACCACTATCTAGGTGTACAGCATACAACATAAACAATCTAAACTATTCGCCAAGCGACGGCCACAAAACATGCACCAACATATTCCCCCTTGGACGTTGCTTGCGAATTGCTGTAAACACCTCTTGCAATCTTCAGTCAATCTCTGCTCTGGCTTGATAATCACGTGGTAGAATACCATCATTGCAACAGATTCCCCCTTAGACTGAACTCTCAGTTAATGATGCAAAGTGTTCTCCATTGCTGACATCTTCAGACAAAACAATCTGTTTAAAAACAACCAACTATAGAAATTCCCCCTCAGACGTTGGCGTGTATCCCAATATATAGACGTGTGAGCTCATATCGTCTTCCGCTGAATTAATAATGTATTGGGCAATCTTCGATGAGGCTTCCGATCCACAGCTACTCCCCCTAAACAGATTAGTTTGTATGCAGATTCATCATCGGAGACAAAGACACATCATTAACTTCGTGATTGCGAATCACCATTCTTCAACAGAATTCCCTCCACAAAGCGGAATTCTCACATGCGGAAAATAAATATTTAACATGATTGGCCCATAAATAGTCAGATGCTCCTGACTACCCCACAATAACTCAAACTCAGATTCTCTCCACAAAGCAGAATCTTCAGAATGCGGAAAATAAATTAAACTTGGTTGGCCCATAAATAGTCAGATGTTCCTGACTACCCCACAATAACTCATCAGTAATCACTTTTCTCTGTTCTTCTGTGTTCTTATAACAATCACATCTGTAGAAACTCAATGAACAAGGGGTTATCCATTAAACTTGTAAACGATAATTCCTTCAGGTGATTGTGCTTTGTTCATTGCCCCAATTTGCCGCTTTAACCATTAAACATTTAAACGCTCTGACTTTGCCGGCAAATATCAGTGAAAATTTCACTGTCACCAAACTTTTTCTGGATTGTAATCAACTTGTATAGGATGTCCAGAAAAATCTTCATCACTGACCCGAAAATTAACCGAAAATTTCCCGGAAATTTTGTCGAAAAAATTTTATTTTTGCCAAACTTTTTCAGAAGACTTCCCGACTGATAAAAATGGCTTGGGCAAATTTTCGTGTAAGCGGGCGTTACAGACTCCTTGGGCAAATTTTTTTTTTTTTTTTTTTTTTTTTTTTTTTTTTTTTTTTTTTTTGGTCTGGAACATGTTCGATCGAATAGGGCTTATTCGGTCGAATGAAGAACTGGTTCGATCAGCTATTTGAATTTGACACTTTGAGCGGGAAAACCAGTTCGATCGAATACAATCTGATTCGATCGGATGAAGTCAATCGAATGGGCGGGAAAACTGGTGTTTGAATTTGACACTTTGAGCGGGAAAACCAGTTCGATCGAATACAATCTGATTCGATCGAATGAAGTCAATCGAATGGGCGGGAAAACTGGTGTTTGAATTTGACACTTTGAGCGGGAAAACCAGTTCGATCGAATACAATCTGATTCGATCGAATGAAGTCATTCGAATGGGCGGGAAAACTAGCGTTTGAATTTGACACTTTTGAGCGGGAAGACCAGTTCGATCGAATACAATCTGATTCGATCGAATCAGCCGCTCGAATAGGCCTATTCGATCGAATGGCAGATTCGACTCCTTCAACGCCAGCCCAGAAAACGCGAAGAACACGAAGAACACGAAGAACACACCAACAGTTTAACGTCCAGAACGCATAAAATCAAGAGCTCGGCTTGCTAGATCGGTTGTTAGACCCTTCTAGCGGTAACCGTGGCTCTGATACCAATTGTTGGTTCAGTCGGGACCGAGACGATCCGAGCCGGTTCGAGACGGAAGGTTTGATAACCAAAGACGGATAGAAACAAACACGAAACAAACGATTTCATTGATAAAAACGAAAGATTACATGCTTGTTAAACACTGAAATCACGATCTATGGCAGGGGGAGGTCGAGCATGGCCTCCCCCCTCATCCGGACAGCACCTGGGCGCCGGGCACGCAAAACCTTCACAAACCACGCCTGAAAGCTGGGTATTTATACCCACTGCTATTCGATCAGGACTCATTCGATCGAATGAGTCCTATTCGATCGAATAGCAGACTCATTCGATCGAATCAGAGACTGGTTCGATCGAATGAGTATCCATTTGAAAATGCTCTTTCGAATGGATGACTTTGGGCGTGGACCACTATCTAGGTGTACAGCATACAACATAAACAATCTAAACTATTCGCCAAGCGACGGCCACAAAACATGCACCAACAATTACCTCTATCATTTTGGGGTTTCGCTGTGATCTCCGCTGCCCGTATTTTAAATATGGCACCAACCAAGAAAGTGGATAGGACACCTTTTGAAATATGGCATGGAAAGGCTCCAAAATTTTCATATTTAAAGGTATGGGGTTGTGAGGCTTATGTTAAGATCTACACCCCTGACAAGTTTGAATGTCGATCCACTAAGTGTATATTTGTAGGATATCCCACGGATTCGATGGGATATTATTTCTACAATCCAAGCGAGCATAAAGTGTTTATAGCTCGAAAGGCTAAATTCTTGGAAAGAAGGTTCCTTATGGAAGGAACTGATAGAACTGTAGAACTCGAAGAGGATCGAGAACTACAAGCCGATACACGTTTGGTTGGCACTAGCAATCAACAAGAGGTTGTTGAGGATGATCAAATGGTTGATCAAAACACACAAAACATTCGCAAATCTGGTAGAGTTAGCACCCCACCTGAGAGATATGGATTTTTCATGGATGGATGCTACGTGGTAGATTCGGATGAACCCACCAAATACCGAGATGCAATGTCGCAATCTGATTGTGACAAATGGCTAGAAGCCATGAATGTTGAGATGCAATCCATGCATGACAATCAAGTATGGGACTTGGTTGCTCCACCTCTAAATTCCAAACTCGTCGGAAGTAAGTGGGTTTTCAAGAAGAAAACTGATATGCATGGAAACTTGGATACTTATAAAGCTAGACTTGTAGCAAAGGGTTTCACTCAAACTCAAGGGGTTGATTATGATGAAACTTTCTCGCCCGTGGCGATGCTAAAGTCTATTAGGATATTGTTTGCCATAGCCGCATATTATGACTATGAGATATGGCAAATGGATGTCAAAACTGCTTTTATAAATGGGAATCTTAATGAAGATGTTTATATGGTTCAGCCTGATGGTTTTGTCGATCCACAACATCTTAACAAAGTATGCAAGTTGAAGAAATCAATCTATGGATTGAAACAAGCATCTAGAAGTTGGAATCACCGTTTTGATGATGAAGTTAAGAAATTTGGATTCATCAAAAACGCTGATGAAGCTTGTGTGTATAAGAAAGCTAGTGGGAGCATCATAACCTTTCTGGTATTATATGTCGATGACATATTACTGTTTGGAAATGACATTCCAACCTTGGAAGGTGTAAAAGCCTGGCTTGGAAGCTGTTTTTCCATTAAGGATCTTGGTGAAGCCGCCTATATTCTGGGAATAAGGATCTATAGGGATAGATCAAGGCGGTTGATAGGTTTGAATCAAAGTGCATACATAGACAAGATCTTGAAAAGGTTCAAGATGGAAAACTCTAAGAAAGGTTTGGTACCTATTCAAAGAGGAACGATGTTGAGTGCTTCTTAATGTCCAAGCTCAAAGGATGAGCAAGACAAAATGAGTGGTATCCCATATGCATCTTCTATAGGATCCATCATGTATGCCATGATTTGCACTAGACCGGATGTGTCATGCGCCTTGAGCATGACAAGTCGATACCAACAAAATCCGGGAACTAGCCATTGGATGGCTGTTAAGAGCATATTGAAATACCTTAGAAGGACTAAGGATATGTTTCTAATATATGGTTCTGGTGAGGAGGAACTCGTTGTAAAGGGTTACACTGATGCGAGTTTCCAAACTGATCGAGATGATTCTCGATCACAATCGGGATATGTTTTCGTTCTCAATGGTGGTGCTGTCTCATGGAAGAGTGCAAAACAAGATGTGGTAGCCTTCTCCACCACTGAATCAGAATACATCGCCGCCTCATTGGCAGCTCAAGAAGCTACATGGATTAGAAAGTTCACTACCGATCTAGGGGTAGTCCGTACCATTCAGGACCCTCTAGAAATCTTTTTTGACAACGACGGTGCGATTGCTCAAATCAAGGAACCCCGCGCGCATCAAAAGACTAGGCACATTGAGCGAAGATTCAACTACATAGGGGATGAAGTTGAAAAGGGAAATATATGTATTCGCAAAGTTCACACTGATCAAAACATTGCGGACCCAGTCACGAAACTCCTTGAAAGGCCGAAGCATGAGGGTCATACTTGCGCCTTAGGACTTCGATATTCTAGTGATTGGATTTGATCAAAATTTGTATTTGGATGTTGGAACAATTTTATTTTAACTCAATCATATGGTTTTGGTTATGGTCATGTTCTTGAGTTATGTTCCATTTTAGTATGTTTAAATCCGTGAATAATTTGAATTATTCTAAACGTCCGTAGTCGTTCATATTTGTGGGAACAAATGTGAAAGTAAGACTATTATGAACTTGGATTGGTAGATATTCATGAGGTATGAATATAGCAAAGGGTTACTGCCAAGGTTCATAGATATTTATGGGATAAATAATGGACTGACCCGCTCTCAATTTTACTGCATGGAATCCTTGGGATTTGTGATCATAAGTAAATTTGAGTAAAGGCGAACTTCATAGTATCCTCCGACCTGAGAAACATATTGGTTCTTGATATTCATCGACTATTATGCTTTGACTTAGTTCTTCGCTGCTCTGAAATATGTCAGTACATAAGGCTAAGCTCAATTATAATACAAGGTGATAGTGAGAGACGTATGTAGTCAATATGGGATTTGTCCCTCTTATTCGTTGAGAGTTAAATGTCTAAGGCCTGACAAGTTAAATCAACAGAGAATGATCACTCTGTGTCTCTGGATTTAACATGACATTTGTGGCAAAAGGATAAATGATAGTTTCACCTAAATCATTTTCAAGTATGGGACTTGAAAGGGATGATGTTATTGAATGGCACTTCGTCATGCGTATTAGGGGTAGTAAACCGTAGGTAGGCGGTATATGCTACTTGCATCAATCTTCTATGTATCTTGTGCAAGTGGGAGATTGTTGGAATTGATCTGCCCAAGACACATATTAGAGTTGATGTGGCTAGTACGTATTGATCCAAGTCGGGTCATATCCAATAACAAGCTAGACAAACACTGAGAATATTTGTTTATGTATGATATGATCATAAGTAAATGAATATTGACACTTGAGTTATTTGAAAAGGGTTTCTAAATAAAAATGTACTTGTGTAATAAACAAATCATATGGATGATTTATGTTTTATGAGAGAACATTACATGCTGTTAATTAAGTTGGTTAAATAACAATATGTGAATAATGGTTACTAAGCATGTCACCCAACATGTAATAAGTTTTGTTAGATCTTATAAATATATATATGGATATATATTTATGTTATAAAACAAAATTAATAATATTAATAATGTAAAGGAATCTCTTACAGTTGATATTTTTTTATTATTAAAGTTGAGGTAGTGGAGACATGCAATGGATATCATTGGTGGAGAGAAAGATGCTTTTGAATAAAACCAAGTCTTTCTCTTTCCTTCTTTCATAACACATAATTAATTATACACAAGTAACAAAGGTTTCTCTCTTCTCTTTTCCTCTTGGATTTTCGGCCAAGGAAGAAAGGCAAGGAAGAAAGGGTTATCAAGTGTTCAAATCCTAGCTAGAAGTGGTGTCTTGTTGGAGCTTGGGGTATACTAGCTTGAGGAGCTTCCATATTCAAGTTCTTGCCTTTCAATCATCATCCTTTTCACACTTCTTTGGTTACTTGAAAGGTAGTTTAACATGCATGAACTTATAGTGACATGCATGTGTTTGATAGTGTGTAATTCGTATTTGGATCCGGGTTTGGGTTTTGCATGTATTGAATTGGTTCTATACACTAAAACTAACAAGATTTAAAACTTATATCCGCTGCGTTTTTGGTAAAATAAGGATTTTATCACTTTGATAATCTTGTTAAAACCCAACTGTAAACGTAGTCGTCAAAGTTAATTTCGGGGTGCTAGTAGTAAGCGGCACCGCTGGGCTATGAGGAACAGATGACCTAGGCTCACGTGGACCTATTTCAACCCAAATCCATGAACCACATGACGTTTAGGCGGTTGATCAGATGCTAGTTCCTTGCCCTTACGTTTTCATTGTGAAGCATGAGAACTTGTTGCCACAACGTCAACACGTTATCTCCATCATCACCATTATCTCCATTATCACCACCTTCGTTCCCACCTGGAACCTTTTCACGTTCGGAATCCGAGTCATCGTGGATCCAACAATCATTAGAAGGACATTCATATGCCAGATTAGATAAATGACCAATCAATTGTTTGGTCCTCGGCACGTCTTGCCTTCACGACTTCATGCTTTTGACTGTGTCAGCAGTCATATGTTCCATCTTCAGAATGTCATTCTCCAATGTTCGATCAATCACCAAATCAGGAATAGGATCCTGAATGATCAGCTGTATGAAACGTGGATACATAAGGAATTTACCTCCTTGATTCTTGACTAGGCAATTTTCCTTGAGATGATAGAAGATCATCTTAGAGAAATTGAACGATTTGTTGAAGATCAAAGCGACAAATGTCGATTGTAGCATGATCCGGCACTCGTCGTATCCACCCTTTCATCCACCAAGGAAGTGAATAAGAACGTGTAGTTGATACTTGTACGTGGGGCCCAAGTTCCCTTGTTATACATGGAACGGTCAAGGTCACCAGAATAGAACACACGATGGAATAAGCCTCAGATCACCCCCTTATCGAACTCACACGGGTTGTCCATGTTATCGTCAAACCGCAGCACCCGTCGTATGACCTCGGTTTTAATGACGACTGGTTTCTTTTTGATCTCAGCAACGATTTGGTTTTCGGACTCAACAAACCGAGCCGAATTCCAAAACGGTCGAACGATACTGAAGTGGATCTCTGGGCTAGCTATAACAGCATAGCTTATACGAGATCGTCGTATAAAAGCTAGCATATCGTGAAACACATCCTCGTTAGCAAAATTCATCCCAACAAAAGCACATACATTATGCTTCTTGTCGAACGACAATAGTGGAGTTACTGGCTCTTGAGGTTGCTGTACTAGTTGTTTAGCTTTGAAAACTTCCTGGACAACTTCGTCAGCCATAACTGAGAATACATAAACCCGAGATTTAGTAAAACGTTTAGTCAAATAATATAATATAAATTATTCAAAAGATTAATTTTGAATTTTCAAAATAATTCTAGTGTGATTCGTTAACAAATCTTGACAAATTCGTTATCTAAGCAAGACCACGGATTAGTTATAATGAATCACCCACAAAGGAAAAACAAATTAAAGAACGTATGAGATATATTTCATTATAAAAATCACGAAGGAAGTGATTCGTTATATAAGCCATAACGAATAGGACACGAATGGGTGTTAGTTCATTAACATATAATGAATCGACACCAATAACTAAGAAGTTTGACTATCCGGAGTCCAAGTCAAAATTGATATGAACCAAGAAAGTCAAACATGAAAACATATATCCAGTTACACCATATTAGACGATGAAATGTTCTGTAATGACTACGAATCGACTCGGAAACACATCGATAGTCAACAGATAGTGCCAATTTTGGTTAAATCTGAGTATAATTTGGGTTTATTAAGTTTTATGTGTCTAAGTTAAAGCCGGCAAGATAATAAGCTAATTAACCACCTAAACATTCATAACTTTTGACGAATTCGATTGCGTTATGATCAGGAATACCTGATGTATCTTAATTGATGATCAAAATAGGTTTTAGTGAATGTCGAGTTTCTGAAAAATTTGGGCAGAGTTTTGCTTAAGGAAGTAGAAAAGGGTTTTGAACGAATGAAGTGATTTGTTTTCAACTGTTCATTATATAGGACGAATCATCACACATCCCAAGACAACGAATCAGCTGATTCGTTAATTCAAAATTAACGAATCAGCTGATTCGTTAATTCAAAATTAACGAATTAGTAATTCGTTATCTCATTCGTAATACGTGGTAACGAATGAGTAATTCGTTAAAACTTATCACGAATTAATAACGAACTAGGTGTACTTCGTGCTTCATTCGTTATATGTCAAATGACGAATGAGGCATTCGTTATAGAGTGGCGGAAGCGAATTAAATATAACGAATTATGGTAGTTTGTTACCAGACATGACCCTCATTCATTATCCAGACAGATAACGAATAGACATTAATTTAAAACCTTTTCAATTTAATTTAAAAAGAATAAAATAATCAATTAATAAATAATTAAATAAATTCATCGAAACCCGTGTCCCGATGAACTTTACCTAATCAATATTACCCGACGTGGTAAAGGTAATACCTTAATTTTGTTTTAATCTCAAAAACTCATCACTTAAAGTAACTTGAATGAATTAAATAATATGTAAAAATAAATGAAACATCTTTTTGATATTTTTCATTTTCTTTTCTGATATTTACATTTAAACCCGAAAATCAAACAAAGCAAAATATTTTTGTATTTTTGAGTGTTTTACGAAAGCAGAACATGTTTTTGGGAGTTTAAGTAGAGAATCGTATTGACCAAATAGCCCTTCCATCGCAGTTTTATATTTTAGCGTTATTATAACTGGCGTTAATTCGGTCATTGATATTGTGATCCACTTAATTCTTAGACAAAATTATAGAAATTGTCCTTTATGTTTGTATCAAATTTCACTCGTTGTCCTTTATCTTAAAATTTGGCGTGTTTTGTCCTTTACGTTTCCAAATCTAACAACGTTTATCCTTTGACCGTAACTCCGTTAAATTTCATCGTTAAATTAGATCATGTGCCTTACACATGAGGGAATCGTTTATTTAAAAACTCATTTTAATAATTAAAGCTAAAATGCATACATACATATTCTTTCCCTCTCTATACCACCACCACCACACAACCAGACAACCACCAATGCTCCAACTGTTCCAAACTTCATCTTCACAAACTCAAATAATCAAATCATCAATTAATATATCTTACCTCATTCCAGTAGCCTCTAGATCTACACATTATAATAAGACAAAATGGCAAAACAGTTCCTTTATGTTTTCATGGTTTTTCAATAGTCGTCCTTTGAAAAACTTAATGACTGAAATCATATTATGTGTTTCCAAAATGTTGCACGTTACGTCCTTTTCCACTAACCCAGTTAGATTTTTACGTTAACTCTGGTCACAGACCTGCATGTGAGGGTATATATGTAATTTCATTATCCAGCCATTTTGACTTTTAAAGATAAATCCCCCATTTTCTCTCTCTTTAAACCTACCTGCAACATCCTCTCTTTCTCTACACCACTGCCACCGCCGCCATCTCCGACCACTCAACCACATCCACTTCGTTAGATCCACCACCACCTATGACACCGGCATCGACATATCCGTCTTCTCCAACAAATTCCCCGTCGTCTACGTCGCGACATCTCTACACCACTGTCGCCGCCCCGTCATCTATGTGAAATTAACTTCCTTAACACCCCGTTTGGAGTGAAATTGAAGATCGGGGCTCCAATTTTCATCTATGCATCTATGCCGTCAGTAACTATAAAGCCTATGTCATTGTTTCAAGGTGTTTTGGGGCTAAATTTTGTGCGATTCCGACCATTTCTAGGGTTCCAACGAGGTGATATAGGAGGGTATAATATATTGATGGTGGTGGTTGTGTGGCTGTTAGAGTATAGTTGATTGGTGGTGGTGGTGGTTTCTGGTGGTGTGATGGTGACGGTTGCCGGCCTGAGACGAACTGACGAAGTCGTGTTGCCGGAGGTGTTGTGGAGATGGAGATGATGACGGTTGCCAGTCGGCCGGAGACGAACCGACAAACTGCATATAATAGATTGTATTTATTCTAATATCTGTACATACATATTTATGTATACATATTATACATATATTGTTTTAGTATTAATTTAGTGATAGTCATTTTATAAATATATTTTGTTTATTTTATTTTTATAATTTTATTCTTAAGCCTAAATAGGAGATAATAAACGTCAATTGATGATGATGATGATGTGGTGGTGGTGATGGGTGATGGATGGTGTTTGGTTGTGGTATTGATGGTGGGTTATGAATATTGGGGGAAGAAGATGATTAAAAAGAAAAAAACCTTTTATTTATTTAAAGCCCAAAATTTTAAGTTAATTACACAAATAACCCCTGAGAGGGTAAAAAGACTAAATTGCCCTCACATGCAATGCACATGACTATATTTAACGAGAAAAACTAACCCTCGTTAATGAAAAGGACGAACCGTGCAACGTTTTTTGAACATAACGGATGTTTTCTGTCATTAAGTTTTCCAAATGACGACTATTGAAAATTCGTGCAAACTTAAAGGACGTGTCTTATAATAATGAAGTCTCGCTAACCAATTTTACCTCCTTTCCAAATTCAACCCTAATTTGAATAATGTACATTAACTTACAATGAACGATCTCTTCATCGAAAAACCCAGAAACACGTTTCTCCATGTCATATTCACCACTGCCACTGTTAATCAACCGGCGGTGGATATAGGGTTTGTAGTGTTGTACAATGGCGGAAGATCTAGGGTTTGGTACTTTGGTGGAAACAATAGGGTTGATGATGGATCTAGGATTTGGTGTTTGGAGTAAACCGACGGGTGGTGGAGACTATAATTGTTTTTTCTTCACCGGCTTAGATTTCACTGACTTGCTGTCGCCGTCTTTTCTTCTGTTACACGGATCTAGTGGTTATGGATTGGTGGGAGTGGTTCGGTATTGGTGAGTAGTGGCGTCTGGTGGTGGCGGGTTGTGGTAAACCATTGGTGGAGGGTTGCTAGAGATAACATTGAGAGAGAGGGAGAGTCTATGTTGCTGAGAGAGAGAAGAGAGATATTTTTAATAATTATAAAAGGTGGTTATAAAATCGGGGGGAAATAAAAAGAGGAGGGAAATTACTATTATGCCCCCACATGACCAGCACATGACCTAATTAAACGAAGTTAGAGTCAAAGGGTAAACGTTGTTAGATTTTGAAATGTAAAGGACGAAACAAGTCAATTTTAAAGATAAAAGACAACGGGTGAAATTTGATACACACATAAAGGACAATTTCTGTAATTTTGTCTAAATCTTATGGCAAACTTTCAAGCATTTTTGTGATATGATTAAATGTTCAATTAGAGCACAGAATATCATAAACTATAAGCCTCTAATCTCGGTTCAAGCTTAATTTGATTTTTACCGTATCACCCCAACTTGACTTAAACCATTATATTGTCGATCAAAATTTAGAAATTTGTAGAAATTTTTTAGCAACGCACCAAGTTTCCTTTACTATGAGTGAGTATGCATTAGTCCATCTGTATGTTTACATACATTGTATCCCCTGTGGTCCGTTTCTTACTGATATTGAGACGCGCGCAAGGTAGGAACAAATGTATGACTAACAACGGATTTTGATCAAGTCAGTAGTTTAATTTGTATGATGTACAACAGTGATCAAGTTTAATGACTTTGGATTTGCTCTAAAAGCATTTGAAATAATCATGCATATGAATACCTAGATGATTAAGCCGCATAAAGACTCACAGTGTCCAAAATTAGAATGCTTGTTGGTTGCTTTATTTTAATTTTTGGTGATCAGACAAATATAACGCTTGAGTATGATAGGCTATCATATTTCTACCATCATTACTGATACTTTTGGTAAAAACTAACACCTCTTTCAATTTGGCACTTGTTTATGTTTATATCACATACTTGACTCTAACGGCTTTTTAAGACCTATCAATGCACCAATGCAATTAAGTACTCAGTCTTTTAAGCTTATTTCTTTCTGGATATGAGACCAGATGATCAATGTATCATCATTTTCTCTTTTTGCTTCAAAACTCATTTTTGAGGAGCATAAAAAATAAAAATAAATTCAATCGCCCCAGTCACTTTCAGTCTATAGATTAATGGCTATCCTATCAATCTACAAGTTGATAACAGGACCAAAACATGCAAGCATGTTCCACAAACAACCGACATAATTTTTAGCGAGAGAATTAAATAAAAACGCACAACAATCGCCCTAACTACTTTCCATTATCAGGTAAATGGCTATCCCGAACATTTACCAGTAAATATCAGGACCAAACATATACAAGTATATATCCTTCAAATATGAGTAAATGACATAATTTTAAGCGAAAGTATACAAAAAATCTTTTTGATTATTCTCTGTACATACATAAAAACACAAAAAAAATTTCCGGATTTTTCTTTACAAACAGAAAGCACAATCTTTTTGAATTCTCAAATTTTTTTATGTCTTTGGATTTTTCAAAATATTTTAACCAAAAATCACAATATTTTTGAATTTTTCAAATTTGTAATGTTTTTGGATTTTCTTTATACATAAAAAATCACAATATTTTTGTATTTTACTTTTTCACCCCCAAAACCCAATACATAAGAATAAACAAAAAGAAATAAAAGATAATCATCCTTGTTTCAGGATATCAGCAAGAGATTTTAATCCATTTAAACCAGGCAGAAAGTTAAAGCGTATTTTATAAAAATTCCTTGGTAAGCAGATCGGCCTTTTGAAAATCAGTGTGCACTTTCTCAATATCAATTAGTTTCTTTTCAAAGCAGTCCCATATAAAATGATATCGAATTTCGATACGTTTAGTTTTTGAGTGTTGCATGAGATTTTTGGTGATACTTATAGCAGCAGAGTTATCAATATAGATGTGAGTAGTAAGAAACTTCAAACCGTAATCCCGCAAGTGTTGTTGGATCAAAAGAACCCATGAACAGCAACTCGAGGCTGCCACGTACTCTGCTTCTGCGATTGAAGTGGAGACTGTTGTCTGCTTCTTACACTGCCATGAAACAAGTCGGGTTCTAAAAATTGACAACCCGCCGTAGTCGATTTGAAATTGATATTGCATCCTCCATAATCAAAATCAAAAAACGCAGTGAGTTCAAAGCTGTCGTCCTTAAGATACCTTAACCCGATGTCAGGATTACCCCTCAGAAAGTGAAGTATATGTTTAACCACCGCTAGGTGGTCACTCGGGGACTTGATTGGTATCTAGCACACAAACAACAGCAAACATTATGTCAAGACAAGAAGCAGTTAAATACATTAATGAACCAATCATCGCTAGGTAAAGGGTAGGATCTACGGTATCCTCCAATTCGTCCGGTGACAAATTATGACCCACAGGAAGAGTCGTCGAAGGGATTTTTTGGGCAGTTATCTTGAATCGGCTCAAGACATCGTTCACATATTTCGTCTGATGAATGAAGATTCCCTTATCAGATTGATGAACCTGCATAAGAGGAAATTCATCTCCCCCATCGAGCTCATTTCAAACTTCGTATGCATCGACTTCTCAAATTCCTTACATAACTTGTCATTTTTTGAACCAAGTATAATATCATCGACATATATTTGTACAAGGAACAGATCATCACCAACATTCTTATAAAAAAGAGTGCAGTCCACAGTTCCTCGCTTGAAGCCATTATCGGTAAGATGGTCAGCAAGTGTACCTTACCAAGCTCTCGGGGCTTGGTATAGACCATACATGGCCTTGTTCAATCGGTAAACATGGTCTGGATAATCTGGATCTTCAAAACAAGGAGGCTGCAAAACAAACACTTCTTCATGCAATTCCCCATTAAGAAGGGCACTTTTGACACCTATTTGATAAACTTTGATATTCTTAAATGCCGCATAAGCCAAAAATATTCGTATAACCTCCAATCTTGCAACTGGAGCATATACTTCCGTTAATCTATTCCCTCTTGCTGATGAAAACCCTGAACAACAAATCTTGCTTTGTTTCAGACGATCACCCCCCGATCGTCCTTTTTGTACTTAAATACCCACTTCGTAAAAATTGGCTTCTTAACTCTAACGGGTTTGTCATGAGATCCTATACACCCAGTCGATTAAACTGTTGCAACTCTTCCTGCATCGCTTCTAGCCATGATGGATCCTCAAGTGCTATATGAACATTCGATGGTTCGACTAGAGATAGAAAGTAAGTGTATTTCGCGAGATTCATGATTTCCGAGGAATGCATATCGACATAGGCATACAATATGTTAGAATCATTTGAAGTAGCAAGTTGATGACGTGTTTGCACACCTACATCAAGATCACCAATGATGTTGTCCAGTGCATGATAAGAATGAATCCGAAGAGTCGGATTCTCATACACAACAACACTGGGAGTTAAATTAGTGAGATTTTACTCATCATCATGAGACGATTCACCAATCTCATGTGTTTCAGGAAATGTGGCTGAGGAAGAATCAACAAAATGACTATCATCAGATGAGATAGAAATCACATCAGAAACATCAGGAAGATCATCTTGTGATGCATCATGATAATTAAAACCCGAAGATCTTGGAGGTAAGAATTGATCTTCAAAATAAGCGTGCACTAAGTCTTCATCTTGTTGATCGAATATTTGAGTGAATGAGTTAAATAAACTCTCATAATTGAACATCCAATCAGGTCCTTTACCTTGGGTAGGTGTGGTATATCTTTGACAGTCAACATGGTACCACTCCTCTACACATCCCGAAGTAAAGTTAAATACACGTTTCTTAGGTGATGCGTAACCTAAGAAATAACCATAAATTGCTTTTTCTTCAAATTTTCCCGCATCTTTCTTCAACAGTACAAGGATACCCGAATGGTTCCAAATACTTTAAATTAGGTTGTCTCTTGTTCAAAAGTTCATAGCTCGTCTTTTGAAGCTTCTTCACAGGCAAAACACGGTTAAGCGTGTAGCAGGCAGTATTCACAGCCTCATTCCAGAACTGAACAGGAAGCTTAGAATCTCTTAGCATTGTTCGTGCCGCTTAAATAAGTATTCTATTCTTTCTTTCAACCACACCATTCTGTTGAGGTACATAAGGGGCACTGTATTCTCGATGAATTCCTTGCGAAATACAAAGGAAATCCAATACATTATTCTTAAACTCCGTACCATTATCACTTCGAATACGTCTCACTTTCAATTTATACAGTGATTCGATCTTCGTGATTAAATTTTGAACCATAATGGGTCTTTGATATTTTGAACTCATAAATAAGACCCTAGAATATCTTGAATTGTCATCAGTGACAACTAGACAGTATCAATCACCAACAATAATCGCACGAGTGTATTGATTAATTTTGATGGCTGTGACTTCTTCTTCTATTTCCCCTATTACAAGCAACATAGTGATCAGTTAACTTAAAGTGTTTCAAGGAAACACCATCAACCATATCATTGGCCATTAAATAACTCATTCTTCTAACATGAATATGACCCATCCGCCCGTGCCACAGAATCGTGTCTTTTTCTGTTGCTTTAGAAACAAAACACGTTTCGACAGAAGTAGATACCTTAGAAGTCATGCTTAACACATAAATATCGTTCGATCAAGGAGATCGCATAACTACCATATCCTCAGGAATGACGTATCCTGGTTTCAGTATTATGCACTCTTTATCATTAAATACGGTTGTGTATTTCTTATCACATGTATTTCTTATCACAAATTTGTGACACACTCAACAAATTATGATCAACATTGTCACAATAATTAACTTTCTCAAATGTTATACTACCATTTGACACATCTCCTTCTTTTGTAATCAATCCATCCGAATTACCCGCAAACGCTACATGACCTCCTTGTATCTTCTTGACATTTGTTAAGAGGTTAATGTTGCCGGTAATATGACGAGAGCATCCGCTATCCATTATACATTTTTCACCAAAAAAACAGTCTTGGATGAATTCTGCACATGAATGAAAAATGACCAGTTCAAAAAGGCAGCCTAGGCCTCAGTCTTGGGCACCTCTTGAGTTTCACTTGAAGTTTTAATGTTTAGTGAATTCAAATATGGTTTAGCCACTTGTGAATAAGTTACGGGTCGTTTAGACTTTCGTCTTAAGTATGCAGTTTGACCTACATTTGTATTCACATTTTTGCAAATAGGTTCCGTTGGAACGAATTTGGGCATTAAACTACTTGAATTTTCATTAATATGAACCACCTCTCGTGGATTCACATTTGAAAACATGATATGGGTTTCATCATCAAAAGACATCGGTCTTATCAAAATCTCCTTAATCACAGGAACGGGTTTAGATTGTTCATTTATAAATGAATGAAGATTTTGTGATTTCTTCAGTCCACAATTCCTAACTACATGACCTTTATCCCCACAGAGATAACACATTCACATGTCAACACGCTCACGTTGTGGTTTAGCAGAAACTTGTGTAACTGAAGGTTGATGAAAAACACCAGCAATGGGACCTTTGTCCAAATCATCAAATGTCACAGATTTCCTTTTCATATAGAAATCAAGGTTCGAACAGTTTGAAAAGCTCTGTAATGTGTCAGTTCCATTTGATTTAACAAATTGACATTCTTAGCAGATTTCAACAATTGTTTAGCTTTGATCAAAGGAACAGTTACATTTGACGTTTTGGAATTCAGTAACTTATGTTCAAGATCTTGTATCTTGTAAGTTTCATTTTGAAAGACGCTTTCTATCAACTCAGGCTTGATTAGATTAAGCGGAATGTCTTTATCATTAAAAACTTTGCTAATCCCATTAAACTTAAACAGTCAACCGATAGATAGTTTAGAAGCAACGAGATTGATAAAACACATCAAATCCACATCATAAATATTTGTTTTTTCTGATCTCTTGGCTTTAACATTAACTGGTTTCTCCTTTTTCACTTGAGATGTATTTGCACCATACACAGCATCCTCAAATTCATGGGTTCACACATAATTTGATTTGAGCGTGAAATGTCCTAGATTTTGTGTACAACTTCAGGTTCAAATAGACCCTCAATGATTACCTTCTCAACATTTTCAACAGAGACTTTGTTGCTTTGATGATGAGGTTTTTGTGATGAAGATTGGGCAGTCATATTGTCAATTTTAACCACTTTAGGCTTTGTCTCAACAACAGGTTCATTAACAATAGTTTCCTCTTTTCCCACAAAAGGATTTGCAGTATAATCATTAAGAAATGGTGGTGGTACTTCAACAAAACCTACACCTTTCTTTGAATCTTTTTGCTCACCAATCACTTCGATAATTTCATTTAGAAAATATAATGAATTTCTAAATTTTCCCAACTTGCTTTTCAAATCAAGAATCTCATTCTCAAGTTCAGTAATCTTAGTTAGATGTTTCAAAATCTCTTGAAATTGTTAATCATTAATTATCATTCTGACAGTCAATTCAGCTTTCAAGTCATGGTTACTAACAGACAATGCTTCTATTTTCTCACTAGATCTCATTTGTGATTCTAGTGATTGTCTATAAGTATCCTTAATTGAAGCAATTTCTTTTACCAATAGGTCATTATGCTCTTTCAGCGATTCTAACCTAGGCTTAACACTTTCACAATCACCATAAGGCACATTTGTAGATAATTTAATAGAAGAAGAGGAAGAAGAACGAACCTCGTCAATCTTAGCCATGCAAGTAAAAGAAGTTGGTTGCATGTGATATGAATCATCAGAATCTGATTCTGTTTCATTGTTAGATGACAGCTCATTTCCACTTGCGCCGTGAAATCTTTCATTCATCTCGAACATAGCTAAGTTAGCTTGATTATTGTTGCACAACAATCCTTGGGTGCAATTAGTCCCATCAGCAGCAGAAAGCAGAGCTTGTGACCCCGAAGCAGGAGGCTTACAACCAGAAGGTTTATCAGCATCATTACCCTTTTTTTCACAGAACTTTTATCTTGGCTTCGGGGTCCATTATACTCTTTCTTTGGCTAATCACACTCTTTCACAAAATGGCCAAATTCTTGACAGTTATAGCACTTGACTTTCAGCTTATCAAACCCAAATCTCTTGTTCAAAGATGGAAGATCTTTACCAGTTCTTTGCATTAACTTCTTCACCTTTCTCACAATCATTGCCTTGTTCCACTTAAGATCCATAAGTTCCAAATCATCTGGATCTATTTGATCATAATCTTCATCTGTTAACTCACTAGTGGCAATGTTGCTACCCACCAGATTCTCATACGATGTTATAAAAGCACACATAAACGAGAAGTTCTGCTCAGCTTTCTTCATGTTCATGTTTGGTGGTGGAGTGAAGTTGTTTGTAGAAGAAGACCCACCAGATTTATGAGTGTATCCAGATTCCATAAAGCATACATTTGGATCACTGTAAGTTTCACATTTGTATTTTGAGTAAGAAATGCAGTGATCGGAGTTGCAGTGCTACTTAAAGGCATACTTCCTCCATAAAAAGATGGATCTTGAATTTCTTTTGACGATTTCTGACACTTTAAATCGTATTCTCTAGCTTCTATTTTTTGCTTGAATTCTGAAACAGTCGGCTATCAAATGGTTAAATGTTTTCTTTCAAAACCATGTGAAATGTTGAATAGGAACTCGGTAAAGCATTCTTCATTGTATCAATTTTGTCAGGTTCAGTTGGTTCCATCTTCAATTGGAACATTTCAGCTATCAAATTGTTAAAACGAGTAAGCATCTCTTGAAAAATTTCACCTTTAAATAAATTAAAGTTTCAAAATTGAAACTTCATCAATATCACTTTCTTGCTTTCTTCTATGTTTCCCATGCTTCTCATCTTAATATGTTGGCAAAATGAAGCACATATCTTGATACTTCCAACTTGATGAAATATGTTACCAGGTAAAGCCATTGTCAAAGTTGAGTATGCTTTGGTCTCAATATCTAATGCTTTCTTTTCCTCTTGCGAGTTTGAGAAAAATCTTTCGGTGTAAAACCCGTTGTTTCATTACCAAACATCGATTACCAAGCATCGGAACAGTATAAACTTCATCAAGACAATAAGAACAGTCAGGATGAACAGAACCAAGGTGTGCACAAAACCGAGGTTTCCATTTGGCAAAATCACTGAATTTCATCAAACGAGGACATTTCGAATGAGATCCAATTTCCGCATCAAGGTGTAACATTTGTTGCATAAGTACATTTTGAGATACCAACGCATAAAAACCAGCCATTTTAAATGAAAAGTTTCAATTTAATAAAAATCCAAACTTAAGGGATTAAAACTGAAACTTTATTAACGAACTACGAACAGTGAACTTAACGAATTGAGTAAAGTAAGGATAACGAATTGGGAATAGTAACTTAGCGAAGTAAGTAGGGTTTGAATAATGAATCAGGAACTGTATTCTGACGAACCAGTAACGAATTAAGTTTAACAAATCAAAAACACGTCACCAACGAATCACTAATGAATCAATAACGAATTAAAATTAACGAATCAGTAATGAATCACTTGAACGAATCAATAGATGAATTGATGAAGAATCAGTGATGAGAATGTAACAAATCAATGAACACGAATTAGGAACAGTAAGCACGAATCAACTAGAGTTGATAACGAAGCGTCTATAGTGAATAACGAACTAGTTTGTTATTCAGTTGTAACAAACTATCCATGTGGAACGAATTAGTTAAAGTTTACTTAATGAATCAAACAAGTTTTAATGAATCAGCTGTAATAAATTACAGCCATCATCAAATCTTCAAATATTCAACCGATATTTCAAGAAATCTGTAAATTTCTCATATTCAAGATCAACCAAAACCCAAACTAAAAAACACGTAATGCAACCTCAATAAAACACCAAATTGGCCAAATCGCAGCTCATACTGCTCGTAATCAACTCGCGAATCCAACCATACATATCCCATACACACTAATCGATCAATCAAACACTAATTATAACATGACCATTCCCATGTTCCGTACACTTACAGAGCCAATCCAACAAATCCAATCAACCTCAATTCACAATCCAATTCACACACACTTTCCTCAAACCTTACCAAACACAATCCAAACCAAACTCAATCCATAATCGCCAAATTCAAATCAAAATTCAAACAAAACTTCAATAAAACATAACCGAACCAGAAACTTAATCAATAAGCTTCAAATTCAGATCAATAACACTTAATTAAGAGCAATCTAACGTCCAAATGCTTTGATACAACTTGTAAATACCTTATATCTCTTAGATCTAATCAATTCATTCTCGTATTAGATCGAGTTATATATTACAGATCTAGTTTATGATATACTCTTAATTGTGTATATATTATCTATATTAGTAATAGTAATAAGATTAATAGTGAAGAATTGAGTGAGAAAGAACACGGACAGAGGTTCAATAATAATAACTCAAAACTTAAATTATGAGGGCATCAACAACCTTTAACTAAACGATGGAGACCAATTCGTTACATATCCCGTAACGAATTGGCTCCTAGTTCGTTAGCTTACAAAGCAAACAAAGAGAGCATAACGAATCAGTGATTCGTTATGCCCCCCCCCCCAGTCGTCAACATTCCATGACGGATGGGAACAAACATAACAAATTACAGTCCATTCATAAAATATCCTTAATGAATGGACTTTACGTATAATGAACTGGCTAATTCATTAAACATCCTTAACGAATTAGCCAATACATAACGAGCTAACCATTTTTCCATAAATACCCTTAACAGTATAATAATAATAAGTTACAACCGATAAGTTAAAAAGACTAGAGACGACAAAACCGTGCACTAACATAGTTAATTAGTTGGTACAGTTAAAATGCCATGTAACGCTCATGGGCCATCCAACTCACTTATTTTAAATTGTTATTTAGTTGGTACAGTTAAAATACCAAGTAAGTATCATGGGCCGTCCAACTCCATTACTTTTGTTCATTAATTTTGTTGGGCCATTCAAATTACCATGGAAAGCTCAAGAGAGGCCAACACAAAAAAATATATTTTGTTAGTTTATTTTAAAGTTAACTTAATCAACCCAAACCTGAATAGGATGCGTCGCTAAATACAACGAAATCCTCCATATCTTTTGCCAAATCCAATATATGTGCGTTAGTAAGCTTTTGCTTAATTAAGTCAAACACTTCTTGTTGTTTGGTTCCCCACTCATATTTGACGTTCTTTCGAGTTAACAAAGTTAAGGGAATTGCTACGCGGGAGAAATTCTCAATGAATATTTGGTAATATCCAGCCAAACCTCGGAAACTTCATACTTCGGTTGGTGATCTTGGATTTTCACATTTAGCTATAGCTTCGATGTTGGCGGGATCGACTTGAATTCCTTCGACATTAACCACAGGTCCAATAAATTGTACTTCGTGAAGCCAAAATTCACATTTTGAAAACTTAGCATACAATTTCTCATTTCTAAGTAATTAATGTAAGATCCTAAGATGCACTTTCTAATCTTCTTCTAATTTAGAATAAATGAGTATATCGTCGATGAATACGATTACAAATTTATCTAAATAAGGTTTGAAAATTTTGTTCATCATGTCCATGAATGCGGCAAGGGCGTTAGTGAGTCCAAATGGCATCACAATGAACTCATAATGTTCATACCTTATGAGTAACGCCGTCTTCGGAATGTTTTCTTCTTGGACTTTCAATTAATGATATCCTGAACGTAAGTCTGTTTTAGAAAAGTAAGTCGCTACTTGCAGTTGATCTAATAGGTCTCGTCTATTCTAGGTAGCGGATATCGATTCTTAATAGTTACTTTGTTCAAGGCTCTATAATCAATACACATTCTCATGGATCCGTCTTTATTCTTGACGAATAATATCGGAGCTCCCCAGGGCGATGAACTTGGATGAATGAATCCTTTTTCCAATAGCTCATCTAACTATTTCTTCAATTATTTAATTTCCGTTGGAGCTAAACGGCATGGGCCTTTGGCTATCGGTGCTTTTATAGACATTAAATCAATTCTAAACTTGGCTTCTTGATTAGGTAGAATACCTGGTAATTCGTTGAGAAAGACGTTCGAAAATTTGGCAGCTATAGGTACATATTTTATCTCTTTTGGGGTTGACTCTTCGGTAACGTAGGTCATAAATTCTAAAAAAACCTTGGTTTAGACATTTGTTAGCTTTAATCATGGAAATTATGCTAACTTGACCAACATCCTTGTCACCAGTAATTTGTACTATTCGTTTATCATAAGCTTATTGTTCTTTGGTTTTATTGTTACACATGATACGGGCATGGTTATCAGATAACTAGCCCATACCTAGAACTAGGTCAAAATCGGCTAATGTCATGTGTAGTAATTGAACGGGTATGACATAACCTACTAATAAGATGTTTCCATTTTCTAAGGTCTCGGAAACTTAACTATCTCACCATTGGTCGTCTCAAGCTATAAAGTTTTATTTAATTTCGCTAAATGTTCGTTTAATAGACTAAAAAAGTTATAATAAATAAAATTTTGGTTTGCACCTGAATCAAATAAAACTCTAGCATAAACCGTCAGGATCGATTTTTCACAATATCAAACTCGTAACCAACAATTTAATGTTGACAAGATGGTTACTAATATGCTAATGTAAAAACCCTATAAATACTAAAGGCAGAATCAATAGTAATTAATATGTTGCTTAACTAACATGAACATTACAAACACACAAGACACTCAAAATATTTCCATTGATATTAATCTTTAACACAAAGGAATAATCTTTAGGGTTTCTAGGGTGGAATGTCAGGTGAGGCTACTTTCCGTACAAGGATATTCTGTTTGCTAAGAAAGTCTAGTCATCCACAATCACCGTTCACGCGCCCTAATAAATGTGACCTAAACATTCCTTAAATAGGCACACCTAAGCCTTTATAGAAACCCTATTGGAAAACATATTAAAACGTATTAAAAAATATTACAAATGTAAACGGGTCTTTGAGTAAGCTTTGTCTTTGTCGAGCAGACCTTGTAATACACAATTGGGCTGGAACAGTTCTCCGAGCAAACTTTTACTCAGAATATTTTCCTTAGAAAATATTTTTGAAAATATTCTTCAAGTAGAATTGAATCTACGTGATAATATCCTACGAGCAAACATGTTCTTCTTGATCTCTTCAACCTTTTGTCTTAAACTTATTCAAACAAACTAAGTGTGTTGGCGATACTGTAGCTTCCTCGAGGTTGAATCGCTCGTAGAAGTCCTTAGTATAATTCCATTTAACTTCCTACAACTGCGCTAGGGATCTTTGTTATTGAAACCTTGCTCGATCCACCAAATTACTTGGTTAAGCATGGCTAAGTCAAGAGTTTGCTCTGGAGCAAACCATTCTCGACTGAAGAACAACCTTGCTTGATGAAGTGTAGTTTTCTCGAACTAAACACTTAGAAGAATTCCAGAAGTTAACCTTTCCTGATGTAAGATATCTGATGTACATAAAATTATACATCTTTTTAACATCAATATAAAGTCTAAAAACTGCAACTTCTATCAAATAACATAGCTCAGAAGGATACTTATAACATTAAAATGCAATTTCAGGTAAAACCAAGCCTTAAACAAAGAAACAAGCAAAAAGATGAAGAAAAACGAAAGAAAACCAAGAAAACACTCAACCACGCCCTGATGCCTCCCTAACCACGTCCCCATGCTTCTGAACACAAGAAAAGACAAAAATCTGCAGAAAAGACAAATACTGGATTAATAAGCACGGGGCCATGCTTTAGTAACCATGGGGCCGTGGTCACCTTTCAGAAAAGACGAAAAGAATTATCACATGTCACAAAAAAGTGCGGGGCCGTGCCTCTGGAAGCACGCCCCCTTAGTGAATCATCATGTACGATCTGACAACATTTAGTGCAATTGGACACCTGGACACAGGGGGTGCCTCTAGAAGCACGGGGTCGTTCCTCTCACTCCAGACTGCCTATAAATAGAGGCTCTTGTTGCATTGATGAAATGTTCTTGAAGAAAATATCTAAACGAGTTTCTCTTAAAAAAACACCCCCATTACACCCATATTGAAGATCTTGTGGATAGTTTGAAGGCTTGGAGGTTACCGTTGTTATCAATCATCATCATCATCATCCATCATCATCTTTAAAAAGGATGATACATCCACATTTTGTTAGATTGTTCTAGTTTAATCATGTGTTTGTTGTCATCATATCTTTTAATGTTATTAACAATGCTCATTATGAGTTAAAACTCCATTTACCATCTAAAATCTATGAAGAAGCTTTGTATAGTACATGGTTATTTTGGAATTATCCTTTGATGAAGAAATGTTTTATCACTTTAACTCAATACATCAAGGTTGACGATTAACAATCATTCATGTTCATTCATGTTCTTGGAAACTAGAAATGGTAAAAAGAATACTTTGATAACTTATTTAAGATAAAACATGGATCCATATGTTGTACTTAGAAATGATGAGATATAAGTTATGATCTATTTCTCTGGTTTTGATAATTCTAGAATAACATTGTTAACACGATTGCTTAGGTTTTCATGCTAGTTAAAGAAATCATCTGTTAATGGAATGTGTAATTATAACCTAATTAAATCAACCAAGGTGAGGTTGTGTGAGTAAACTACAACCACTCGAAGTTTTTAGGATTTGTATTTGAGAAATCGAAGTCAATTCTAATCGTTCTACTATACCAAACTGCTTGTCTACTTAAATTGACATTCTCGTGGTAACATGACATTAGGAAAGGATGGACTTTAAAATGGGCATGCTACTTTCTTTTATGTTATAGAATATGTTCACTTAGAAATGAGGGATTGTTCTATCATATATTATTATGACAAGTTTATCACATGTTTATTTAATAATCATCAAGGAATGATGGAGTTGATTCTTGATCTTAGATGGTAACCTTCATATAATTGAATTACTCACTTAGAGTTTCTCTTCTTGTCACCTATATATTATATATATAAGTACTTGTATTTAATAAAAAGTTTGAAAATCAACCTCTAAATGATTAAACCCTCAGATTAAAGTGAAATGAAGATTCATTATTAGAAACATTTGTGTCCAAGGATCGATACTTGGTTCTTACCAATACTATTCTACATATATGATTGGTACACTTGCCTATTTTGTGTGTGTTTAGTCTTAGTATAAATCACTTTAATAAATTTAAAACACGATCTTGTGCGAAAGCTAAAACCCCAATCAATTACATTTTACTAGCACACGCAAACCACATCAATATCATGCTTGAACAAGTATTAGACTTGCTCGAAGTGCTTAGGTTCTCGCATTCCATAGTTAGCCAGTTTCTTAAGGAGGTTGAGAAGTTTCCATATTAGACTTGCTCGAAGTGCTTAGGTTCTCGCATTCCATAGTTAGCCAACAATCACCCCTAGATTGGAACAAATTCAGATGCACCAAAACACCTATAGATTACATACACTTGTCTAAAATACACATCAAATTCTTAAAAGTAGTAAATTATATAATATTAAAATTTTGTCACTAGGACATTACAAATCAAATTCATAAACAAAAATTACTAGCTCCTTGAGCTTCTTCTTCCTTCAGTTCTTCTATCAAGTCTAAGAGCAGCAGCTTTCTGTTGAAAAATTGATATCTCTACATGAAATGGATGTTCATCAGGAAGATTCCATCTCGCGATGTCATGAAGGTCATCCATGTGGAGATATTCCAAATTGGAGTATTCTTCAATTATACCCAGAGCAACACCCTTAGAGTTTCTCAAGATAAAAGAATTAGTCTTCTTTTCAAAGTGTATTTGAGATATTCTTCCATTTCTTTGCACCTTTGAGTTGGGCATGCTCATCTGTCTTCTCATACTTATACATTCTTTCATGGTAGCATAGAGATTAGTAACTTTCTTGGAGTTACCAAATGATAGTTCTATCATTATTATGTCACTTAATCTCCTTTGCATTTTTGTCTTTTCGGTCTCAGTGTATTCCAATTTTCTTTCGTTGTTCAACAAAGAAAATCCTTTTCAAGCTTGTTCTTTCAAGTATTTTGATAGATCATTCCTTTGTTATCCAACAAATCTATCTCTTTGCTGATAGTCAAAGAGTCTTAGATCTACTAGCTCTTACCGCTGTTCTCTGTTGATCCCTAAAATCATCACTGAATATTATCGTTTTGAGCATACCACTTTTCATTATCACTTTTAGTGTATTGGTCCTAGAATCATAGTACAAATTCTTGGTAGATCCACCTTTGTTGGTGGTCTAAGTTCTCTCTGATAGTTGGACCTTGTGGTAGGGATGGGAACTCTGGATGTAGAATCCCTTGATGAATAATGTCTTTGAGGTTGGGGCCTTCTCACATGTCCTCTTGATTCAAAAAGTTGAATGATTTTATCTTTGCTCATCATGATCATGGACAGATTGTCAACACCTTCTTTGGACCGTTTTTATCATTTTAATGGTCTCTTTGCCCATTTGTTCCTTTGGTGGAGATCTTGGTCTTTTAACAACATTTCTCTTAGTACTTGACTAAAATGACATAACTCTCTTGTGTTCATCTTCCTCTTCATCAAAGTATATTTTCTGTTCATCAAACAATTCCTTTAACTGTGACTGACCCAAATTGTCAAATACTCCAGCTGGCTTACCCTTATTTAACCTTATTTGTCTTAAGATGTCAATCTTCTCACTATCTTCCCAGGGCTTTAGCTTAGTCTTCATTTCAAATTCAGCTGGCTCTTTCTTCACTTTAGTGCCCAAGGAGGGAGTTGCAACTGGTTATTCATTTTTGTACTTGCTCTTCAGCTCGTCATTGTTTTTAGCCAACTCTAACTCATATAATTCTAATTTTAGTAGCAGTTAGCTTGTTTAAATCACCTAAAACACCTCTTTCTTCCATAAGTCTTTCAAGGAGTTGCTCTTTGTCTTTGGATAGGACAACTTTCTTTTCTTCTATTATTCTAGCTCTAGCCATGTCAGTCTTTATCTTTCTTTCCCTTTCCTCCTTTTCTTTTTCTTTCATTTCTTTCAACTTTCTTTGTTTCATATGTTCAGTAGTAATTTTCTCATCTTCATGAACTCTTCGGAACAATTATTCCGAATCTTTCTTTGACATTATCTCAGCTTGTTCAAACTTTATACCATCTTCCACTAAGTATCCCAGTTTTCCTCCATATTTTCTCAGAACACTGTGTTTTCCTTTTAGCTCATCAATAGCTCTTTGTTCTATACTTTTCTTATCTTCTTCCTCTTCTTTTGGATTCAAAGCTTTGCTCAGATCTTCCATGTCTTCAAAGCTCATACTGCTTAGTTGTTTATCATAATATTTTTTACTTTTCAAATGAGAAATATATTCACTTAGTTTCTTTCTTTTATGCTCTCTTTTCTTTCTCGCCTCATCTCTTTTCATTTCAAATAGATAGTCAAGGTCTTTGTTAGACAATTTACTGATTTCTTCATATGTAAGCCCATGACCCATCAAGCTAACAACTATTGGGTCTTGTCTCTTTAATTCTTCCAACCTGGCCTCAATATTTTCAATATGAATAACAGATAGATTGATTTGAGTTGAAACTGGTTCATCCTCTTTGTTTTTATTTTCTTCTCCTTCTTAGTCATCTTCCATATCAGATATGCCCTCCAATGCCCCAATTTGAGGTTCATTAGACTCTATATTTCTTTCTTGCTCATACTCATATGCTTTCACTATTTGTTGAGGAATAGCATGTATAGGTTCTTCAGTTGGTTTTTCTTTCTCTCAACTTCCTTATCCTCGTTCACCCTTTGTTTCACAACTTTCTTCTCCTTAGGTATAAGTTTTTAATGTATGTTATTCTTTCCAAACCTTTTTCTTCTTCTCATATATTTCAATTTTTCTACTGGCCGTTCTCTTTGATAGTGCTGAATATCTTCAATAAATTGATCAAACACCCTTTTAGATGATGCCTTGGCCATTTCATCTTGAATTCTTTTAACATCATAATCAGTAACCAACTGTTTATCAATATTTTTAGGAGCAGGTTCATCAGTTGGTATTGTTTCTTTAGTATTTTCTTTCTGGAACTTGTAAACAACAATGGGTAATGCATTCTTAGCATCCTCAGCCTGTTTCAACTTCAGAGTCCTTCAATGACCTCTTGATCCAGCTCCTCCTCATCTTCCCTCAACTTCTTTTCAAGCTCAATTTGTTCCATAACGAATCTTTGTTCATCCATTTCTTTTTCAGTAAGCATAAAGTCCAAAATATCTCTTTCAAACCATTCATTTAGTATCTAATCTTGTAATTTCTTGGCCTTTTCAAAGGATTCATCAACAAATAACAAATGATCATTTGATTCATCTGTTTTCCTTTTGATTAGCTGAAGTTGACTTTCATATTCTACAACACCCTTACCCTTCTCATTTCTTTTTTCCACTTCATCATCTGGAAGCCTAGATGGTCCAACCTTTTTCATAACAGTAGGTGGCATTTCATCTATCTCCCAACTTCTTTCATATCAGTAGGTGGCAGTTCAACAAATAAAGAGTCAACGTCATCAAACACTCCATAGAGAATATCAAGACTAGGATAATTCTCAATCATCACTTCATCATTTCCAATAACCATCGTTTCCTCCATAACTTCATTCGTTTCCTCATTATCACTCCCTTGATACAACAATTCAATCATTTTGAGGGCATTATCATTAGCAACCAGATGGACATTATCCCCTTGTTTTGGTGCATATGAGGTCTTCTCAACCTCATACTCCAGGGTTTGAATTATCTTTAAAGCATTTTGAAGCTGAGATTCTAATTCTGTGTTTTGAATCTTTAAAGTGGAATTTTCTGATTTCAGTTGAGAATTTTCTATTAAAATATCATAAATTCTTTTTAATAGATCCATTCTTGAGGATGTGGATGGTGGACTATCAAAGGGAAATGATTGTGGTTAAGATGTTTGGATTGGTTGACTTTGGGTGGGTGGAGATAAAGTTATGTCAGTTTGTGTAAGGTTAGTTTGTGTAAGGTCTACTGAGTGGGTTGGTGATTGGTAAGGTGTGTCTGGTTGGTTTATAAGGTGGGATGGAATTGATTTTGGTATGTATGGTTCAGGTTCAGTATGGTTGGTTTGGGTTTGAGTTTGAGGTTGTGGTGAAGGTGGTGGTAATGGGATGTATGGCTTAAAGGTTTGTGGTGAGTGAAGTGGTGAAGGGATGTATGGCTTACATATTTGTGGTTGAGATGGTGATTGTGGTGGTGGTGATATAGGTGGTGTAATGGTTGAAACATGGCGTACAACATTAAAAATAACTTCATCATGAGATGCTACCACTCAAAATGTGCTATATCATCATCTACATTCTCATCAACAACATCATCATCTCCTCCATCATCATGGTCATCGCCACTATTGTTAGAATCATTCTCATCATCATCTTCCTCATCACTGCTCACCACAGGTGAAGCAGTAACCTCAATAATCTCAAAATCTTTATTTATCAACCAAGGGAGTATATCAAGCTCCACTTCCTGATCAAATTGATTGGTTGCCCCCAACCTGCTGATCCTCCTACAGATATTCAGATCTTGTAATACATATGTTTATCAGCAGTCGGTAAGTCAGGATGCAACATGTAAAATATGATTTGGAGAAATCTTGGATACATTAGGATTTTTTCATTCTCCCTCTTTCGTATATTTTTTACCAGTCCTTCAAAGATCATTCGAGAAAAGTTGAATGGCTGGTTGTACAACATAGTGAAAGTGGATGTAGCATCTCTCTGCTCATTAGAGTCCATGTTCCTCTTCTTGGTGTCATGATCTGAATTATATGATGTATCAAGAACCAGTAGATTAGAGGAAACATTACCTTCTGGAATTGTCCCTTATTGATGTTGCCTTGATATCCCAATGTTTCTTGAAAAATTCTTAAAAACCTCTGCTGGGAGTAGGGTAATTGAGATTCAAAGTCATCATTCAATTGGAGGCTTGTACGTATAACTTGTTAAGTTATTTCTATCTCCGTGCCAAGCACAGTAGCCTCTATTCTTCTACCATTGATGTCTTCAACATATTAAGCAGTTTGCCAGAAATCCAGGTGATGATTTCCGTAGATGATCGGACTTTCAGTCACGACAAATCGTATATTCGAGCGTATTAGCAAATTAATCATTAGATCCAAAGGATGATTCGCCTCAGTGATTTGGAGAAATGCGCACATATTGTGATTCTGCTCAAATTTGTAAACCAAAACTGCACAGACACAAATAACATATATTCAAAGTATAAGTTAGTCAATGTTGAACATCAATTTAACATGCATGCATATAAAATTGAAAAAGAAAGTATAAAAAGATAGTCTCTTTGAACCTGTTCTTCGACAATATAATAACCTACACATAGAAATAGAGAGGTGAGTAAAAAGGAAATTAAACACCTGAACCCATTTAATGAGTGTCGGTTATCATATTGAAGCTTACGAAGTCGGAATTAGGATTGATGATAATAGTTGGAGAGGTTTAGTGAGCAACGGTTCAATAACTTAAGTCACGAGTGAGCTAGGTGTAGTAGAAGAGAGAGAGAGAGAGAGGAAAAAGTAAATGAAAATATTTCTAAGTCATCCTTTTATACTATACTGTTTTTTTGTTTGAAAGCAGGTTTTAAATGATTTTTATCGTTTAGGCGCTGAATATTGCCAAAATTCTTATTTCAAATTTTCAAACACAAAGCTTGCTAGGAAAAGTGTTAGTGCACGGTCTTGTCGTCTCGTGTCTTTGTAATCATTTATGTAATTTATTATTATTTTAATGTAAAGGGCATTTAAGTAATTAAGTCCCATACGTTATATTATGTCTCATTCGTTAAGGATGTTTAACGAATGAGAACATTCGTGTTAATTATGGTTCATTTATTAAGGATGTTTAACAAATGAACCTTAATCGTTATAGTAATATGTCCATTCTTTAAGCATGTTTAACGAATGGACCTTAGTTTCTATTTATTGTATCCATTCGTCATGGAATGTTGACGAATGGGGTATATCGAATGAGTAATTCGCTATACCATTTTGGTAACTTATTTAATGAAGACGAATGACAGCCATTTGTCACGGAATGTGTAACTAATGGCATTCGTCTACTATATTAAAGTAATTTCTCTCTTGCCTTTACTCTGCTCACACTTTGTTAATCTATTAATCAAAAAACATATATCATACAACTAGATCCTTGGTTCAATTGATATGACGGATTCTATCAATTAAAGCTCTACTATGTTTAACAAGTTGTATCAGAGCAATTCCAGGGTTAGATTATCTTTATGCTAAGGTATTTGATATGAATTAAAGGTTTATTCATAGAAGGTTGGAATGATAATTTGATGTTGAATTGAGTGTGATTGGATTCAGATTTGGTAGTGTAAGGTTTATCGATATGATATTGAATTGGATGATTATTTGAGTTTGGAATGGATTTGTGGTGATTCTGGGTATTGTACGGAACAGAGTAATCTGTTGGTGATTTATTGGATTTCGAACTAAGTTTGGTGTGATTATGGATGTTCGGAATGGTTTATAGTTGTCCGCGTGATCAAGAAGAATTGATTAAGCTATAATTTGTGTGATTTGGTTAAGTTTTGAGGGATTTATCTATACGTTTGTATATGTTTGGATTGGTGTTTGAATCTTGAAATTTTCCATATCTGGAATTCAGCTTGAAGGTTTGAAGATACATATGTTCATTCATTATGATGAACTTGATCATTCTTTACATGTGTATTGTTCATTCATTATTTAAGTATAAGTGATTCATGTCACGTGTTAAGTTTGTTACAACAGAATAACAAACTCATTCGTTATTGTAGTTGAGTCGTTATCAGCTATTCGTTATTGAAAGATCATTCGCCCTCACTCATTCGTCATCAAATCATTACTCATTCGTCACAGTAAATCATTAGTTACAAAACCATACGTTACCTCATTCGTTATGCCATTCGTCAACCATTCATCAACCATTTGTTACCTCATTCGTTAACTCATCCATACGTCATTCGTCAGTCATTCCTTAAGCTATTTGTGTTCACCATTCATCAATCATCCTCATTCGTATTCCCATTCGTTACAAAATTTTCATTTGACTCCTTAAGTTTTAATTTTGTTAACTTTAAACTTTTATTTGTTTAAAATGGCTGGTTATTATGCACTGGCTTCTCAGAACGTGTTGATGCAGCAAATGTTACATCTTGATGCTGAAATTGGATCTCATTAGAAATGTCCACGTTTGATGAAATTTAGTGATTTTGCTAAATGGGAACCGCATTTCAGAGCACATCTTGGGTCCATACACCCAGATTGTTCGCGTTGTCTTGATGATGTGTACACTGTGCCTATGGTTGGTAATGAGACTACTGGTTTTACACCAAAAGCATTTACTCAATATTCTCAAGAAGAGAAGAAAGCTTTAGAGATTGTGACTAAGGAATATTCCACCCTGACTCTAGCATTACCTGACAATATTTTTCATCAAGTGGGGAATATAAAAATTTGTGCATCTCTGTTTCAACATATCAGAAGAGAAGTATGGGTAACATTGAAGAGAGTAAAAAGGTGATGTTGAAGTTTCAATTCAAAAACTTTAATCTATTGAAAGGTGAGATTGTTGAGGAATTGTTAACTTGAATTAATCATTTGATTGCCGAAATGAATAAGTTAAAACTGGAACCAAATGAAAGTGATAAGATTGATACTGTGAAAAATGCTCTTCCATGTTCCTACTCGACGTTTCTCATGGTACTTAAAGCATAGTTTATTTAAGAATGAAGATCTCACGACAATGAAATTTATGAAAAAGATTAAAGATAGAGAGTATGACTTGAAATGTCAAAAGTCATCAAAAGAAACTCAAGACCCGACTCTATATGGAGGTTGTTTGCCTTTGAGTAGTTCTGCAGCTCCAATTACTGCATTTCTCACTCAAACTTCATAAGAGGGGTCATCTTCCTATAGTGATCCAAATGTGTGTTTCATGGCTTCTAGGCTTAATGATAACTTTGGTGGATCAACTACTAATAGTTTCACTGCACCACCTAGTGTCAACATGAAGGAAGCTAAACAGAATTTTGCTTTCCTTAGTGCGTTTATGACATCCTATGAAAACTTGGTGAGTAGCAACATGAAGGAAGCTAAACAGAATTGGAGCTACAAGTGAAATGACTGAAAGAGAATATATCAGATTGATCCTGATGATATAGAATTAATGAATCTCAAATGGAATATGGCCATGATTGTTAGGAAGGTGAAGAAGTTTATGCAACGAACTGGTACAAACTTACCATCTCTGAACAAACGAGTCGGTTTTTGATAAATTGAATGTCAAATGTTACAATTGCCAAGAGTTTGGTTATTTTGCCAAGGAATGTGAGCCAAAGAAGGAGTATAATGGACCTCGAAATCAAGACAGAAATGCTGGAAAGAAGGTCAATGATTCTCCTAAAAATATTTCTAAAGCTTCTGGGTCACAAGCTCTTCTCACTGCTGAATGAACTGACTGGACTCAAAGACTACTGTGTAACGATAATCAAAGAAATTTGGCAGTGTTCGAGCTGACTGAAAGTTTTCAAGATGCTAGTGGGAATGAATTGTCTTCTGACAATGAGATAGAATCGGATTCAAATGATTCTTGTCATATGCAACCAACTTCTTTTGCGTGCATGGCTAAGTGTGAAAATGTGATATGTTCTGTGTGTGAAACTGTTAAGTCTAGAATTGATTTACTTAATACTCAAAATGATTTACTAATGAAAGAACTTGCTTCAATCAAGGATACATATAGAAAATCACTAGAATCACAAATGAGATCTAGAGAGAAAATCGAGGGTTTGTTTATAAGTAATCATGATTTGAAAGCAGAATTATCAGTGAAAATGACTATTAATGATAAACAATTTCAAGATATTCTTAAAGATAGAACTAAGATAACTAAACTTGAAAATGAGGTTGTTGATTTGAAAAGTAAATTAGAGAAGTTTCAAAATTCTTCATTTTTGTTAAATGAAATCATTGAAGTATCTAGTAAAAAAAATGTTCAAAGAATGGTTTGGGCTTTGTTGAAGTTCCCCAACCATTTTATGTTGACTATTTTTCTAATCGTTTACGGGAAAGGAAGAATTTGTTACCGAACCAGTCATCATTGAGGAAAAATCCAAACTGGTTAAAAATGACAAAATCAATGGTCAATATTCAACTCAAAAACCTCATATTCAAAGTAACAAGGTCTTTGTTGAGAATGTTGATAAGACAATAATTGAGGATGTAATTGAACTTGAAATTATGCACAAAAACCAGAACATTCCATGTCAAATCACACTTTGTATGAACCTCGTGAATTTGAGGAGGCTGTGTATGGTTCAAATACATCTAAAGTGAAAAAGGAAAAACCTGCTAAGGTGAAGGCTAAGAAATAGAAAAATCAAAGGTTTCTGATAAGGATTTGATACGTTTCATCAATTTTGTTCCTCCTAAGGTAAACACTGGTCTAGTTTTGAATTGAAAGGTATTAGCATAGTATTCACTGAGAAAGACATTCCACTTAACCTTATCAAACCTGAATTGATAGAAAGCGTCTCTCAAAATGAAACTTCCAAGATACAAGATCTTGAACATGCATTTGGTAATTCCAAAACATCAAAAACAACAGATCCTTTGGTCAACGCCAAACAACTGTTAAAATATGCTAAGATTCAATTTGTTAATTCAACTGGAACTGACACTTTATAGGGTTTTTCTAACTGTTCAAATCTTGATCTTTACATGAAAAAGAAATCTGTTACGTTTGATAATTTGAACAAAGGA